>NW_008796063.1:1379795-1405399 GCF_000699145.1 Aptenodytes forsteri
TTGGGACCAGTACTGTTTAATATCTTCATCAATGACATAGACAGTGGGATCGAGTGCACCCTCAGCAAGTTTGCAGATGACACCAAGCTGAGTGCTGCGGTTGACACTCCAGAGGGACGGGATGCCATCCAGAGGGACCTGGACAAGCTCAAGAAGTGGGCCCGTGTGAACCTCATGAGGTTCAACAAGGCCAAGTACAGGGTCCTGCATCTGGGTCGGGGCAACCCCCGCTATCAATACAGGCTGGGTGACGAAGATGTCCCTGCTCATTGCAGGGGGGAGTGGACTAGATGACCTTTAAAGGTCCCTTCCAACCCAAACTATTCTATGATTCTATGATTCTGTGAAAATAAGACAGCAGGCAACAAGACTCTAGAATAGGATTGTTTAGAATTAAAAATGTAAAATATCTGCCAACACCATTTTGATAAAGCCACTTTTTGTGTGAAACAACAATCAGCATACATCCTTACCAACAGATCCCAACACAGTGATGAGAGCACAGAAAAGACATACAGCACCTATCCCAGCAGAATCCTAGCACCACACTAATAACATATTCTATGTTATTAGGCCTGGATTTGATTAAAACTTCATGTATTAACACCGCTACAAGATTGTATACTGGTAGAAGCATTCTTTGTCAGTACTTGCAAGTAATAAATCCCCCTAATAAGTCAGAGGTAGATGCCTAAAATAACCCCATATCCATTTTTAAAAACAATTATTCATAGTACTAGGAAGATTAAAAGTGTACTAATTGTGTGGTTCTAGCCAGACTATTAAAGAAGAGACATTAATATCTGCTGTGCCAGCTGAATTCAAATTAACCCAATTTTTACATGTTAATTAAACCAGCTATTTTCTTCTTATTGTATTTTTGCTCCCTAAGTAGACTAGCCTGCTAGTGATTCCCAACAGATCTATTCTAACAACAATGACGTATTCATTTACTTCTATTATGACCACACAATACAGTAACTGAGCTGTAATTTTTCACAGTCAATTACACATGTGATTCTTAATGCTTAAAGATGCTGAAATAATGTGTACTACATAGCCATATGCTCACTTCTCTATACTGCACAAGGGTAGTTG
This sequence comes from Aptenodytes forsteri, assembly GCF_000699145.1. NCBI lineage: Eukaryota > Metazoa > Chordata > Aves > Sphenisciformes > Spheniscidae > Aptenodytes > Aptenodytes forsteri. The sequence goes on from NW_008796063.1 coordinate 1,380,894, forward strand.
CCTGGGTAACACATTTTCTCTCCAGTTTATCATCACCCTTTTGGGTTTAGCGTAACCCTTCACTGAATATCATTAGGTGTCATTAAACAGCACATATTAACATGGACTTCAATATACTACTTAAGAGTTATTTTATCTAACTAAACAAGTGCTCATTTATGTTACCAAAGCAGAGAAAAGCCTAGTGATTTTAACAGTGCAAAGAGAGGAAGCTGAAATGTTTATGAAATTTTACTTCAGTCTTGAAGATATCCTACCCAACTGGTCAAAGTCTTCCTTCACCTTCACATCCTCATTAACAGTGCCAACACTGCACACTTCATTCAGGAAGACTGAAAACCTGGTATTTTAAAAACATCCACATACAAGAGCTACAGTCCAAACACAACAACTGGGTATGGTGCAGCAAGACCACTATTTACTACCCTCTCCGTTCTTCCATGCTGCTTCTTCTGGTGCTCACACCCATGGTATTTAGGCACTACATAGACATGATGCATTCCCACCAGAGAAAGTCCGCATGTAGCCATGCAAAGAAAAAAAGCCATTACCTACTGTAATAATACATACAAATGCAATGATGAAGAGGTTTCTTCCGAAATCAATGCATATGTTTTTACTGTATCAGCAATTTAAACATGATAACATAATGGGACACAAATTGAAGCTACATCTATTATTTTACGCTGCAACCTAGGTAAACTAAGTAGAGTGTAAATTGGTGCATTAGAGGATAAATTTATATCCAATAATAATGGAAAATGCTGGCATTTCCAAGTGTTATTTTTGAATAGTTTGTCCTTTCTAAAAATAAAGCATACAGCATTTCTCAGTAAAGTGTTAGTTACTACAGTCCAAACAGAGATGTGCAGTAAATACTTATTTTGTTAGACAGATGTTTAAAAGTACAACAAAAGACTGGAAAACAATATGTTATAGTAGGCAGGATGGAAAATGCCTGGCCTGTTGCTGATAGGCCTTGAGAAAGCCACTGTATTTTGGGAGAGCTTCTGATCCAGCTGAAGCCAAATGAAGCATTTTTTTTCAAGTAAAATTAGGAATAAGAAGCTTAAGGCTAGGAACCAGTCAAGGCTCTTAAGTTCATTTCATACAAACTACAGCCACGTGATATTTAAAAAAAATCTGTGTTATTACCAGTCGACTACTTTGAAAGGCTTCTCTGGCCATTGGCAAGAAAAGCATTTCCTTTTCTTAAAGGAAACCTTAAAAAGATGCCTCCATAAGAGGACAGAAGGAAAGCCTACCTCCAAATAACCCTATGCCCTGACTTAAGATGGAGGCAAAACTTGCTCCCATGGCAACAGATATTCACTGAACACAAGAGTCTGCCTTAAGAGGTCTCGTACCTTTGTCACACCACCAGCAACTCCTGTAGATACCCTCAAATCCTTAAGCTCTGGCAATGCAGGAATCATGCTAGAGCTACATGAGAGATTTTGTCCACAGCAACCACAGTGAGACTGTACATAAGAGCTACTGTTCTTTATACTTCACACGCAGGACTTCTTCAGTTCTGGTGTAAGCAACTCTTCGCCTATCTATTTGCTCTGCTCATGAGTCAGAAGCTCTTGTGCTGTCTGCCTTTCACCCGTGTGACTTATCCATTTTAGTATTTCTCATTGATTACACTTGGTACCTATACCCAACTTTTCACCAAAATCAGAAGGAGTTAAAAAACATTTTTAAAAGTGCTAGGAACAACCCTGGTGATTCTGGGCTCAGACCCTTTTGGTAAAGAGTGGTCATGCTCACCAATAATGAAGAACAGACACTTCTTCAGAGCAAAACCGGAATCCAAGACAGTAGATAAATACTTCTAGAAATATCCTAGCAGTATTTTTAGAACCGCACTACTTTAAGCCACTAACACTATAACAAAATTAACTTGTCATTGCTCTTGCAAGCTACCTTCTATTTTATACTAGAAATAAAGCTGAATTATTGAACAGACTCTCATGACCTTAACACGTGTAAGTCTCTAAACACTGACCAGCCTATTAAAAATGAACACTAACAAAAGCAGTTTTGTACTTCACTTCAAAACTGGGAGCTCTGGACTGCCCAGTTGGTAAGAATTCAACAGAAGACCAGTAGGTCTTATTGCCATCCCTAGGAGATTTCATTCCAGGAACCAAAAAGCAAGTGACCCTTGCTTCAGACGATCACTCTGCGAATTACTTTATACACCACTAGAACAAGGTACGAATGCCTGGCCGCATGGCAAAAAATGCTACAATACCAAAGGTTAGAGAGATTAATGCTACTCACTTTCTGAACTTTTCTCCATTCTTTCACATATTAGTATAGCAGCTAAACAAGAAGACAGCCTGAATACCAGAAGAGACCCTCCAAAGACATGTTAGGAACATGCAGTCCCCTGTCACTGCACAGTGTGGACTGCAGAAACAGTCCTTACCCATGTCAGAAAGCGACAATTAGAAGCCTCAATACTACACCGCAAAACTCCTGCAAGATCACGCCAAGTTATGAAATCCCAACTTGTCAACAAGTTCACATAGGCTACATTTTGTTCTTCCTGACACCAGCTTCTGCTTGTGAAGGAGATCCAAATCACAAGGTATGGATTATACTCTCAATCTTCTTATTACCAAATGGATTTGAAGCCGTGCAATTTGGAAAATGCCATTTTTGCAGGCATCGAACCAAAGGAAGAAATCTGAGAAATGTTTAATGTTTTTAGTCAAACACTATCTGAAGCCACCACTTTCTTGCTGCCATCATGCCAATGTTACCAACATAACCTGTTACAGAATTCTTTTACCGGGGTAACAATCATCCCATTAACTTGTCTGCAAGGTTTAAGGTGTCTGGCTGCCAGATATATGAGGCTGGCTGAGGGAAAAAGAGAGCACAGAAACTATGGCAAAAGTTCTCAGTTATGCATGCATCTGTTCCCTAGGAAGCCTGCATTCTCTAGTCATGCTTTATTTATCTCACATTTTGCTCTCTGCAACCACTGATATGAGTCATGCCTGAAGTTTTCTGGTTTCTAAAAATGCCACAACTACAGACTTTAAGTCCATAGCTAATTATTCTAAAGTTTCTCTAAAGATACTTTAAAGGCAGGGTTCAAAAAATGCATTTATATGGGTGAAGAGACAGCTTGCCTGGGCAAGTACCAAAAGGAAAAGCTAGGATTTCATTAAAGAAGGGGGAGGAAGATGGAGGGGTAGCTAATCTTGCCTATTGGCAAAGTCAGCCTTTCAAATGCAAACCATGTGCAACCAACTTCACTGCTGTCTTCCCAAGATTGCAAAGTGGTACCCTAAATACCTTAGTTGCTACTCCTCCCTCTTAAGGGAAAAAACCAGTGGCAAAAACCTTTAACAGTGCTATGGCAAAACAAAGCAGGGGCACTTCTTTCTACGATCTCTTCCTACACCATCTAAAGTTATTTTGGATTGCTATTTGAATGTGTTTGTGACAAATACATAAAGTAAACAAAGACAGAAAGACTCGCGGAAGGAAAGGAAAGAGGGAGTTAGGGGAGCCAGCCAAAAACCATGAAAGGTTCAATGAATTAAAAATACATAGTAGACAGAAAATGGTTTGCTCAGCTAAACAGTACATGCAGCCCAAAACATTGTTTCTACAGTATCTACTTAAAAGATACTGTATTCCTTTATGTATCTGCAGGCAAAAAAAAAAAGCAAAACCCAAAACCAAACCCCACCAACCTTCAGGGATGAGATTGTTTTGGAAGAATGGTTTTGTATTTTTTAAATGAACAACATAAAAAGAAAAAAAAAACCACAAAAAAAACCACTTACCCATCTTTTGTCTGATCCACCACACCTGCAAGGAGCTGTACAGTGCTTGCATTAGGCAAACCATCTCCAATTATCTTCAGGTACCGTGTGACAAAGTCATTTGGAGACATGAAGAATTCCCCATTCTTCTCCACACTTGCATACTGTTAAATGAATACAATATTTAGTGCCTCAAATACATCTTTCTCCAGGTATTTAATACCACTATCCATAGTTTCCAGTCAGGAGCAGGCTTACGTTACAACAGACAAGACAGTTCTGCTCTGAAGAACCTACAGCCTACACCCAAACAGGAGAGAGTAAGTGGGGAGTTACTCGAGCAGCTGAAAGCTTGGCTTCCCAGCCAGAAGAGTGGCAGATATGTAATTACTTGTTTACCATGTCAACAATTTCTCCATGGTAGTCTAGAAAGAGTTAATACTCCAGTACCGAATGCTTTTTTGAAGTTGAACAAGAAGCACACGTGCAAACATGTACGTGGCACCTCCGGCCCACTGAAACTATAACAGCAACAGGATACTCCAGCATATTTTGTTTATCTGAAATGACTGCTTTGGGATGAGAAAGTAGGTTTACACCTGTGAAATGACTTTACAGTGCTAGTGGAGTAGATGATCCCCCAGGAGTGTCCACCTGGGGGTGCTGTTCTGGAGGAACTCCACCGCATCACCTTGAGCCACGGCTGGTCTATAAGTAAAGGAGAACCTACAGATATATTCCTCCTTGGTTGAACTGCTGAAAGGAGGCCAGAGAATAAGCATCTGCAGAAAAATGTAAGAGAAAGCAAGACCTTGGACACTTCAGCATACTGCAGAAACAAGAAAAGGGGTCCGAGACCTTACCAAACACCACCGGCCTACCTTACTCCCGCTTTTTACCATAGTTACTGGCATACTACTCCAGAAACAGCACTCAACAGACCCAAGTGTATTTGCTCCTAAGGGAAGCCTCCAGTAACATGTTACATATCAAGGAAAAGGAATTTTAAAATATTTTGAAGATAATAAAGAAATAAATAAAATTGCCTTTGTTACCGCCCTTACCCTGATTCCTCAGTCATTCCTCAAAGTTTAAAGCCCTCATTTTCTGTAGAAGGATAAACTTGAAATCAACCCTAAAAATGTTTTTCAAGGAAAGAAAAAGGATAAGGACAATAATTAAGAGGAAAAGAAATGCCAGGCAACATTTGCAGAACCATGTGTTGGCTTTAAGGGAAACAGGCCTGTCTCAGGATAACAAATGTGCACTGAGAACAGGAATGCAACTGTTAATTTCTTATTCTCTTTTAAGCTAAGGTAGGATGATAAACCATTGTTGCAGCTCCCCACAGAGCATTATCCACCCTAAAGTAATAAATAAATTAGATGCCTATTGCTATTTTGTAGCGTACTTCAAAGACGCATGTTTTGGTTTACATTGCTATTGCTCTGCTAAGGAAAGGAAACTGCCAGGTTTCATTTCACAGAGCCACACTGGTGCCTGCAGAGTACCGTTATACCTGCTGTAGGCATATAACTCTCAGAGGGATGCCAAAGTGTAACAGTAAGTAGATTATTTTATTCTAGTGCTATATAAATACAGTCTTCAGGTACAGCAATATCTTCAAGAAACAAGGCTTCAGAGAAGCAAGCCCAAACAAAACATAACTTGCTTTGGCATCTATATATTAGTTAGCATTTAAGGATTCGTGTTTCAATAGACACTGTTCGTAATGCAAGCTTTCTAGTTGATATGCTGCAAGGAATTTTCAATTGTATACTTTTATAAGAACTAGCAGATCAATTGATTTCGATGTAATCATTTGCAGGGAGACAGAATCTTTCAGAATCCCAGCCTCAAAAACTTTTAACACAGCTGCTATTGAGAAACAAATCAAATAAGTCAGACAGCCTATGCTTCTATATTTCATCTTTTTCTTCCAGGCTAACCCCCTGCTAGGGCACTCAATAACAGAAAACAGCACAAGGTTTCAGTGTCCCCCTGTTTCTTGTCACTGTGATTTACTAAAGTGTATTTGAAATCCAATCACGTACTCTATACTACATATAGAAAATGACCTCAGAAAATGTCAGCTTGATCACTTTGACTAAAATCTAATCTCTTAGGGGTTATGGTAGAAGACTCAGAAAAAGTAGAGTTACTCTTGGAAATTATCATAACAAAAAGAGAAAAACATCAATTCTATTGGTTTTGGAGGAGAGACATTAAAAAAATGGTTCTTTACAATTGTATTTTTCCCCACTTTGGCAATTATACCCACAGAGAATTTGATATTATACAATAGTACTTAATGGCTTTTTGGTAACTTATTTCCATACATTTTAGATAGTCAAGTATTAACCAGTTCAACCCCATTTTAAATAAGATTTACAAACATTTTACTGGGGGTTTGATGTATTAAAAATGCTAAAAGTTGACTGTAATCAACTGTATTTAAACTGATAGCTTCGTATTTATTTCTACACAGTGGCTCACATTCCTACCTGGGAATCATATTTTTTAATTCTTAATTGAAGTAGAAAGAATTGCTGTCAAGCAATTTTATAAGTGAAGATCCCACAATCCGCAGAAGCAACTGTATCACTTAAAATCGTCTGAAGCAGCTTAATTAACACTCTGGCCATCGCTTATCTGTAGAGCACAAAACAACATACCACATTCACTCATCCTTTTTCCTTCTCAGTAGTAAGCTGCACGACAATTTCTGTATTACACTGAACAAAACATTCAGCTCGTATTTCATTACTCCGCTTATTGAGACCCCTTCTTTAAGTGGAAGGGGAAGCAGAAAAGGATGAAGAAGGAGCTGGAGGTGGTATTTGGTGTGCTCAACTATGACCCATTCAATCCACTAAAACTGAAAGCTGAGGGAGCTACAATCTTCAGGAACGCAAGAGAGGTGAATACCCACAGGCAGGTAGGAAACAACTTTCACACTATTCTCAGCAAACCAACCAACCCCCTCACCACAACTGAGTGCTGCCTCACATTGCAGAAGGGACCAGGCTTCTCTCTACCATGTTTATTCCCTTCCTCAATGCTACCATCTTCTTGGGTCAACGGTCTACTCCCTGTCTGCCCTTTCTGCTGCTCTTCAAGCATTTGCCTCTGAAAATCCCATTATCCCATTCTTTTTCAAGACTCTTTTTGCTCTCCTGACAGATACAAGTTCCAGGACTTAATAAGTTAAATCCTGGCTTTCTTAACTGAAAATCTGATTTCAGAGCTATAAATACTGACAGTATATGATAAAACTATAAATACTCGCAATATACATAGTGACACCTACAGATATTGTTAATAATAGCTCACAAGGGACAATGGAAAACATGCTAAGAAGTGCAGGGAGAGTGGGGCCTGACGCTGGAGAGAAGGAAGGTGGAGGGAGGAACTCTGAAAGGTATGAGCTCTCTTAGGCACTCAACCCCTTCATAAAAATAATTCAGATCCAACAGCTCCCTGTAGCACTGCGGCACCTACCTCACATATATTCTCCAGACCCACTAATTTCTGTACTCGTTTTTCATACCAGACTACAAACTAATACAGACACTGTACTAATGAATCTTAGGCAGGTTAGGAATAATTATTTAAATTTAGGAAATGGGTCAAAGAAAGCTATATTCCAGCAAAACTCTAAAGCACACTTCGCTCAAGTATACAAGTACACGAGTAATTTCATTGCTTGCATACTTCTACAGCAGGCAAACACAGAAGGAATTTTAGTGAAATAATAAATATGGCCACCACTTCACAAGGTGAGCTTCCCAACACTTCTACAAATTAGAGAAGAAGAGATAACCCTGAAAGAAGGAAGGAAGCAAGGATGGGAGAAGAAAGTTTACCAAATGGTCTAACAGCAAGATGTCTACACGTACATTTTACCATGTGTAGGAACAATATTGAAACTCCCACCCCATTCTCCGAACAATGTGGTTTTTTTCTAAGATAGTAATACTTCTTCTGAGTCAATACAATAATCACTCAGGAATCTATCTGACTTCTTGGTGAGCATTGTTCAATTCTGATAATGGTATTTAAGTCTAACATGGTAATAATACAGTGAATGATTAATGGTTGGAAAAACTATCAAGAGTTGTATGCTGCAATAAAGGAGCAAAAGATACGAAAAATTTAAGCAGAAAGAGTAAAATATTTACTTTATACATACCTTCAAAAATATTGTTTTCAACTCAGCTGGATCAGCTCTCTTGGTTAGAGCCACCTACAGGTAAATACAATTACATTAATATGCATAATTTATACAAAAGATGTCAAAGTGTCATTTAAAAGGAAGAATTCAAACAACAGAACAAGTGATGAAAGTAAATGTTCACCTTAGATAAATTAGGTACTGCTTTAGCTGGCCATGCTTATTTTACTCAGTTCACATTGACACTAAGTTAGTCATCATTTTTGTTGTAACTGCTTCCCTTATGCAACCCTGCAATTCTTAAACAAGCACACATTAACAAGTCATAAAGATATTCAAGTATCAAATCTTTTCAACATACCTCTCTGCTGGGATTCGGCATTATACCATCTTTACCATATAGATTTTTATACTTCCAGCATCTTTCATCTAAGGATTTCAGAGTACCGTATGCAGCCCCCAACTGATAGATAGCAAGAATAAAATGCTCAGACTTACAAACTTGTCCAAGAAAGAAACTCCCTAAAAGACTGAATTCCAATGTAATTATTTGGTTTACTGGTACTCCTACCGCCTACTTTCAACATTTTAAACTATTTAAACTTACAGTGTAGACCTTTTTGATGAGGTAAATTCAGAAAGCACAGTATCTAGATTTTTCTGCAGATCACACAACTAGCCAGTTCCAACTAAAATCTAGGTTACATTTATCACCACAAACCCAAAGTAATTAGCTTTTTTTCCCCCAAAAAAACACTGAATTAAAAAATATTCTATATCCACTATGGAGTAAGCCCATCAGTATTTTCCTTGTTGACATACTGTGCCATCCATTTGCTGCTTTTGGCAGAAAGTGGATTCATCCCCTCAGTCTGTGCCTTCTATAGAGTTTCCCTTTCTTTCTTCAGGATACTTTGATAAAATCTTGCTTGCCAACATAATAACCATCATCTGATAAGTCAATTCAGCACATCAATCTCTTTCTATTTAAAAAAGTATTACTTTGCAAGCAAACCTGGATTTTCAAAAAACTTGTGAAAACGTTTCTGTAATGGGGAATGAACAGCCAAAGGGCAAGACGTAAAATCTTACCCTCACCGAAGAATTAAACATCAGAAACGTTATCAATAAAACATGACTCCACACTTTGTTGACTCGCCAGAGCAATGGCAGACTGTAAAGGCGAATGTGACTGCAAGTGCATTTCTAGTAGCACACTAGACTACTGCCGAAAATGGTAGGAGTTTGTGTAAGTCTGTTCAACAGTATTATACCCTCACACATACATTTAATGAAGAATCTTTAGTAAGTTTTTCCTCACCCAAAAGGGGTCATCTAAAAACAAACAAAAAAAGACAAAAAAAAAAAAACACAAAAAACCCCAGAGTATTTTAAGAAAAGTGTATGAATAAGGTTTCTCATAAAATTTTAGAAGTTTTTTTAAAAGGCAAAAACCACACCTGAATTTATGCTAGGTCTCAACTGACAGAGTTCACAGCTGGAGTCCCAATTCCGTGTTTGCACAGAAATCCGTGTGGAGGCAGTTGTAAAAAATCAAAGTGTAATCGTGAAGCTGGGAATCTAAAATGTGTATTTTCTAAAGTACAAGCTGTCCTAAATGTAATCACTGTTTAGTAAGCAGAGATTTAACCCCATTTGTAAAAATCTGGTATTCTAGAGCAATTGGGAACTTCGTGGAAAGAAGAAAACCCCAACATTTCTATACTGCTGCAATGCAGAATCTTGCCACTATACAGGCAAACAAAAGACACTTCAAACATCTGTATCCATTAAATACATAATCGGTATCACACTTAATCTGCCTTAAAGTTTAAATTTTATGCTTTCCCAGAAATCTAAGCCTAAAGAAACCAGGGATGAAAAGAACAAAGGAACAGGGTACATGCCGATGGCTGAACCTCCACTCATTTTCCTTTGGTTTCACTCACATTAACCATCTCGGGAAACTCGGGAGACAAAACATGCTCACAGCCCAGCTGCCATTTTTCAGCCCCCTTTTGATTATGGGGGGATTTGGTTGGGTTTTTTTTACAGCAAGTTTCTTTCAAACCGTATACTGAAAGACAGGCTAAAGCTGGCCAGGTCAGCATTGCAGACCAGCAGCCCAAGCAGAAGATGCAGACCACATCTTCCCCCTATTTCCTGCAGTCTACTTCGACACTCTTCCATTTCCCAGGAAACAGGAGAGGAAAGGGACGGTTAGCACTGCGTCATGGGTTTGTTCATGTGTCACCCACCAATCTCCATTCTGAGAGGTCTTCTTCATCCCAAGCAAGGAAAAGAGCCTCTATGACATTACGTTACAGCTTCAGGAGGACCAACGGTAATGCAGCCATACCAGTGCTAAGAGGAGAAGTATTTAATTCAGCCTTTCATCCATCCCCAGCTGTGGCTGAAGCTGAAGCTGCACACACAGACACAAGAACTGATCCTGATGACAGGCGTACCTAGCAGATTCCCCTTCTGGAAAAGGTCAAAATATCACTTTCAATATCATTCTGAAAATTGTTCCCAGTTATGTTAGCAGTTGAAGGTGGGCTAAGTAACCTGATGCCAAGACTGCAAGCCAACAGGTAGCATGCCTGATGAAAAGTGACCCACAGACACAAGCTGCTTCTCCTTCAGTCAACTCAGGTGACATTTACTGACTTTCATATAACTGGGCTTAGGTGATGTGTTTTGTTACTGGAAAGACTTCTCCCTTCCACTTTCTCCTCTCTCCATAAAGACAAAAATCAGCCTGAGATAAAACCATCTATGAGCTGGTAGGCATGACATCTCTCTAATTGTGTGAGGAGGCATTTGATAAAGCAGATCTGAGGGAAATAATGTTTGCTACTGCTCTCTACAAAGAGATGCTTTGTAACAGACACTAACACTTTAAAAAAAACAGTAACTTTTATTAAGTAAGGTTCAGTGAAGAAAGCTCTCCAACAAACAACATCTATTTTAAAAAAAAACAGGAGACAAAATGGAGTACAGAAACTGAAGTGCAGGATTATAACAAAGTCAGGACATGCTGCAGAAAAGACTGGGATAACATACAGAAAATGTCAGCAGGGATTTGCATTCCTAAAGTAGGTACTTGAAAGTTTTAGCCAACACGTGTATATGTGCAGTATACTGTATATGAAGAACCAGCCAGCACCGTACATCTCAGGCAATATAAGAACCGAATTTAAAAATGCCGAATCCCTTCCACTATCAATGACGTTCAGCAAAGGGAGACAGAGAGTGCACAGAGAAAGGGAAAGCTCTGTAAGTGAGGGCCAGTAACACACACGGGTTGATTTGCACACTGGAGCTGTTCCTATCTTTAGACTCCCTTGCACCTTGATCTTAATTTCAGCCCATTTTCTCCAGCAGGGCTCTTTTCTCCTTGTTGACTTATGCTCGATTTACACTGACACGCATTTTCAGTCTCACTTCCACCCTCAACAACAAATGCAAACAGTCTTCCCAGAAAAATATTTCTGTACAGCAACACAAGAAAACAGAATCTACTGGGAATCAAAGAAAACTATACTACATTTCTAATCAACTCTATTAATATATTTGTCATGCACAAGGCAGAAGGAACAAGTTGTCAGATGGTATGTGATATCAAAAGATACAAAAGGACTAATAAAGTAGTGAGTGTGCTCCACCCAGTAAAGAACAACAACAACATGGGTGGGCAAGAGGGAAAAAGGGCAGTAGGAAAATCAGAATTAATGCCAATATAGCATTACCGTAAGTCTGACCTTGTCACCTTTGTGGTAAAGATCACTCTAGTAGCCACTGCTTGGATACAGTAGAAAGGTGATGGGGAACCAGGAACACTTGGGTATTGCTACAATATGCCAGAAAGTTTATTGGGACAACAGCAAGTTCTAACCAAAGATAAAGAGATAAACATCTCTAATACTGTTTCTTCCTCACAGTTTAACCTGAATACAGCTCAAGTGTGAAGGAGAAAGTTGACGGAGGTAAAGATGTCCCCCTCTACCTCATTATCTTTAAAAACTCCAGACACAGAGCAGGTAAGACGCTGGAGAGCAGCCCTTCTCCAAGCAGCGAACCGGAGCTGTGGCAGGGCTGCCTCACTGCCGGGCACTTATCTAATACTGTTTCTTCCTCACAGTTTAACCTGAATACAGCTCAAGTGTGAAGGAGAAAGTTGACGGAGGTAAAGATGTCCCCCTCTACCTCATTATCTTTAAAAACTCCAGACACAGAGCAGGTAAGACGCTGGAGAGCAGCCCTTCTCCAAGCAGCGAACCGGAGCTGTGGCAGGGCTGCCTCACTGCCGGGCACTGGTGAGCTCAGTCTGTTTAATTCTAGAGAACACCATCTACAGGCATGTACAAGAGAAGATGTTTGATGAAAGGCCTAACAAGTGATCACAAGCTCTAGTAGCTTCATGTTGAAATTAAGATTTTTTTTTTTAAAGTTCTTCCATTCTTAAACAAGACTAAAGAATGCAACATATTTGGCACCACTGAAAGACCTCAAATCAAGATTGAAACCTCATGTCTTCTAGAGGTATTCTTCAGTTTCATCACAAGTTATTGAGTCCACCTGTAAGACTCAAACACATGTGGCCCAGTTTATGTAAGAGGTCGGATTAGATCATCATAATGTTTCCTTCTGGCTAAAAGTATACATATACACTCAAAATGTGCGACTCCAAAGGAGATCAAGCCAGGGTTTGACCTTACATTCTTGTTTAAATGAGTGACTGCAGTATCAGAAACCAGTTGAAGTGCAGTTACTGGCCAAGTTTGAATTCAGACCAGAAACCTTTTAATGCTGTGTAAGTATTATGCTAAAACAACACTCCAGTTTGTATTTTAATACAACTAACTCGCTTACATTGATGAGAATCACCTTCTTCCATATTTACACTAATACTACCACAAACATACACAATCATTCTTCTAACCTAGCAACTTGCCTTGGTCACTCTTCCTCACCACACACAGCATCGTAAGTTACAAGTGTTCTGCATCAACATCTGTCCAGGGCAGTGTCTCCTGTTTCAGCTGCCCCAATAACCACTTCTTGTTAGCCCAACATGCTTCAGCATATTCTCACCTCAGCAAAAGCACAGTTGTTCCTTTTGTACGACAGAATCCAAGTAAAAGAACTCAACTGTGACCTGAAATGGAAAGCAATCTACGCAGAACTCAGCATCACGGGGAAGTTTGCAAGCAAGATGTGGACCAGCACACCAAGCAGGGAACCAGACAACTGCAAGGAGAGCTGGCACAACATGCAGACCAAAAAGACCTTCTTGCCAGACCTCCCTAATGGTAAGCAAAGTATTTCTCCTAGGAAAATATAATCAGATGGCATTTGGCATACCTACCCAAAGGCTTAGGGTAAGAAGCACTGTAAGAGAAGCTGATAACTACTAAGCAGGTACTTCTATGACATTCAGTCTGATCAGTCAGAACACAGTCAGCCTTGAGACAAACACATTTATTTTCTAAAAACAGTTCTCATCCTCAGAGTCAAATGTTACAATTACATTTTGCAAAAGTGTAACCCTACACTAAGTAGCAGTTACTGCATTCCTTTGTCTAATAACACCTAGCTAAGCTAAGAAAAAGAAAAGTTATTAACACTAATCAATAAAGTCTTCTTGGATCCTACAGGCTGATTCAGTATGCAGAGCTACAGAATAAACACTACTGAAACTAGAGAGTTGTGCTGAGTCTACCCCACACAATGGTAAAGCAGAATAAAATTTGCTAGCTAAGAGACAGCAAATCTCAAGCAAAACTATTTGCATCCATCTTCACTCTGTCACAATTATAAATCTCTGGGCAATTCCCAGTCCGGCTTCTGCACTATGATAAGTGGAAGCCTCACTTCCCCCAAGTGCATCAAAGCTAACAGACCTACTTTATTGGGCAATTACCTGCTAGCTTTGATCCCACTTTCAAAGTCCCAAAGCAAATGCAGCTGGCTTGTTCATAATATGGTTCTCACACAAGGAGATTCCCAATAAACCACAGTATTTTTGCACACAAACTGATTGGGGACCAACACACAGTTATCAATTACATACACACAGGAAAATGCTTGTCCAGTTTGTCCCATGCTTCCAAGTAGGTACGGAAACAAAGGTGGGAGTAGTATATATCTTAAGGAAAACTGCTACAAGAATTTCCAAGAATAGCTAATTAATGCTATGTAAAAAGACTTTTAGACTGTGTACTTCTACAATTTTCCTACTTAAAGACCTGGAAAACAGAAGGACCATAAAACTATCCTGATACTAAGGTAAAAATAGCTAGGCATTATCATTGCTCAGCAAAATTGTTTCACTCTGTGAAAAACAGAAATTTCTCTTTCACTTTTCATGTTGCTGTCAGAAAAAGCTCAGCTCTCCAATCACTTTCTCTACCTATCTATCATAAAGTGCTACAGTACTTTGCATCAGTCCATCTTCTTCCTCAAAGTAATATTCCCTATTGTCTCATAGCTCCTCTACAACACATTTTTACTCAGATGATCTTCAGGACTGTGATTCAGATACACAAGCAAGCTACTTTGCTATGGCCATTATGTAATATTAACATATCCCAATGTATCCCAGCAAACTAGAGCTCACCACTCACTTGAAGAAATGCAATAATTATACATAAGATATATTAGGGGTTCTTCAGTAAAAAAGTTTCTTTCCAAGTGAGCTACTAATGAGAATGGTCAAATGACATTTCCATCAACTCATGGGTATTTTTCAAAAATACCCCCCTCCTGCTCACCGCAGATGGATGGGATGATAGATGCTAATATAACAGATACTTTGCTCTCCCTTTTGCTTCCTTACACCTTTTGGAAATGGAGGCGTATCTAAGCATTATGAATGTCAACCTGCTAAAATGTATTTGGTGGCTACCTCAGCCCAGTTTATAGACTTTCCCTTTTGATTCTCCCAGGGCTTGTTCTGTTACAACAGTGCTACTGTACAACCAGTGCATTGACCATAATAAGCTCAAGACATCAACTGCCTCATGTTCATCTTCCAAACGCAGTCATCCCACTGCTAGCAATTCATCTTCTAGAGCTAAACTTCAGGCTTACATCTGGCAGGAAAACAGTCATCTCACCCAAAGAAGCAAAGGATAAGAAAATTCTCCAGTGTAACAGCAAGATCAAAAGTAGTTCCTGGAGGAAGCAGCAGATTAGATGCCTGTTATCACTCAAAAATTGTCAGGGAGAAGTGGCAGACTATTAGGGCAGCATGAATTTTATCTGGCACCCAATGTTAATAGCATAAAATATGTATTTGGACCAGGATTAAGCAATGGGTAAGCCACAATTAAGACAGAAGGTCATTTAACACCATGGTTCTCACAAGGTGGCACCTTCAGGAAGCATTGTCTCACAGCTATGCAGAGCACCAGTGAGCTCTGGGAGAGCCATCACTGAATGCAACATACAAACTACTAACAAGCCTCTCCAAGGTCCCCATGCTCATGGTGTTCAAGGTTCCCAACAGCTCACAGCTCAACAGAGACAATCACTCCTGGTTTCACCTGGCTCCTAGCTCCAGCCCCCACCACCCAAATGCTCACTCTGCCCCTGGCATGGCACAAAGCAGCTTTTACACCCTAAAAGATCAGGTGCTTCTACCAAGACAAGTCAAAAGCAAAAGATTAAAAACAATAGATATGATGCTGTACCACCAGGGAACTTCTTGAGAGTCCTGCACTGTGCCTGACACTATGCAGTGCACACAGCAATGTAAAAAGAAGTGTCCCACACTTTATCTGATACCTTCATAAATTACAGAACCAAAACAGCAAACAATGGCAGGAACAGACACCCTGAACAGTGTTACAAAAGGTTTCTCTGTGATTTTCTCTCCCGGATGTCAATGCAATGGAAGTTATACTGCGACACAAGGTCCCAGTGAGTGAGCACGGTCGTTTGCAGCAATAAACAAAAACCTGCTGCCCTTTGAAGAAAGCAAGCCTGGAGCAGTGCCATACAGGGGTATCGTAACAGAATGATCTGGTCTTAGATAACTACTAATTCTGTGATAAGGAAAAAAAAAAGGGATCTGCAATCAGTGCCTATAAACTTGTGGAAAGGTCTGTCTCAAGTTGTTGCTAGAGTAACTGTTGTTATTTGTGACTTCATGCTTGTGAAGGAGCAAGTGAAAGAAATACGCTGGAGAAAAGTTCCTATACATTACATGTCTTGACTAATAATTGCGTGACAGGAATTATGTAGGAATAACTGACAGGTAAATGTATT
Source organism: Aptenodytes forsteri (assembly GCF_000699145.1). NCBI lineage: Eukaryota > Metazoa > Chordata > Aves > Sphenisciformes > Spheniscidae > Aptenodytes > Aptenodytes forsteri. The sequence goes on from NW_008796063.1 coordinate 1,397,133, forward strand.
TTGTTTCGGTATTGTGTTTTCTTCTTTGAACACAGAAGTTCACTTTTCAAGAGCCTATTTATAATCAAATCCATCTATTCAACTCTATTCAAAACGCTACACCTCAGCAGCTCAAAGAACTGGGAAGGGTGTGGGAGTGGGCATGAATCCTATGTGTGCATGGATCCAATTCTACAACCTTAAAAAGAACAAAAGACAACTGCACAATGGAAACAGCATCACACACATGAAGCAAACTTATTAAAGGCTATAAATGATGGGACTCAAAGAAAAGGTTAAGTCCTGCAGTCAGGAACCTTTCCTTATAGCTAACAAAAATAACAGCAGCATCCCAATACATACTTGGGCAAATAATAACATTGTGCTACTTGAAATAAGAAAAAAAAGCATAGGTTCTTTTTTTCTTTTCTTTTTTGGCTGTACAGCAGTCAGCACAGTGGAGTACTGGGTTATGGGGAGCATGCCCACGCTCTGTGACAGCTGAAAGAGTCACAGTAACTGTCAACATTTCCCAGATAAACATGCTAGTCAACCTCTGACTATGGAAAATCTGGACTTTCAAATAACAAAGTATCTCTCTCTCCCTTAAAGATTTTTACCTGTCATCTCAAAATACATATGCCAAAATACGAGTTTGCAAACATGCTCTCTTTTGCCTGCAAGCAACGGTATCACCGTTTGTCCAACTCCCATCGTATGGGTTTCAGTTTTAAATTATTAGATCATCTCCCTGAAGACAGGGCAATTACAAAGTAAAGGCAGATTAACATTTTCTTTCACAATTCTTACCTTCAGTATTAACAATAAACAAATGCTTGGTGCTTAAATATTAGCAGATTACACAGTTGCCACAGGCCGCTGTGGGCGTGTGACCTTCATTCTTGCTAAGGACCTGAACAGAAAGTTGAAGCTATCAAAGAGGGTACTTGGAAATAATTTGCAGTTTCATGCAGGAGTATCAAATAATCCAATGAAGACCTAAATCGTTTATATAAGGCAGTGACTGTAATACTATGCAAAAGAGTTCACAGAAACTCTCCATAATTTGCAAAAGTTTTAAGATACCTGACAACAATAATTAAAAACTTCTCATCTCCTTAAGAAACTGCGGAAACATTTCCAGCATTTTAATTAGAAACTATTCTGATTTTAGCTTGAATGATTTTGGCTTCTTATCTGTGAGCCTATTTTGTTACATATATTTGCATAAAGCAATAACTGTTTCATTAAAACATTAAATTTACTTCTGCTGCATAGCCCCCAGAATATTTTTATGAGATCATTTAGTTGCAGTAGAAATTATGATGATGTCAAACTGAGCATTCTGATTTAAAGATAGGAATTAAAAAAAAAAATCCTAAAATTACTTTCAGGCAGGCATGTTCAGCAGAGAGGAAAACAGAATTAAAACATTTTTATTTGCCAAGAAAAGGATTTCCATTTTCTTTGAGGGCACTGCAGCTAAACTAAAATCTAAAAATGCCAGATTAACCAAACACGGAGCAGAGTTTAAGATACTAGAGAAATTCTAGCACTATTCTTTCAATGTTTTGTTAACCAGGAGTTCTTCCATTTCATTCCTTGGACACTTGGGTTGATGTCAGCACCCTGACATCACCAAATAAATTCAGAACAGTACGTTTGCCGCCCCATGGTATGCTACTGGTATCAGATGGCAATGTAGTTCCCTTTTTGCCATCAACTGTCAAAAACGTAGTAGAATTCCAAAAACTTCTTTCTGACCAGTTGACCAAGCCCTTTGAAATGCAAAAAATTAATGCTTTGCCTCATGAAAACGCTGGGTGATCAATCAGTGGTTACTCCTCACAGCCTTCACAACCTGTGCCAGCCCAGGAAGTCTTCAAACAGTGAACAGAAAAGCCAGGAGACCTCACACTAGTTTTCATTATATATCCCTTTGTTTAATCGAACTGTGGGTCACACACAACACAAAGTACCCCCAGGCTTTCAAAGCCACAAAAGAATTGTAGACACATATTCTGTATAAAACTTTCTAAAAACACTGAAGGAAAATAGTATATTTGACAGTCTTCTTCTGCATACCTTGCTAAGCTCCTTCCATGATTTTCAAAAGTTCAGTGCCCTCTTTTCCCTCCTTCCCGCCCCACCTATCCACAAGAAAAAGGGAAAAAGCTGGTTTACTATCCTTAACATGTCAATGGCACACAGAATAAGGAACTATTAAGTGCTATTTTAATTATACAGTATTTGGGTTGAATGTTTACACACTTAAGTATTCTGGTTTGGGCTATTCTCATAACTGAGATACTGAACCTACCGGTTACATGTAATGGAACACCAAAAGCAAATTGCAAGAGGCTTACAGTCACTACCATTTTTCTTTACTGTGAGAAGAAAAGAGAAGCCCAAAACTTTTCTAGTACAATGTTCACAATGCAGAAAAGACTGAACCCATTGCTTCACACCAGTCAGCCTTGAAAGAAAAGATGCAGACCAAGTAACTGATTTGGGCATGTGAACAGAGTAAAAGCAATTGTAGAAAGTTTGTTGTTGCCATGTTTTTCTTCCTTTTGAACAGCATCAACATGGGACTAATTCATGATCTTTACAAAGCAGTTTCCAGTTAGACTGACACACAATGGCAAGCAGCATTAGACAGGTGAAGTGACAGGAAGGAGGAAGGCTGACTTGATGTCAGTGACAAAAACTATTTTAATGGAAATGTGAAATTATTCAAAAATTTCTTCCCCTAAACACGTGAAGATTTCTCTAGTCAGATTCAGACTGCACAATGGGCTGAGAGCAGGAATCAGCCAGACACAGTATTTTTACATATCGCATTTTTTCTAATGGCTTTTCATACTCAGTGCCTCACTTACAGGTTTCTTCTGCCAAAGATCTGTTAAATCAGTGATGTTCCATCAAACAGTAGTTGTCAAACATGATAAAGACCTACAATAATAAAATACGTGACCAAGAGGTTTTAGTAGCCGAGGATCCAGGGAAGAGTGGAAATAGGTTGCATTTCCAAGGCACAGAAAGATGACAATAATAACAAACAGCCTGCTGTTTGTTCAGTAATACTAATTTTCAGACCTCTTTTCTTCTATCCTAAAATCAGACCTATATGTATCAGGTCATGCAATGGATGGATGTGACAGGAAATTCACGTAACAAAGGATAGATGATAATGCTCGACTGTTACTGCAGAACACACCTTTCAATTAAGTCCTTTAAGTAGGGAGCCTCCCACCCTGCTACTGATACAGGACAACATCCTAGTCTCTCTCCCGCACCGTAACATCACACACTAGACCAGAGACTCGACTAAGAAGCTGTAGTGGGCAGCTGGCATAAAAGAACTGCAGAAAAAATGCAAAGCAACACCACAAACACGCAAAAGTAGGAAGAAGCATTAAGGCAGGAGATCTCATTTCTCAGTGTAGGAAACCATGTGTGTACACGTTTGAACACAGACCTCCAAACCAGAGTTGTGTGCACAGGCGTAGAATCTTTGTGTCATGATCCTGCTGACGGCCTTTTATGTTTTGGAGATGTTACCTGCATTTTGATTAACAACTATCAGTCTTTGATGAAAGACGTAGTCAGATGCCGCTCAAGCTACTCCAACACTAAATAATTTGCTCTAATTTATTCCTTAAAAAACTATTCTAATTCACTGCTTTGCTTAGATAAGTGGGCACATTTGCTAACTTCCCAGAATTAAATATCCGTTGACTGAGGGAAAAACCCAAAACCCCAAATAAGTGATGGTTCTATTGGCTGACAGAGTTTAGGGAAGTTGGGATAAGAAACAGCAACTTAAATATGAAGACAATTAGAATTTCTTCCTCCTACTGGCTGGATGATTGGCATTTGGCTCGGGATCATCCTTGTGAAAGCATCCTCCCCTGTAGACTAAGTGCACTTTTAGGCAGTACGCAAACACTGTCAGGAAGAAGGTAGAAAAATGTGTGCCCTTCTATGACTCCATATTCTGAAATGTACAGACATTTTTTCCAGTACACAACATCAGAAAGAAAAACAAAGAACAGAGAGTGCTAGTTGTTGTTCTCTCCTCATCTCCTTGCAAAGCCGGCACTAAAAAAAGACTCCAACCTGCCAAGGAACCTTCTTTGAACCTTCCCTTTCCTGCTAAGTTTAAACTTATCCTCTCAGATAGAAATGAAGCTCGGCTCCAGGAAAGAACATTTTTAAAACGTCAGTGAATAAAGATCAGGTAGTGTTCACCTACAGAAACTGAAATATGAAATAAATACAAAATTGTGCATGAAACTGGAAAAATCTGTGGTCAATGGCATTTTATACAACAATCTGAATTCCAGTAAATCAATTTCAATTATGAAGGAAGTACCAACAAGATTACAGTGTCACAAATGGAGAGAAAGAAAAAATAATCTCTATTGGGGAAATAACAAATGGAGTTGAAATATATCAAATCACTGTTCTTGTCCTTTTCCCAAAGTTTTCAGTTTAAGAAAAATTTGTTCAACTATAGCAGAAATATTCAGACTTTGATCCCATATGCTTCCCTCCCTGAGCAGTTCCACAACTGCTCAGAAAAGTTATGTTTTAAATTTGCTCAACAGCTGTTTAGCTCAACAGCCAAGGCTTTAATACTCCAGAACACTAATTACGTAAAGGCATCTAAGGAGGAGGGAAAAAAAAGTCAGCTTCTATCTATTTATAAGGTTGGCTAATAACTATGGTCATCTAGCTACACAACACCTTCTTCCGTATTCTAGCTTTGGAATTAAGGTTGCTTTTTGCAATTCTTCAATTGCCCTAATCATCAAGGTCATAAAAATCATAGTTGGAAAAAGCATATTTATTATTCTTCTGCTAGGTCCCCGTAATTGCAAAAATAACCTTTAAAAGCCTTGAAATTTTTACACTGATGAGAATTTTTTTAAAAAGTAGACTTTAAGGGTATATTATCTTCACATGGGATTGATTTACAGTGGGACCTGAAGATTGCAAGAAAATTAAAGATTACATGCTAATACCCTTCAAGTAAAACTATTTTCTCAATATTTCTGTTTTGAACAGAAGACATAATCAAGTTCCAGCTATATAATTTGTGGCTAATCTCAATATAACCTAACGATAGTTCTACAGGTAACTACAACTCTAGGATTATCATTGCTGGCTTACCAAAACTTAGACCTTAGCAGGTCAATTTAATTCTGTATTCTGGCAGCTTTTAGAAAATAAGATATGCTGGTCAAAAAGCATTTAATGTGCTTTAAAAGGTCAGTTTCCAAAAGACTCTTCTTCCATTTACAATATATCATTAACCATCTGCCTCCCTGATCAGTCTGTTTTGCTGTCAGACATTCCTGTCCCAGATACCTGAGAGAGGCGCTGGAGCAGTACATTCTTTATCTGCTTTCCATGAAGCACTGCACTTCACAAAAAAAGGTGATCCTACATGTCTTAATAAAGACACATCTCTGCATTTCTCTCCACATTACATCCAATTTAATTAATCTAGCAGTATGCAATAAGATGCAGTGTCAACATCTTTTTTCACTATTTGCACCTATTTTTAATCAAAGAGAAGTAGTAATAATTCAAACAGCACTAATATGGCTGGGGAGTCTTCACCTGTCCTAAGGACAATTTGTGGAGCAAGAATTAACAGTTTCAAAAGCAGTTATCTGTCCTATTCATTGCAATCACAGTCACCTAAAATATTAACAGTAATAATGCCAAAAATGTGGAAAGACTAAGGAGACAAGACAGGCTCATATGAAAATCTGCAACATCTACTGAAAACAAGAGGCTATTGGGACACTAGTTGACTGAGAGCTTGGGTAAGAACCAAAACTGTCTCACCTTCTCAGCTTCCACAGCAAACACTGTGGTGTAACTATGCCCCACCTAAAACCAAATGAAGCTCTTAACTGATGGTATGCCCCAGACCCTCCAGAAAGCCTACATCTAAATTCAGTAAACTCAAGCGATGGTGCTTGAGAAGGAACACAAACTGTCAGGCATAAGAAAGGCTGCTGTGGGTATGAAAACACTCTCTATCCCACATAATTTGTGGCTAATCTCAATATAACCTAACGATAGTTCTACAGGTAACTACAACTCTAGGATTATCATTGCTGGCTTACCAAAACTTAGACCTTAGCAGGTCAATTTAATTCTGTATTCTGGCAGCTTTTAGAAAATAAGATATGCTGGTCAAAAAGCATTTAATGTGCTTTAAAAGGTCAGTTTCCAAAAGACTCTTCTTCCATTTACAATATATCATTAACCATCTGCCTCCCTGATCAGTCTGTTTTGCTGTCAGACATTCCTGTCCCAGATACCTGAGAGAGGCGCTGGAGCAGTACATTCTTTATCTGCTTTCCATGAAGCACTGCACTTCACAAAAAAAGGTGATCCTACATGTCTTAATAAAGACACATCTCTGCATTTCTCTCCACATTACATCCAATTTAATTAATCTAGCAGTATGCAATAAGATGCAGTGTCAACATCTTTTTTCACTATTTGCACCTATTTTTAATCAAAGAGAAGTAGTAATAATTCAAACAGCACTAATATGGCTGGGGAGTCTTCACCTGTCCTAAGGACAATTTGTGGAGCAAGAATTAACAGTTTCAAAAGCAGTTATCTGTCCTATTCATTGCAATCACAGTCACCTAAAATATTAACAGTAATAATGCCAAAAATGTGGAAAGACTAAGGAGACAAGACAGGCTCATATGAAAATCTGCAACATCTACTGAAAACAAGAGGCTATTGGGACACTAGTTGACTGAGAGCTTGGGTAAGAACCAAAACTGTCTCACCTTCTCAGCTTCCACAGCAAACACTGTGGTGTAACTATGCCCCACCTAAAACCAAATGAAGCTCTTAACTGATGGTATGCCCCAGACCCTCCAGAAAGCCTACATCTAAATTCAGTAAACTCAAGCGATGGTGCTTGAGAAGGAACACAAACTGTCAGGCATAAGAAAGGCTGCTGTGGGTATGAAAACACTCTCTATCCCACAGACAGGAGATGTGGAGAGTAAAGAATGGAAACATATTTCAGAATAACTAAAGCAATCACAAGTTGCAGTGGTATTATTTATTACAACAAACTCAGATTGGATAAGTTTTCCAAATATGATATCTGGGTTAAAAAAAACCCACAATGACTCCTCCCATAAAAGGTCCCAGGTGCCTGTTCCCAGAGGGATATAAACCTCCCTTCAGGTCTGGTCCAAAGCCTTTGAGATTGGGTCTCCTGCTGAAGAGATGAGCACAGTACCAACATTATTTATGCTAACATGGGCTGGCTGGTAGGGAGCAAGTCTGAGGTGATGTGGAGGTCATAGTCATAAAGGCAACAGTAACCTAAAACACAAATGCATGAAACCTCTTTGTAGCTAGGCTTTTCATCTTGACCTTCGTACATTTTAATATGGATAATTCATAAAATGCTATAGTGCTTAACAATTCTTATGTGTACCAATAATTCAAAAACTACCAAGCTAAGAAAAAAACCATAAGGATCACTGCATCGCATGCAAGGTTCCATCATCTTCACCACTAAGGTCACTCCCCTTTACTCTCCCAGACTTCTAAAGGGAGAAAAAAGCCTCAGGGAGTTAGAATTTCACCAGCTGCCTGACTCCTACAAGCTAAGACTGCAGTCATCTTCTCTGTGTGTTGAGCTAGAATTGACCAGCACTGTTAGAAAAACGTGTAGGGACCAGCTAGGCTAATCAAGGCAAATACAACCATAAACTTGCCTAAAACAGAAGGCAGTTATTCCTTCTACAGCAAGGTCAGTTCACATTTGAATACATAAATAAGCCAATCAGAGACACATCTTTTAAAAAACAAAAACAACACAACACTAAACCATTTGCAAGGGCAGTCTGATTTTTTATTTCTGCTTCCATAGAAAATTCACATCACAGTTTTCCTTTTAAAAATGCTCCTATCAGTCCAGTTACTGGGCTATATATAGAAAATGGGACAAAAGACTTCCAAAAAGTTTAGTATAAATATTTAAGAGAACCATGGTGACAAAGTTTTCTTGGTGTTTGTCATGGTTTAACCTCAGCCAGCAACTGAGCACCACACAGCTGCTTGCTCACTCTCCCCCCGTCCCAGTGGGATGGGGGACAGAAATGGAAGAGTAAAAGTGAGAAAACTTGTGGGCTGAGATAAAAAGATTAATAATTGAAATATAATAATAATAATAATAATAATAATAGAATATACAAAGCAAGTGATGCACAATGCAATTGCTCACC
>NW_008796063.1:1405867-1414278 GCF_000699145.1 Aptenodytes forsteri
GAGGATGTCCCTGCCCATGGCAGGGGGGTTGGACTAGATGACCTTTAGAGGTCCCTTCCAACCCAAACTATTCTATGATTCTATGATTCTATAATACTAGGAAGAAAATTAACTCTATCCCAGACAAAACCAGGACAGTGTTTCAGTTCCATTTTTTACTTTTCCTCTTCTGAACATTTAAACTGACTGTTGCTCACTGGCATTTAAATAACTAGTGGGTACATTAGTTGACCAAATAGTTCTATGACAATCTCACAATTTTGCCTATGCAAAATGGGGTTACATCCCCAAGGCTACATTCTTGCACCGCACCTCTTATGTTTAGGGAAAAAGCCCTAGCACCTCTGTGGTTATCCCATCATGAGCCAAGCATGAAGGCTTGTCAGCGAACGAACCACCTGGTCCACAGAAAACACCATAGACCTCATTTTGGTAAAAAACAATTCCTTCTCATTTCTCTGCTGAGCAGTGGAAAACGCAAAAATATCTATAAATGCAAGGCAGTAAATAGTCCTGTGGTCGTAATACAAGACAACCCTTCACAGGTTTCCAGCTTAAGGTATTTCTATGCTCAGTGTTACATTAGAGCATGCCATCCACATAACTCTTTATGCCGCTTTGCTGTGAACCATATTAGGGAACTAGTCTCACTTAAAGCAAACAAAAACAATTTATATTAAAAAAAAAGCTGGGCTAATTTTGCCAAGTCAGTTACCCACTCTAATTCACCCTGGCACCATTACATTACCCTACTATTGCTATTGAATGTTTAGTGATACTCAAGTTGAATCACAGCTTCAGGGTTACCACTGAATTAAAAACACAGCAACCCAGTGGTTCCGGAAACAAACAGGTACCTCTCCACGCCAACCCAACCAACAGAACAGCTATGTGAGTTCAGCCCTGGCATCAGAGCAGGAAGACAATCAGTCCAGTATCATGAAGGCAAAAAAGGCAAAGAACCAGTCCCTGAGGCCTGATCCAGCCTAGTCTAGGACTCAAAAAAAGAACCAATAACCTCCTAAAACTATGGAAGTAGTGATGATAGTAAGAAGAATTTAAAATTATTTTAAAAAGGTTTGGCTGGGCCTAAGTCTGCCAATCTAAGTCCCTACAAATAAAACATGTGTTTGTTTGCAAACTCCACTTTGCTCGGCCTCTGAGGGTCAGATCCATTAGCACGCTCCACTGCCTCAGTCACAGCATGATGCAAAAAACAATCCATCTATGAGCAAAAAGGCACATGCAATTTAAGATTTTTTGGATTCCAGAAGTTCCACCAAGGTGCACATCCAGCACCGCCGCAGCCCTGGCTGAGCACGTACAGACATTTCAGACACACCGACCAGGCCTCCCCACTCCAGCCCAGCAACCATGCATGCAACACGTCTAATGTGCATTGGCAGAACTGTATTAAGCATGAAGCACAGCAACCCTCCAAAACCGTGGCAGGTGGTTATCATTCATGCATAATGCACAAATTCCGCTGGCAACAGAGAATCCAAATTCCCCCCTCCCAGCTGGGTGCCCTAACTGCTAGCAACTGCATCGGGTTCTGGTCCACTCCCCTGTCCCCCCAGCGCTCCTGCCTGAAATAGAGATGCAAGCCTTGCTGTTTGAAGATCCTCCTGGGAGATCCCCATCTTTTTATTTCCCACTGGCTGACTTACATACTCCCTAGTCAGCATGCTGGCTGTTGCGATACATGTTCCTGGACACCTCAGATTGGAAGTAGAATTAGGAAACCTAAGCCAAGTGGATAAAATTTACGCATGGAGATGTTGATCTAGAGAACACCAAAAAGTCTTCTTAGCCTAAATGCCAGGCTCTAGTTTTCACATGGCCAAGAGTAAGCCAGTGAGTAAGGCAGATCTTCAAGGAAACCCCAAGAGTGAGCTTACTGGTGAACATAGAAACAGTTCTTGCAGGCTGCCTAGGCATGCCAGACATCAGAAGCATATGAATCCAGCAGCTGAGGTTAAGCACCTCAAAAGTATCCAACAAGGGGAATTTGATCAGGCTTGTGACAAGCTCTATTTCTTCTGTTTCTTCTCTAAATGTACATAGTTTGGTGCACACACGTGCACTTCTCTGCTCTCTCTCAAATGTTTCTTTTTTTCCATCTTTAGAGAAAAAGAAAAATGCTGACAACCCACTCCTTATGAGCAATTTCATCCTTTAACACACTGGGGTTTGTGCAGGCCAAGTAACATTTTTGGTAAGGAATATAATTGCAATTGCACGTTTCTAAGGTATTGTAAATAGCATGAAATTATTTTAAAATGTTATGAAAAATGCATTTGCAGTGTTCCTTTAAGTGTTTTAACAAAGCTTCCGTTGAAATTGCTTTATTCCAAAGCAATCGAAGATAGAGTATTTTTATAAGGACCTCTTTATCTCCCTGCAAATGACGGAGATACAGATACTTTCCAGAAAGAGAATGCACCAGAAAATACGCAACCTTATGCTGTACTAGCCATAGTTACCTAGCACCATAAAACATCAGCTGCTCTGTTTCTGAAGATTGTGTCGTAGCTGAAGCAAAACAGCACGATTAAGTCACAGTACTGCTCAGAGGCCTTATGCAAGTTAGGTTTGGCGCCATACGAACATACAGGCTCTATTCAGTACGGTCAAGCCATTCTATAGCCAAAGCAGCAGCAACTCCACAGATCAAAAGCAAAAAGGAAGCTAAAATTAAGCAGCACATTCATGCCATCTTCCAGGAAATACAGTATCACATACCTCCTTGTCATACTCCTTGGACAACATAGATAATAAATAAAATAGATATTGGCCTAAACAAGCTGTTCAGAAGACACACTGTTATCATTCAGGGCTGTAAGATTGTCTACATTACAGGATTAGGAGGAGTGCCTTTAACATGTCATTTGAAGCACACTTGGAAGAGCTTCTCTAACCTCCTGGGACACAAAGCTGCATAGAAAGAGGAATTCATCTCCCGATGCGGTAAGATCCAGATAACTTAAAATACTTTTCCATGGGCATCACAACAGACGGAGACACACATGAGTACATGTAACTGTTGGGTCCAGTCACACTCTCCCGGAGCTGTACATGAAGCGAGGTCACCCTGCAATTCCTCTTACAGGGACACCATAATGGAAAAGAGCAAGTTTCAAAAACTTGTTAAAACCACTGGCAGTTGCAACATGCGATCCCATCAGTATGTCTCTAACATATTAAAGACATAAATCAACCTCTTTCACCACCTCCTCTCACCCCCACCTTGCTCTGATAAAGAAAGGTGGGGGGAAATAGTAGTACAAAGAAACAGATAAACTCAACTAAGACAAAAAACGCAGTGTAATAAAGCTCCTTTTCAGGGTATCTTGGCGTTCACTGCAGAAGAGAGCTGTAAGGACTTTTTCCACAAGAGAGTTGCTCCACGAGTGGCTTCCCTGGGATTATTCTTGCCAGCGGGCCCCGTAATGCACTGTGCACCTTGTGGGATTAGGACTCAAGCAGTCCCCTAAGGGTAAACGTCATGAGCAAAGACTTGTGCAGTAAAAGAAATCAAAGGAAACTAAACACATAAACAATGGCGGGGAGGACAGGGAAGGGGAGTAAATGATTTGCTTTCTCCTCTGTTTCAGTTGCAGTCATCATGCATGCTACTTTGTACTCAGAAAAGGTTTGAAGTTATCAGCACTCATGCAAATTCAGTGTCCCTTTATCAGGCAAATTCTGATCTCTTAAGAAGTCAAGATGCAGTAATAAGTCGTAAGCGGCATAAATACACGTTTTTTCTGAGGGGGAAAGTGGAAAGACGAGTCTTATGATACATAAGGTATTTAAGAATTTACACACTTATGCACAGTTCCAAAATGTAACTATACATCAGCAAGTACCACTGGACCTGTACAGACTAGCAATAGGACTTTCTACGTGGATCTTACACGGTGCTATCACATCCAAAAAAATTACCATGGTGCCATTAAGGGTCATGACACTATTAAGTCTACACTACACAAACTCAGTGATGCTTCAGGGAAACAGAGATCCCTCTCTCCTTACTCACCAACCACTTTCCCCCCACAATTTTGATCCCACTGAGTGGCTGGAGCCTGTCCGTAAGGGACTCCACTCCTTTCACGGACACAGTAGCCCATCGTGATGCTAGGATCCCTCACCTGTTCCTTTCTGAGGGCCCATCGAATCCACATGCAATGCAATGCAATTCTTCTCTACCATTTTGCTGGAGGAAGGGAAGAATGGCATCAATACGGGCAAGAAGAGTGAATTCAGTTGTTCCCAGGCACATCTCACCCTACTGTTAGCACAGGGGAAAGGAGCACAGGAGAAGGAGCTGAACGAAGAGGCACGATGGAGCTGGATGATGCACAAAGGAACACGCTGGGTATGCACAACAGCAACATAACCGACGCGGCATGGTGGCACCAGCATCTAATAGTTTTGGCATTGTTTGGAATCACGTTCATTTAGAATTGCACTGCCATGGTGTTTGTATTTCAGCCATTGCTTATGCAGACCTCATGAATTCACATCGCCCAGTGCAGGCATTGGATCATTTCTGCACACAAAAAGGCCCACAGAGCCAGGGCCAGTGGCATCAATCCTTCACAGAACTCCAATTAATTCAGTCAAGGTGATGCATCTTGCAGGACTGGGGTGTTCAGTGGGAAATGTCTGACTATATTAACACCAAGACGTACAAGGAGCCTGAGACGGGGACTAACTATTTTTGATATGACAAGGTTTAGGATTTTAAAGGTAACTACGGCAGTAACCAGAAAGAACATGTAACTCCACTGATGCAGCTTCCATAGTAAACAGTTCCAGAAAAACACAAGCAGGAAGAGAATAAAAAATTGTTAAATATACCAAAACTGCATAACAAATTTTCTTTACCTTGCATTAGAAACATCCCAAATATTGTCATGTAAGTAAAGTCAGCAACAAATCTCTTTGTGTTACCTTATTGATATACTTCTGACAATCAGGCATTTGTTCTTCAAAAGACTTATGCATGCACTTAAAATCAAGCATGCAACTAGTCCCACCAGGTACTGATGTAAAGTTCATGCCTTCACTTAAACAGTCATTTTACAACTAGCTTTTTTAGCATGTGATATTTGTGTTCACTTTGTTCATAACAGTAATTTTTAAATAACTTATACATTCTAGGTAATGGAGACAACCAGTATGGATATGCATATGCCCAATGGATAAAAGTTCACACATGCACAAAGAAACAATTACATTAGAAAAAGAGAGATACACCACAGTATTTAAAAATCATCTTCTATATCAGTACTGTGCAGTTCAATACAAGTATCAAAATTTATTCACATGCTATCCATAGCAGAGATGAAGTTTAATGGGGTACAAGTGCTTCCATGCTAAGCCCACAGTTTTTACACAGTTTCTAAGCTTTAATTTATCTACTGAAATTATTCAAGTTTGGAATTTTCTTTAATGCAATTTTTAACTGTTTTGAGTGTGGCTTAGTGGTTATGAAATACAAAGTTTAAAAATATTACATATACTAGCTCCCATTATAAATATCGGTTTCTGACCTTATGTTGAACGGACAAAGTAGCACAGTGGCAAAGGCAAAATCAGCTATGGAAAGAGGTCTCATTGAGAAGTACCTTTAGAACTTCCCACTGAAAATAAGTTTATATTTTACCAAGCAGTAGGACTTTAAAAAGATCGCAAGTCACACTTTGCACATGCACGATACAACAGCTATGCCCAGAACTGTGTAGCAGTATCTGGACCAAGGGTAGCTTACATTCACTCAACAGGCACAGTTAATTTTGCTGTAAAATACACACCGGGTGAATGGCAAGGGGCATTAGCTAGACTATGTAACTTCTCTTTAGAAGTAGCTGGCTAAAGGGCAGAAAAAACATTGTGATTGCATTGTTAAACACTCAAAATGAAGAAATAAAGCATGATACACTATGTAAAACATCATTATTGCCCTGTACATGTGTTACCATAAAGACTTTCCACATAGCCTGTCTTCTGTGCAATTCAGAAAAAGAAGACAGTACCTATGATGGTAATTTAGTTACCAATGGGGTAAAAATCTACTGGAACATCTCACCTGCAGTTTTAACTGGCAATTGGTGCAAATATAATTTACAGTGCAGTTTTCACAAAACACTTTCAGAAAACGTTTTCAAAGATTCAGAAAAGACACTGATGTGCAATATACATTGTTTAAAACATTGTATAAATTGTAAGACACTGAGCAGCATACAATGAAGAAAATTAAATGGCACTGTAATGGACATTAAAGATTCTGTGCATAAAAGCTTTGCCCATTTCTTGATACCTGAGTGCTTAACTATGCAGCCTTAACAGTATCCCATTTGGGTTTTCCTTTTGACAGACTGAATTCCTACAGTCTGCTTAAAATGTCAACATTTGAAATCTTGCAAGCGAAGAACAATTGCATTCAATCCCAAAGCCTCAAATGCCTAAAAGGGTGCAATTAAAAAATTACAGGAAGCGGTCATGCAGGATACTGGCAAGGAAAAAGTACTGAAGGGATTTTAGAAAAATCATTCGACTCACCAGTCCATTGTTTGGCTGAGGTGAAAAAGGCAAACATTACTGAGATGCATCAGTGAGGAAGTTAGAACACAAATCAAGGCCCGTGCCTGCAAGCACATGTGAATAACTTCAGGCCCAGAAGCTCTCTTTACGTGGCAAAGTTATTCATATGTGTGATTGCAGAACCTGAGCTCAGACATTACCGTTAAGAGTACAAAATGCTTACATTTTGCCACTGACTTCAATAAAAATAGAAATTCATCTGTGTTTAACAGTAACTATTTCACCTCAAGAAGATAAAAACCCTTCAAGTCTCACAACGTAACTTAATAATTAATCCATTCTAGCTGCTCCCAGCTCTACTTTTTTTTTTTTTTAAATGTAAGTCCCAAAACACATTCAAACCTGCAGAAGCTATGTAAGGGCTGTAAACCCTGCAGTACAAAGTGCTGTTATCTCTGTCTTGTAATGCACCAAGGATGTTTACGACACTAGTGACAAGCCATTGTTCTTTTCATCAGGTATCTCTCTGCCAAGCTTGATGTAATCGGAAACATACTACATTCAATTCAGTTTCTCCTTAAGTGTTGAGTCTTTTCAACATACGCTTGTAAAGAATTTGGTGATCTGAACTGTGTAACAAGCCAAGCCAAAAGAAAAAGGACCCCATGCAAATGTGTAGCATGGAGCACACTTGTATACTACCGGATTAGACAAACACTAACTACATACACAACATTTTTTAAGTGTATGTGAGTAGTATGGATTCAAATGCATTGCGGATTAAGAACTGCTGCTTGGAGAGGAAAGGTAAGTAGATGGTTCATAAATTCAGTGAATGGAAGACTTTTAAGTCTTTTAATACCAAGAATTTGGTAAGATGTAACTGATGTACTGCGTGTACGAACCAGTGGGCAATCAAAAAAGAAAAGCTAGACAGGACAGCTAAGATTTATAAATAATAAACATAAGATTTGGGGATGACTGTTTCATATACCCCAGCAGAGGAATCACATGTTGCCCAATCCATTAAAACAATATGCATTTCAGATAACCTAAGTTCCTAGTGAGGAAGGTGTTGACAGGAGCAGCTCTGTCATGGACGCATTGAAATAAAGGAGCGTACAACTCTGGCCAGGCTGAGCACACATGTGCTGCTTTGCATTCTTTGGAGAAGTTTTGTTTTCCGATGTTTTTTCGATACAAGTTTCATCACCGACTTCAAAAAAAGCAGGATGTGGCCCAATTTTTTTTATAAGTCTCAGTATTCAAAAAAAGAAAATGAAAGCCTTAATGAAAAAGTAGTAAGTTTTGAAACACCAACACTACATATAAATTTATCTGCCATTAGGAGTGGAATACCTATTTTTATATGGCCTTGATCCAGCTAATGGCTAATTTTTTTTCTGGGATGGAAGTGTATTATTAAACAATTGATGAAAGTATTTCAATTCATTTATCCTTCTGAAATGGCAGAAAAGCCTAACTGACAGGTATCAATCTGACAGGAGAGCTGAGAGACATGAAACCGGTTGGAAATTATAATCAAAAGTGAAAACAGAAGGTAAAAACGGGTATATGGAGAAAATGGGAGAAAAAGCAAAAAGGGACTATCACGCTAAGGCCTGCAAGTGGGGCAGGGCCAACATCAGTGCCCGCTCTGGGCACGGCGAGCCCGACAAGGTCCTGACCTCCCAGCTGCTGTCCCAAGGACCCACCGCATTCTCTGGTCCAAAAAATAAGTGTATGTATGTATATTTTTATGCATCTATATATTGTGTGTGTATGGCGGGGTGCTTACTGAGGCACAGCTGGGCCTAACAGCGCTCGGCAGAGCCGCGGCCGGGCCGGGGCGCGGGTGC
>NW_008796063.1:1415131-1429391 GCF_000699145.1 Aptenodytes forsteri
GCGGGCCGCGGGCGTTTCGGGGCGGGCACCGCCTCACCCCTGTGAGGGGTCCGGTTTACCTCAGGTTTTCGCCTCAGTTTACGGCTGACGGCCTAGCAGCCTCCGAGTTGCCTCAGAGGGACTCCGGACTCCGAGGGGCCCTGCAGCCCCTCCGGCCGCTGGAGAGAGCCCTGAGTGACCACGCCGCCGATTAGTGACTCGTGCTGTTAAGCCGAGGAAATGCCCCCAGCGTGTTCGGAGGACGCCGGGGCAAGCAGCGGTAGGATGCCAAACACCTTCACAGCAGCCATGCTGGTGTTGCGCCTCTCAGCAAACCCTGCTCTGCTGCCCAGAGCTTTCTTTCCCGCGAGTCAGACTGCTTGCTGTTCGAGGGATGTTTCATCCAGTTGCTGTATCCCAAGGCTTCATTCTGGGATGTCCCAAGAACGAGCCGTGCTTCCAACCAAATTTTGTTAATGCCGTTTTAGTTCCTAAGTCAGCATGAACATGACACGTAAGCAGCCCCACTAGAGTCCACGGCTGTACCCAGGATGACCACAAGTATGGCACACTCAGCCTCACAGACAGTTTGCAGACTGTCTACAGACAGCCTGTCTGGGCATGTTTGGCTGCCTAGCATTTGGCATGCAGGCCTGCGGCTGTGACCAGGGCAGTGCCGACGCCCGCTCTGGCTGGCCTCGGGGCTTCTGGCTCCAGGGGGGATTTTAGGCTGGCCTGAGGTTGGTAGTGCAGACAGGGAACTCGTCACGTGCATATAGCTAAAGGTTGCTTATAAGAGTAGCTCAGGAGTGAGGTTTTGCATTTGTAATTGGGCATCGAGTTAGTTGTAGCTTTGAGGTGGATCTTCCAGCACTTTCCCTAAAGTGAATTTCGTAAAGATACTAAAAAGGCAGAGGATCTCAAAGCTGGATTTATTACAATATAAACCAGAACAATTAACTAATTAATTGTCTTTAATTGTCTTAGAGGGAGACAGTAAAGAAATTAAAAGGATTCATAAATGCATCTGCCCTTTCCCACTATATATCTTTGCAGGATGGCTCTTTTTATGTTTGTTTTCAGTGCAATGTGTTGACGACTTTCTGGTCTCCTCTGTGTCCCTCGGAAGTTTCTTCCATCACCTGTGAGGCCTGGCAGCATATCTACCTCCTTTGCTTCTCAGCAGTCTTCCAGTCTCTGCCTCTTGTAAAACCCTCCCACTTGCTGGATTCTCTTCCTTTTCTACCTGTCCTGCATCCGTGTGCCTGCTGCACGTGCTCGGCTGTTCTGTGAGACAGCACAGCCTTTCTCTTCTTGCTGCATCTCCCTGACCTAGAAAACGGCAGTTAGAGCAAAGCAGACTTGGAGCCTTCCTCCAGCCGCACCTTTTCAAATGAACAGAAAAAACAGTTTATGTAGTGCCTATC
This sequence comes from Aptenodytes forsteri, assembly GCF_000699145.1. Taxonomy (NCBI): domain Eukaryota; kingdom Metazoa; phylum Chordata; class Aves; order Sphenisciformes; family Spheniscidae; genus Aptenodytes; species Aptenodytes forsteri. The sequence continues at coordinate 1,416,538 of NW_008796063.1, forward strand.
TGCAAACAACTAGATAAGTAAATACTGTCACCTTGCCATAAATGAATAGATAATAGTCCATTTATAAACAACAAAAAACAATCTCAGATTATTTTAATAATACCACTAAGAAGAGAAATATTACAGAGAGGAAATAGCATAACAATTGTCTTAGAATACAAATACAACATTCTGTGAATATACAGAAGCCAGGATATTTAGATGCGAGGCTGAAAGTCTGTCCTATTGAGCTTTATTTTTGTGAAAACAGGCTTCAATGGGATTTTTTTTCCATATAAGACTGCTAAGAAAATTACTACAGTTCTCTGTAGTATACTACAGTTCTGCAGTATACTGCAGTTATACTGCCACATGGTCTTGAGCCAATTGCCAAGGAAAAACACAAGCAAAAAACCTGCCTATGTTTCAAGTAGACTGATGGTGAAATTCAGAGAGGTGAATATGAAAGGATGACCCTTGAAAGCCTCATTCAGCTGCTCCCTAAATGTGACAGAACCTGAGCTCTTCTAGCACTTAGAATCATAGAATCGTTTGGGTTGGAAGGGACCTTTAAAGGTCATCTAGCCCCCCCCCCCTGCAATAAGCGGGGACATCTTCAGCTAGACCAGGTTGCTCAGAGCCCCATCCAGCCTGACCTTAAATGTTTCCAGGGATGGGGCATCCACCACCTCTCTGGGCAACCTGTGCCAGTGTTTCACCACCCTCAGCATAAAAAATTTCTTTCTTCTATCTAGTCTGAATCTACCCATCAGATTGGACGGGGCTCTGAGCATCCTGATCTAGTAGAAGATGTCCCTGCTTATTGCAGGGGGGCTTGGACTAGATGACCTTTAAAGGTCCCTTCCTATATCTAGTCTGAATCTACTTCATTTCCCAGCCTTCAAGAGCTCCAGGTGCCTCAATTCCTGAGCATGCCTTCAGCAGTGCCTTGGTCCCAGCAAGGCTGGAAGGTCATTGCCTAGCTTACATGAAAACCTGTGTGCAATCAGCATAAAGGATTTGGCCTGGCAGGTCTCTGACCGTGTCCAATGTGCACATACAGGCCCAAGCTCCTTATCTTCATAGAAAAGGCAGTGAAGGCTAATGTCCATTTTTAAAATGGCATGTGATATGACTGTAGTAGATTACAGCACTCTCTTTGGCTACATAAGCAACTTGTTTTCAAAGTCCACTGTTGACTGAGGTTAGATTCAGGCCCATGTGTCATACTCCTTTCAGTACGTTTTAACCACAAAGCCATAGACTGCTCTGGGGAATAGAGGAGGAACATTTTTCATTCTTTCTAGTGAAGCTGTGTCATTGTGCAGAGGAGAATCCAAGATCAGCTGGACTGGAGAGAAGTGTGACTCTTCTGTATGGTAAAATGCGATGGGATGAGGGTAAAATTGTGAGTCAGTTTTAATTACAAAACATATAAGCATTTCTTGGAGAAGTTAGGAAATTGTGTCTCCTCAGCCAATGGCTTTTTCTGTGTCGTATATGTAATACTCACAAAACAGAGCACACAATCATTCCAGGGCTCCCCTCTGCAATGAGAAACGACCTAGAGTTGGCTCCTTGTGCCCTCTTATGATACAGGGAATCTTGAGTTTGTTTGTACATATGGGGACAGGTTTTACAGGAAGAGCTGTTGCTTGTTTCTGAAATAAGCCACAACCTATTATCTGGACACGGTCCTTGAGGTGAAAAATTAGGCTTTGATTGTTCTCATGTAGAAGAAAGAATGCGAGCTGATTCACTACTTGGTGTTGTAACTATTAGGGTATTGTATAGCAGGGCAACCGTATCTCAATAGGCACATATGATCTTTGCTGAGCTTATTAAAGATTACCCTGGGGAGACTGACAGCATGGGGCTCATGATTTTTTAGACTTGATAACGGACTGATAAAGGGTCAACATTTTCCTGTTGACTAGTGTAAGGCAGAGCTCAGTGTGCTAGCTATTTTGGATCTTATTCTGACATTCATTACTCTTTCTATGATTTCTCTTACAGTGTTCTGGATTTTGCACTGGCAGACAGATGCCTAAAATGTAGGCATTGCAGTATGTAGCTTAAAGGCAAGAAAATACCTTCTTGGATCTGGAAAGATCTGAGTGCATCTGGAGAGATCTGGAAAGGACTGGATCTGGAAAGATCAGATCTGGAAAGATCTGGATGCACTGAGTACCTTGGTGAAAGGCTGAGGTAAAGCAAAGACTGACCCAAGGCCCTCAGGACCTATGATACTATCCAAATTATTGAGCTGTTTTCCTCAGTATACCTTCTGTCTGCCCCACAACGTAGTAATTGTCTTCCAGGCAGCTTCTTTTGTGTTATACATACAGCAGTATGGATAGTGTGCCATATGTTAACTTACCACAAAACTTGCACCAAGTATGTCTTCCTATAAGCATAGCTTATAGTAGAAATGAACAAGTGGCCTCATTCCTAGTGGGAAAAAGCTGAATGTTCAAAAGAAATGAGCACAAGGTTTTCCTGAGCAGATTTTGTTTAAATAGTTCTTAAAACTCTTCATTGACTCCTCTCCCTCAGTGAAGCCTCAAGGAAAGGCATGGAGCAGTATCCCTTTCCTTAGGTCAAGGGTTTGGTTGGGGTTTTTTGTTGTTTCTGTGGTTTTGTGTTTTTTTTTTAATAAAGGATGTCTGGCTGATGTGTTAGCACATCAGTTTTAGTGAATCTTAGCCAAGAATTTGTGCTCACACAGTAGGCCTAACCCTGAGAATTTCTCTAATAAAATAAAGTATGACTCAGTTTGAATGAGTCATTCACAATTCTTCTTTCTCCATTTGAAGAATATTCACAGCAGATCATGATTTCCTCAAATATATTTGCTGTTTTTCTGGTTATTTTATAATATTGTCTGACAATTGTCAATGTTTCCTTTTTTGCTGTTGTTTTCTTAACATATCACACATATCTGTAATTTAAACTCTGTTGTTCATCTGTGATTGCTGAGGAGGTCAGCCAAACATGATCTTGTTTCCTGTTCCTTAGAACATAAGATTTTCAAATACTTCCACATGCATGTCTAAAATTCATCGTCTATCAGTGTTTCTGCCAGTGAAAAACCAGACTGGTCATTTAAATAGTTCAAGGAAAAGTGAGCATAAAAACAGCATGTAGAAGTATGAATTCATTTAAAAATCCATAGAAATGGTAGTATATTTTCATGGCTTTCCCCTCTCAAAATACGACACTATCCCCTACTGTGTGTATTACATGTACCAGGAGAGAGTGGAATTCACAAAGTTGGAAGGAGACAGCTATGATTCTGTCTTACGGCTGATAATGGCATTTACACAGACATTACTGTTAAAATGGAACCGTTGAAAATGCTTTACCAGGGCTATGTTTTAGAAATGCATCTGAAATAAGTCAGGAAACATTGATGCTGATGATGAATAGAGGGGTTAATTCTTCTGTTGGTGTAAATCAGCATAGCTGGTAGATTTGTGCTGATTTACATTGGTAAAGCCCAGAAAATAGAGGGGATATATGACAAACAAAAGATGCTATATTTATTTCATAAATGAAAAATACTTCGTAACTCAGGCACACCATTGGCATGAATAAGTTATGAAAAATCTTCACAGCCAAAAGAACATAATCATCCTTCATGTATAACAGATTTGTTTATTCTGTAAAGATTCATTTCAGTTGATTAATTATCAGTATCTGCTGATGGTGGAGGTAACAAGCTATCTCTGATGAGAGAATCATTTTAGGACATGCTCAGAATATTTTATCACCTAGCACAAGTTGTGTATGCTTAGAATATTTATCATACTGTGTACTAATAGTATCACATTTTTAAAGCCAAGTACTAAATGTAAATTATATTACAGATATATGAGTTATCTATATTTTTCTTGGGTTTTTTTTAATAAGGAGTATATTAAAAAAACAAATGAAAACACAATAACAGTTGTGTTTCCATGTCAAGTGCTGAATTGTGCTGCTGCATTAAATCATTGTTATTCTGAACCAGTAAAAAATTTGCATAAGTGCCAATGCCAGCTCCTAACAATACCATCAGAATTGTTTCTGCTTTCACCAAATCCAATCTGTACCAGCTACATTGCACGCTCACTGGCCATTATTCACAGATAGAAGTTAACAAGATGGAGGTTTATCAAGGGGTAAATTGCCTTCTTTTTCTTGCAATTTTATTTATTAAGTAAACAAAATTGCAACACCAAGTTAAAATGCCAAAAGAGGATTAGATCTTCTCAATTCTGAAGCATTTATGAAGAGGAAAAAATTAAAGTAAATCTGTCAATCACTGCAAAATAAAGAGCAAAAGTAGATCAGATTTTCAACACAGTGTATTAATTTGCTATTTATAAAGTTAACCTAGTCACCAAAATACCTAGAATGTAAAGCATTATCCATAACAAGATAGACTGAAATCTGTTAATAAATCCATCTGCCAAAATCTTGGTCATATTTGAATAGCCACACTACTTTAACCAGACTTTACTCAGAGAAGAGACTAGGCATCATTTAACAGAACATGTGTATGTCTATGAAGTGTATGTATGAAATGTCTGCACACACTGAACGTACATTGTGTGCAAGAAGACAGCTGGATTTTAATTAGCCAAGACTTTGCAGAAAGTAATAGAACCTCTGCAACGTTTTGTACAAAGCACTGACTTTCTCTTAGCTTCAACAAACGTATGTGTTTGAAAATATAAACATTTGGTCATCTTGAAACTCAGTGTTTTCTTTCATTTTCCAGCCAAAACCCATCATTTTTTATTTTCAATGAAGGTACAACATTTATTAATTATTAGTACACATTTCCAGAGGACCCACTATGAGCTAGTCTTTTTCCACAGCTCAAGAAAGATGATCTAGCTCAAAGTCCATTAAAGCCAGCTGGAGCTTTTCCATTAGTTTCGGCATTTTGCTTAGACTCTAAGAATATCACCCACCTAGGTATTTACAGCTCTCCATTATCAGCGTATCCCAGCTTTTGGTATTTGTTTTGTTAAAACGAGCTGGATAAAGACAAAAGTTCAAAAGGTTTTTAATGACTTAACAAGACTGGAAGCATTGATAGCAAGTGTATATACCTAGGGAAGATGATAACTTCTAAGTATTTGGAGCACTTGTTTTTGATTTGATTACCAAGAACAGCAGATCACATTGCTTTTGTATGTATCTGGTCAAAAGTCAGCTGTTAGCCAGTTTCAACCAGGCCTGAGAGAAAAGTAACTCTCTCAGACGTATTACATTCCTCCAGATTTTGTAAAAAACAGCAGCCTGACAAAGAATAAAGAATTCTTATCGCTCCCACTGAAGGATAGACTACATTGCAAGTTCATCTCTTAATAGACTCCAAAGAATCCATGTCCAAAGAGAGAGGAAAGCCTAACCACCGGGGAAGATGTCATCCCAGCTACTGGAATCTTTAAACTCCAGAAGGATCCACAGGAAATCAGACTTTCTGGGTTGCTCTGCTCACATAGCTGCTTGTTTGGTGGATTGTTTCTCTCCCCTTTTCTCCTTTCGTTTTGTTTGTTGTTGTTGTTTTCAGTTTGGTTGGAACAAGCCTTGGAGAGTTGGGAAGAAACCATCTGGATCTATGGTTTCATGCTTCAGCAGCAGGCATGATATTTCAGGACGAGTTGTATGATCAGCAGTGACTCAGTAAAAACATGTCGTGCAGCTTTTGTGTTCAGTGTCTCAGAGCTTTCCCAGCCAGATTTCCACACTCTACATATCAAAAGGAGATTTTAGGGGCTTTCTGCTGAGTTCCTGAAAGTTGAACTGCAACAGATGTTTTGATTGTTTAGCCCACTATTTCTGCAGGTAACAAAATTTAAACAATAAATACAAAAAATCAGTTGCTATGCTTACTGAAATCAATAGGAAAATTCCCATCTAATAATATGATTTATCCTCTATTAAATTTTGTGGGTGGATAGTGATGTATGAGGCAGAAAAGAATCCAGCTCTTTTCTCCTTCTCCACTGCTTCTACTACAGTAACGGGGCTAATCAGATGTGAGTCAGCAAAGTGTCCTTTTCCAGGGAGAGAGAGGAAAACTCGCAAAAGGGAAAAATTTTTTCATCTCTGCCGTGGTGAAGAGAACAACTTTGTCATGTACCGCTTTGCTTGTTTGTATTAATACAGAGTGACTTAAAGTGCACATCATTGAAATGTTCATTGCCTGGTGAGGGAATCCATTAACTTAGCCTTCTGGAGGAGCATCAGAGAAGTAGTCATAAAATGCACTTGAGTCCCGTGTACTTTCCTCTTTTTCTGGTGTTTCCCTGTCAGTGCGAGTATGTACAATCACCATAAGGCTCATTACTAGATTCAGCCAGCTAACACAAATAGTTAGGGTATATTGATTGAGAGAATACATACAACTTTTGCTACTGAGATTTGAAAGCAATACCCTTCTTGAAGCCTTGGCCACAATTCAGATGCTAAGATGACAAACAGCACTGAGGAGCTACAGGTTGGTTGTTCTTCCATAAGGGACGGGCATTTTCTTTGAGAGTGGATCCACTCACTTTCATTTTACCTCTTTGAGACTGGGCTTGATGAGGTCCACAGAGAAGCTGAACCTGAAGAACGTTTGGAACTTCAGAACAGTATTGCTGTCTACTTAATAGTATGGCTTGTTGGGGGAATTGTATCTTTACGAGACTCCTGAAGGAGCCTGCTAGTATTGTTATATTGTTCAGAAACTCATATAGAATAGCACTTAGCAGCTGGAACTCTTATAGTGAATGAGACACATCTGTCAGACTTCTTGGCTCTGGGCAGTTGCAAAATGCAACACTTATCTCCCACCCTGTCAGGCTTGTGTTCATTCCCAAAGACTTCCTAGGTATCTAGTGGAGATTCTGGTCTTGGTTTATTTGCCCTTAAAAACTAAGCAAACTAAGAGCCTTCTCTCTATTCCCTTGTTGTACTTGATATCAAGTAGGAGACCCATATCCTGCAAAGGTTGAGCATAAGCAGAAACGACTTTCAACTCCAGAACATGCTCTCCTTTTTATTCTGAAAGGCCTGAGTTTGCTGACCTGCAGTGCCTGTTGCAGAGCCCATTTTTCAGTACTTTTTGGACAAGAACCAAGGAGATGAGTTCTGATCAGTTTTTGTGAGATTGTCTATCTCACTTTGCATTGGCACATTTTAAGTGAAGCTTAACTAATCAGATCTTTTGAGAGTCTTATTAGTCCAAGTCAGAGCAGTATCTCTGGCGGAAGGACAATATTCCATGAGTGATTATGTAGAAACAAGCTGAGCCCGGGCATTTAAGATACCACTGTATTTCAGGGAGGAACTTTAGATACTTAGGTCAAGTATCACAATAGCTGAACTTTCAGTTTCCCTTCAGGCAGATCTTCTATATTTGTGCTGCTAAAATGAAAGATACTCACTTCAGTGCCGCCAAGTTTGAAATGTTTATGTAAATCATTAACATGAACCATTTATTCTGACCACAGCTACATGGTCTAAAGTTGATATTTGGAATCTGTTAATCATTACTCGTCAGCTACTTGGTGCATATCAGAAGGTGATTTCAAGCGCTCCTGCCAGCTTTTCAGAGGTCAGTACCACTGGCTCTCTTTGGATAACTAACCTGCATCCAGCTTCTGTTAGAGGGTCTGAAATGCCTGGTCAGGTCTTTTTCATAACCTGTCTAGTGCTACCTGAAGAAATATCCTAAATTCTCTGGGTCAGATCCATGAAAGAGTGATGAAATGTTGGGAAAGTGATCTCAAAGCTGTGTTTTTTCTTGAATAGAGTCTGTTGACACTGGAGCCCCACAGAAGCCTCCCTGTACGGCTCTGTAGGCTCCCAAGGTGATGTCTCTGCTCGGGTCCTTACCTGGCCCATTCCTGTTAGAGCCAAGCAGCTTAGTTCATAGCTCAGCCGAGGTCTTGAGGGCCAGAAACTGGCACTCCTTTGCCTCAGAGGGCTTGATCCGGCAGGGACTTCAGACACTGAACAGATTCTCACACAGCGTGGCTTGCAGTGTGAATTACAGCCAGTGAAAGCTTCAGAAATACCTGAAGAAGGAAATGGCAGTGCCCCCACTTGCTTGGTGGCTACCAATTTTAATTATTTTGCTCTGGTGCAGAAGATAATTCAGGATCATGGAACACATTAAAATATTCTAGTTCTTGAAGAGACTGTAGTCCAGGGCTTGTATTTTTAGATTTTTTTTTTTCCCCAGTCATACACAGGTTGGTATTGGCCTTTCATCTGCTACCCTCCTGATAACGTATTGTCCCTGTCTCCCTCCTTTTCATATCTTGGTCTCTCCCCCACAGCTGTTCTATGTCCTTGGCTACTCCTCATGAAACTCCTTATCTGACCAATCGCTTTTTTGTCCTTGATCCTCATGTCATTCTTTCTGCCACTGAGCAGCCTTTCCCACTCTGACTAATTTCTAATCCTGGTATTTGCAACCTCATCCCTCTTCAGTTGATCTGGTTTCCTTCTTAGCCCAGTGCTTGAAGCCCTTTGCCAACTCCTTTGACATTTTTTCAATGGCTCCTCTTCCTCAGCCTCTGTTTTCTGACCTCAAACTCTGCTGCTGTTTTCCAACATATCAGCTCTGACTTGCTTCTCTTGTGCCCTGATTGAGCCATTTTCCCCTCTTTTGTGCACTGGAAGCAGAAAAGAAATTCCCTAATTTTAGTTTGGCTCTTAAGTGCTGTATTAGCCAACAATAGCAAAGAGTAGTCATTCCATGGAAATGCAGACAGCCTACATCCTTCAGCTGCTGGCTCAGCGTAGAACAAATATTTGAAGAATTTAGGTACCAACCCTGAGCAAACCATTACTAAGAATCTGCAGATTTCAAATTTTCCAAACTTTTCATCTTGTCCAAATTAAATCATTTTACTGGCATGAGGTAATAAAAAGCACATCCCTAATACAAGCATTAGCTGTCTATTAGTTTTCATCCATGTGTTCCAAAGTATGGTGGATGCCACAGCTAACTTTCTGAAAACTTTTCTAGCATTGAAAAAACATTATTTTCATCTTGTTCTTCAAAATGACTGCATCGGTTTTGCTAAAACTTTAAAAAAAAATGTCACTGTGAGCCAGCCAGCTACCATGGAATATTCTGGCCCAGAGTGATGGGTTAATATGTAAGCAATTGAAAATATGATCTTATAATGGAAAACACTGAAAAAACTTCATACTTTATCTCCAATTGTATGATGAATAAATTATTTGTATAATCCCATTTTTTTCTTTATTGCATTCTTTTTTGAGACTTAGAATGTAAGTAGATACAATTAGAAACAGTACAACAGCAGAAAAATAAGTGTGATTGCTTGTTTTATCAAAATGCTAGCTGAGAGATTCCACTTGCTTGGAAGAAAAGGACAGGTTACAAAAAATAGCTCAGAGAAAAAAAAAGTATTTTTTGTCAGAATTAAAATGCTTTGTATGTTCCATCTTCTAGAAAGGTAAATGACTGCACAGAATGGGCTATATAGACAGTCCTGACATCCCTTGAAACAATCATTGATCAGACACTGTGAAGCCTTAAACAGAGGTACGTTGGTCCTTAGAGAATGACAGAAAATTAGAACAGATTAAGAATATTTACTTTGGCAAGACAGAACCAAAGTTTCTGAAGCAAAATGGTTTTTGACACAGTTGTAGAAGTAATGGTGTAACAGTTGGAAGCATTCCAACTAGAAATGAGATTTGTACAAATCACTGATTTCTTTGTTGCCTTTTGCTTCAGCTGGTATCCACTTTCATTGCTGTAACTATAATGTAGAACTAATTGTAGATGTAGCGTGCAAACGGATTACAAATTTATATTTGCAAATGCAAAAGAAATATCAATTCTACACTACTGGGAAAAATAAAAATATTTACTTGAATACAACGTTTGATGTAAAAGTTCTGATCCCAGATTTAAAAACAAAATCTTATAGATTACAGATATTATTTCAACACTCATGGTTTAGCAGTGTTCTGTAGAGATACACTGTTTCTTAATGGTTTTATCAGGGAATTCATTCCTCATGATGAGCAGTACCTTAAAGCATAATTAGTTTCGTGGGGGAGAGTGGTGCCAGTCCTGAATTTAGAAGTTAGGGTTCATAAGGATCACAGATCCCACCTTTAGGTTTGCACAGTCCCTTTGCTGAGTAAGTCAATGATTGCATTGACAATATGCACCACTCATTTTTAGTGGGAACTGAAGTTTCGACGTGCTGCAGTGTATTCTTACAGTTCTCTAGAGTGGAAGTCACATACATATGACTGTTTTCATCTGATGCCTGGGGGAAATTCTGAGTTCAGGCTGCAGTAGTCATGCTGGATTAGCTGGAAGTTGAGGGGAAAGATTTTTAATAGATGCACAGAAAAAACCTGGTTGAAGGCTACTGCTGTTGAAGAATATATTTAGCCAAGAATAAACCAAAGGCTGAACTGAAAGATTTAATTGGTTAATTATAGATTAATTAATTATAAATTGTATAATGTTCACTACTCCTCAAGAAACAAAACAAAACAGTGCTCTAATTTTAATCTGAAGTCTTTGTCATTAACTGTAAATCCTAGTTCTCATTAATGCAAAGCATATACTCTTGCATTATAGAGATGTATTGGTACTTCTGAGAAATTCAGTTTATCTTCAGTGTATCCCATTTTGTAAAGGACCACTTTTTAAGCTGAAGAACATTCCTGAAAACTTGTCTTTTTCTTCTGAATGTTTTTCTGCAATCCTTTCTGCACTGCTGTGACATTTTTAAGCTGCAGATCTCCAGCATTGTTTTCCAAGAGAAGCTATTTCCGTGGCCCGAGCTAGTGAACTGTGCAAAACAGGCCACAGAGCAGGAAAAGGAGAATGAGCGTCTGAAGGAAAACAACCACAACTATGAACAACAATTGCAATGAATGAACCAGGGGAGTCTGAGGTTTTGCAACTCTCTCAAACTAGCCTTTAGAAAGCAAAAGTAGATTCAGGTCACAAACATGTTTACTCGCTGGGACATTTTTGTGATGTGTATTTTCCTTGAGGTCCCAGGCAGGCAATTTCTGCCAAGGGCTGTATGACAGCATAAGCAATGGCTTAGAATTCAGATTACAGTTAAGGATACTCACAGTGAGATTTTGTTAAGGAAACTAATCACAGTCTCCAGGAGCAGATCTAGTGGCCTTGATTCATGCGAGTTAAAATCCTTCTGAAGTCAGCAGGATTATTTGCTGGAGTGGAGAAGACTCTAAAGAAAAAAGAGCCATTGATCCAAACCCTCTATACAGTCTACAGCTTTAGATAAAGCTGATTATTTGCCCACACTGTATGTTCTGGCATTTATAGTAGTTGACCACTGGCTATGAGAATGCAGTCACGGGATTATCCTCCTCTTTACTCATGTCTCTCCTTCTTCACTCGTGTCATACCTTAGTCATAACTGATTCAGGGACCAACTTACAGAAGTGTGTCTCTTCAGCTGAATAATGATGAACTCCAGCATCTCTCTGGTGATTTGCTTTGAGCTTTCCGGAGACAGATCCACATTCATATATAGGATCATGTCTGCTTGTCTAAAAACTGTCTGTTGTAAATCCTAGAGAGTGAAGATAAGAAGAGCGTTTAAACCATTTTCATCCCGAGAATAGGACCATCCTATTCAGTTTCTTAGTGGTTTGTCTAGTCCAGCTGGAACGGGTTCAGGTGATACAGATTTCAACATTTTCCTTGGAAACAGGTAAGAAATTCTGCTATTAGGAGAACTTTCATAATATTACACCTCCATTTTGTTTTGGTTATGTCTGCATTTCTTTTGCCTGTTTCCAGCTATGGCTCGCTGAAACTTGTCATCCGTAGGGATTCCTTTTTGAGGTAGAACAACAAGGGGGGAGAGGACATGTGCACGGAGGGAATGGTGAGGAAGTCCCTTCCGAAGTTTATGAACTTGACTCCTTTGGGTCTACGGGAAAAAGAAGTAATGGTGAGCAGGAGGGATGTATTTTAAATGCTGGTCTGTCTACTTCCTCTCTCCGTACAGGCTGGTGTATAACACTTTGTGAGATTAAAAGAAAAGCGAAAAATTGTTGCAAAAGGATACCTGTTCCTTTTAGCCCATTCCATCTCACCTCGATTCCTTAGACTGCTTTCAGCATCCTACTGTAAACATCAAAGTCCACCAGGGAGAAAACAGAAAGCAGGAGCAAACAACATGGTAGGTTATTAAGAATGAAAGCAGATAATAGTCCTTATACTATTACTGGAATGATAGCAGGAATTGTGACATTTCTGATACAGTTGCATTTGTGGATATCTAACTGTGGATATCATATTTGATTTCCATCACATTAATATCAAAACACTGATCAAGCGAAAGCAAGCAAAAGCCAAGGTGTTAGAGGACAGAAAAGAGAAGAGTGTGAGGGGACACTGAAAACAACTGAAGGTGTTTGCTTCGTGAAGGACATGGTAGTTATATTGTAAGAAAAGGATTGTTCCAGAAAAAAAAAAGAGCTTGGTAGTCTCTGTTTTCTCAAAAATGCAAGAGCAGACTGACTTTCAAAGAAATTGAAAGACAATAAATCTAAAACTGCAAAAAGAGATGCCCTTTTCAACTGCACATAATTACATTTTAGAACACACCAATACAAAATGCTACTGCATTAACGTACTCAGTAAAAGTCCAAAAGGATTATTATTTTTTGTTATGAATCCTAAGGAACCCATCCTGTTACATTTACTAGAATAAAACTGTGTTGAGCCCACAATTTGTGTTTGAATTTCAGAAAATGCTGCTGGAGCCAAGAGAAGATAACTTCTCTCCAGTGATTTTTTCTTTCTGGGCTTTTTTTTTTTTTTTTTTTTTTAACTGTGTTTT
>NW_008796063.1:1429857-1475199 GCF_000699145.1 Aptenodytes forsteri
TTTTTTTTTTTTGGGTTTTTTTTTTTTTTTTTTTTACTTAAAACTGTGTTCTGTGGGTCATTTTTATTATGATTTGAAAGAATGACTACTTTTGAGTAATAAGAATGCTGTATTGCCTCAGATCGAAAGACTGTATTGCTGTGCATACATCCTGAAATAAGAAGTTCTCTTTTTATATTGCTTCATCATTTTTTCCCCTCTTTTGGATGCTTTGTTCATCAGATAGTTACCTCTTTAGATTTGGGTTTGATTACAAACATTTGCATGACTTCAGAAGAGCTTTTAACTTTATGATCTCTTTGGTTCCACTTTTTCCTAAAGCCCATGGGTTTCTAGCATTTGAATACTCCAGTCTAGGTCTTCAGCTGTTCTTTGTTATTGGTCTTATCATTCATTCATTCCATATTAGTAGCAGTGACTCCAGCAGAGATTGGGCCTTCACTGTGTTAGGTGTGATATAATCAATCAGTAGGATTTTAAAAATGTATTTATTTATATAGAAGGCAAAATTATAAATTTTAAATTTTGCCTTCTCTAAAAATATTAGAGATCCGCTTGTCATTTTCTTTGTCTTTGAATATCACTCTGAAATAACTTCCGTGGAGTGTTTGGCCCTTTGGTCACAATTTTTGTTCCTTCTAGGTTGGGTTTGAGCCATGCTGATGGGACAGGGGTGTTGTACTGCTAGCATCCGCATTGGAAAATATGATTATATTGCTTCTGATGCCTGAGTTAGCTTGTTCGGAACAAGCAGGGATCTCTTTACCTGGTAGTACATTATGCTGTGTAAGAATAACCTTTATACTGATATAAAAGGGATTTTGTTCTGTGGAATTATCAATAGGTAATTATTAACCGTGTTCATTAACGAGGAACTGTTGTGATATGCCCATTTTAGGCACACATTGGCCCTTCTATCATCACATCACGTGAGACGCTTGTAGCCATGTGGCTGTGTAGCCCCGGTTTGGCTCGTTGTCTCCCTGGCCTCAAGAAGCCTCAGCTTCTCCTTTTCTCTATTTACAAGGTGCGCTCAGTTTTCAAAGGTGCACAGCTCTATGAAATGTCAGAGTGGTTCCACAGCACAGTCCAGCTAGCCTTTCACACATAAGATCTTGAAGGCAATGACAAAATGGTCTCCAGCATGGCCAGAAGAACCCACATACATAGTCCACTGAGGTCTGCAGAGGTCATTCAGGATCGGATCTCTATATAGGAGTGACAGAGCTTTTTATAAACTTCAGAAGAAAGAATTAAGGTTTCCACAAAAGCCCAGAAGCCGCTTTCACTGTAAACTAACAAAAAGTATATTATATAGCTGACATTTTAATGGGCTTACCATTTTGGACATGAGGATGAAAATGATGCAGTTCTTCCAATTTCCCTTTTTCTAGCCTTGCATTGGTTACAGTGTGGTAACCAGTAGACCAGAGCCTTTTCTGTATAAAGTGGTGAACATTCAAAGACCTACCACATGAAGTCCCAGTCCTGCAATCAGACATGTGGGGAGAGCTTCCCATGTGTCCAGAGGCCCGCTAAAGCCAACAGAAACATCAAAGATCACTTTTGAAGGTATAAGCTCAGAAACTGAGACAGATTTATTTTTATATTTTCCTTCCATCAAAATGCAGACAAATTTTATATTTCTTTTTTCATTCATCTCTTTAATTGTTAGTACTGTTAATTATCTAAAATGTACAAAAGCTTCTAAAATATTACATAAGAAAAGTGAGATAAAAATGTATTTTAATTCCTAATATAGAGGATTATAATTATGTGATTCTATGATTTTTTTTTCCTTCCCTGATGTTTTCCAGAATGTGCTATAAAAATAAAAACTTACCACTGTCTCCTGGCATGTGGTAACATGGTACTGGCTTGCTTTATTTTCCTTTTCCGGCCAATTCAAAGTCACTATTTTGAAAAATCAAAGTCTTTTTATTTATCTTCCTCTGGATCACTTTGTCCAGAGTAAGTGTCCAGTATCAACAAAGAGGAGACGTAGTAACTTAGCGTGTCCCTTTGTTCCCTCTGTGAAAAACGGCAGCACTATACATCTTTGCTCCCACTGGCTGCACGACTGTCAGACATCAGCATACCAGCATTTTTGGAGTAACTTTCTCAAGCGTGGTTCGTATTTATACAGACTAATTTATGTGTAACAGAGGACTTACAGTAAAGGAAGTAGAGCTCCTGAATAAACCAACATCTCCTCTCCTACAGAAAGCTGGAAACAGGAGTTAGCGGAGGCCTTTTTTATCAGTGGTAGCTTATAGAAAACAACACAAAACTAAATCTAACTGCTTGTTTTTATTGATATCTTCCTGTTGGCGAGGTGTGGAAAATCATGTCATTTCAGAACTAGGTCATTTCAGGCACTTAAAAAATGTACATACATTATGATAATAACGTCACAAAAGCAAGGAAAAATAATGCTATGACCAGTCAGTGAAAAACGAGATTATATAAATGTCATACCTTGCAATATACATTACAGTAAGCTGTTACATACTGTGTGACCCCTTAGAAGATGGGACCTTCTTCTTCATCTCGAGTGCCTGAGAGGTCTAGTCTTAATGACTGTTCCCATTACTGAGATACGCTAAGCCCAGAGATTTGGGTGGGATAGTGCAATGCGGTACACATGCCCATTCTCAAAAATAGGTGCCTGCCCCAAAGAACTTCCAGTTTCAAAAGGTCTTAATTTGCTGTCATGGAGAGGGCTTGAAATTCAAACACTTGATTAAGTCATTAGCAATTATACGTTAAGAGGTTTTGTAGTAATCGTAACATACAAATAAACCTTTAGGCTTTAAGTATATGTTGTTTTTATTATACTGTATCTAATTTACCATTATGTTTCCTTGTGACAGATTGTTTTATTCCCTGAGGGACACAGCCATCACTAATATTTCCCTTATGCTAATATTCTAAGGGCCAATTATTGATATTGACATCACAATCTTTTTTGAAAAAAGTACAATTCATGAGTCCATGCCATTCATTTTCCTAGAAGGAGTTAATTTTTTTTACCATTAACATGTCAATTACTTGAGTCTCTATTGATTACCCAGTTCCTGTGGATACTGCTGTCTGTCATTGCTGCTGAACACTGGTTACTATTCAAGAGCCTGTCATACCGTAGAATATTTTTGTAAAACCAAACTGGTTCGCTTCAGACACACAAGGCCTAGGAATTCAAATGGCCAGCCCCAGTCTCCAAGAACTAAACAAACCACACAGCTGAGCTCAGATATGGAAAACCCTGCAAACCAAACAACCAACTCAGTATACACAGCAAGCCGAAAAGTCTCCCAGATACAGAGCCAGGACAGCCAGCTGAGAGCGGCTATTGCTAAACAGGAGAGCATGCAGGCGGGGGCTACTTAAGCTAGCAAAAAGTAGGCAAAACTATTTAAGATAAAACAGGGCTTAGCACAGCAGTGATGTAGTCTGAATGACTTGCTCTGCAAAACATGGCCCATTGTCAAGATGCTTCTTCTTTTGCCCTCAGTGCTCTTGGAGCAGGAATTCTGCAGAGTGTGCAAAGAGGTTGGTGTGAGGACAGCAAGAAGTCTCGGGTGGAGGTGTCCTCCCAGGCATATGCCAGCACGGTCAGGAAAAGCCCTGCTTCTCTTGGTTGTAGCACCAGCAACTCACAGCAACCGTTAAGTTTGCCAGCTTCCTCAAGTGCCTGGCCTGAAGCTGAGCTCCAGGATCATCTCGCAGTGTGCTGGTATTGGTGGTCACCTGGGTCTAGAAAGCCTGGGGAGCAAATGAAGAATAAGATGGCTAGCGTGTGTGAGTGACTGCAGATGAGGCCAAAGGAGGAGGGTAGAGAGCTGGATTAAGTGCTGCCTGTTAACCTTGAAAAGCCTCGGAAGGGATTGGTTGCAAGGATTAAAAATTAATGTGATTGTTTTAACAAATTATGTTTTTGAGAATAATAATAGGGGTAAGTTCCAAGCAGAAATATCTATGAGACTGTGAAACAAGTTCCAAAGTAAAATGGTTCCCAAAGATCCCTTGTTAAGAGATATTTTAAACTAGTTTGGACAAGACACATATAAACAGGGAAGAAATATTCTATAAAATAATGAAAATAGTTTCTTACCTAGTAAAACAACTGCCTAGAAAACAAAACAAAAAAACCTGTGTCAGACTGAAAAGGAATATTCCAGTTTTAAGATCTTGTTTGTACCAGAGGTCAATATCTCTACATCAGTAACATTCAGATTCCCATTCTTTGTGCAGATTCTGCAGACCAGCAAGTCAGTGTGAGACATTTTGCAAAATATAGTTAAGTTCCTAAAAACTACAGTGTGCATCATTTCTTGTGACTAGCACATAACTTTGCACAAATAACTGTCACATTAGCACAACAAATACACTACTCTGTCAGCTGTTGAAAGACTCTTGAGGAGCCAATCTTTTTTGATATGTGGTACTTGTTTGCTCTACCTTTTTGACACATTTGATTTAATAGCTCAAGAAAAAAGGTGATACTCATGTCCAAATTCCTTTAGAATTTCAGAGAAGGACCAGAATATTAAGGTGGCTGTTTCATGGCAATTCCAGCCCTTATCATTGTGTAACTTTAATTCCTAACACGTCCTGGGGCTGTTCTGCACTTAAAATTATTTTTCATGTAACATGAATTTTAACTGGGTAGAATTCAACCAGAACTAATCTGGTATAGATTTCCATTAGTGCCTAGGAGCTACATGTTTTTTAATGTACTTACCTAGCATAGCATCTTGGTTAGCAGGGAAGCACCTTCAAGCCCCTTTCACAGATTAATAACTAAGGTCCAGAGATATTGCAAGTAACATCGCTAAAAATATGTAAGTCACATCTTCAAAAGCAGGTTATGCATCCAAAGAACAAATCTCAGAATTGAATGCGCTGTCAGCTCCTACTAAAATAATTGGGAATTAGGCCTGGGAATATCTGAATATCATAACCTTGTTAATTAGAAGTCACTAATATTATCACTTACAAGCCCAGAATAAGAAGAAAACAGGCGCCTGGTTCCTATAGTCAAACCATTGGGCCTTTCATTAGGCATTTATTTTCCATATACTCTGCTAAAGGACGTTTGTGTGCTTCGGAATGGGTGTCTTCATATCTTTTGCAGTACCTTATGCCTCTAAAGCGTTTTAAGAAAAACTAAAAATTCAGGCCCATATGTTCCTTAGGTGCCTCTGAGGTTAAGCTGTAGTTGAGCAGGAACTGGCAGGATTGTAGTCTCGGTCACAGGTACTTAAAACCTCCCTAAGTTCCATTTTAATCACATAAGCCCTTTTCTAGATCTAGGCTTAATGTCCAAATCCCTCTTGGAAATTTTATCCTCAGAGAATGTCCTGAGGTCATGCAGAAAACCTATGAGAGAAGGAACTGAAATTGGGTAATGTCCTCAGATAATACTTTGCCTTTCTGAATATCCTCCCAAAAAAGTTGCTTTGTGTTGTAATATGCTAATGGTGATTTTTGGTGCTCTAAAATATATCGGAAAATCATTAGGAAGCTACCTATTTTCAGAGCATATGCAAGATGCCTTTCAGAAAGGGGTAGATATTTACATCCAAAGGCTTTTTTTCTGTAGGGAAGGCAGGAAAATGCACGATTCCAGATCATTTAGGGCACATTTGTTTTGCATGAAAATCACAGTTAAAAGGTCAGATGGCATCAGGAGCGGTGGATTTAGGTTGTCTCAGCATGAGAGATTCACTGTGGCTGTCACAGAGCACAGTGGCAACTGTGAATGAAAGGGAAGGTGAGAGGACTATCTGGAGCTGGACAGCAATATTAAAAAGGATGATGACTTCCATGGTGCACGTAGGAAAGGGAGTATAGAGCAACATTGTTCCCGTTGCCCTGAATAGGAGGCATGGCTGAACACAGAGAATGAGCAAAGTCACTTGCCATAATTACAAAATATATTAGATGCGGTTTATGTCTCCTTTCAACTAAATTAGTGTAGCATTCCTAATACTATATGGTAAGGATACATAAATTATATAGTTCTTCACTGAGGACAATATAGAGATGGCACTTTATAGTTTTGTGGGTAAGCAAGCTGAAAAGAAAACCCTGGGACTCTGCTGATATAAATTGTTCCTGCCTTAGTGAGGTCAATGAATGGTGACAATTACAATGCTTGAAGATTTTCCTTCTCTTTCTAAATAATCTGTGTTTAATAAAACAGACAGCACCATAAATCTGACAGTAGAAACAGTTAGCTATCCCACTTAACACCAAGAAATTAGAATCAGTTCATTGCAATGTTGTACCTGCATAAAGTTGGTTAGTCTTCTAGTTAAATGTGAAATTGTTTCTAAATCTTATCATTTGATGTTGTATGCTCAATTAATGCGGAAAATGCCATTACTGTATTTAGGTTTTGCCAAACCTTCATTAGGTTCAGATAAAAGCTGATGCCAAGTAATATCATTATATAAGTGCAAAAAAAAAGGAAGTTGCAATAGTTTGGTTTAAACAAAAAGGGAAATGAATTGATTTTCATATTCCTTATTGAATAACGCTTCTTAAAATTACTTTTAAATGTAGCCTGGGGATTTTATACCTTTAATCTTTCTTACTCACATCCTTTTCTTTTCAGTCCTGTGTATGAAGCCATAAACACTCTTTTATTAGAGAGGCGGAAAAAAGTAAAAAAAGGTGCAGTTAAAGAAGCCTTTGCATGCTTGTTTGCTCTCAGATCTCTGAAAAGTAGCTTTTAAAATAAAACAGAAAAGATGGCTGTCCGACATGTAGGGAAGATTTATCGTTCTTCAAATACATTTTAATGAATGTGAAGGGTTTTAAAGTCTCTCTCTCTGACTGTACAGCTTGCTATTCTCTTTGAAAGTAGTTTAATTTCTATAAGCATGCAGAGGCTGCTGAGACTCTGAGACTGCTAAAACAATTACAAACATACCCTGACTTGTGATACTACAGGAGGAAAAAAAAGTCTAATTTTATGAGGAAATCTGTTCCAGTATCTAAATTTTGTCTTTATTAGTTGCTTATTGGATGAGATCACAGGTCAATAAACTCAGGGACCAAAGTAAAGGCTCTCCGCTCCACGCTTCGCCTGGTATACTATTTGAAACTTCAAAAAGTCGCATGCTGAACACATCAAAGATTTTTTTTTTTAATACAGTAAAGGTATATAATAGAGCTTTTGTGTTTTCTCTCAAAAGTTAATAAGCATCCTGAACTTCTAACGTAAACAAAATCCTGACGTTAATTCAGTTGGGCAAATTGAGCAAATCCAATGTTGTGACATGAAACAATCTCTTGTTCCATCAGATGGAAATGAATATCCTGGTATTTTAGGTACAGGAGTCTGAAAATGTCAGGGCAGTTTATGCTTGCGGAAACGTATCGGGAGGAAATATCATCAATAAAGAAAACCAATGGATTGATTTCTTAATACACTTGGTTTTATCATTTCACCTTGCTTTCAGATAGGCAGCAGTTCATACGTTGTGCAGGCCGGCATCCCAAACAGTGCATGCCTCTACCTGCAGAGTCGGACGGCAGTTAGGAATGTTGGAGAGTATCTTATTGCAGTGCCTCAGGTTCGGTGGTGGCACTTTATTATCCAGCTGACACAACATGTCATCATGACACAATGTGTACATGGCTTGATTGAGCAAATGTGAAGAGACTTCCCTGAGAGACCAAGGAAGTGCCACAGCTCCGCATCCGCCACTCCTCCACTCCTCCTCCCGGCGACTACAGGCGTGGGTAGTTGAAAGCTTGAAGGCTGGTGAAAGACAGGGTTTATGTGGACAGCTTGCAGTGGAAAAGGGACAGGGATTAGAACTAACGATATAAGACAGCAGAAGTGCCTCTGCTTCAGCCTTGGCTAGCCTTTTAGTTTGAGAGGGGAAAAGTTAACAAATGCTTCATGCCAAAGTTCACAGATACTCAGAGCCTGACCTTCCCATACTACTCTGGCATTGCTAGAGGGCCCTAAAGTTCTTTACTTGCTGTACAGTGCATTAGTGCAAAAAAGAACTGTCTCAGTACTGGACTTAGCACCCAACAGTCCTAACTGTAGGACCAAGCCAGGTGTCTAAGACCACAGTAACACAAGTACGTAGTAGTAACAAAGTAGACATCAGATAACTCAACATGTTGGGTCCTTCTGGATGAGAGTAACTATAGGAGCAATCAGAGAGAGGGAATCTACCATTCAACCTTAACAGAAATAATCCTTTCACATTTTGGTCAAGGACTGTACAAGCCATTGGCAAGAATAATTGAAAAATTGGCCAAAGGAAAGAAGTAAATAAAAAATTAAAATTAAAAAAAAAAGCAGAGAAGGAATGCGTCACCCATTGACTGATGTTCCATAAATATTTCTCTGGGTGTCTCTCTTCTTCCTGCAAGGTGATGCAAAGGATACTCTTTAAAATTAAATCCCTCTTTCTTCTAACCCTGGCTGTTTCTTTCTTGTCCCCCATGAGTTTGCAAGAGCGCTTGTGAAACAATGAGCTGGGTGGTGGAACTGGTGTGGTTCGAGGTAGCCGTCTCTTCGGAATAGTTGGGTTTAACCTTAGTAATTCCCAGACCTTCCTGCAAAGGCAGGAGTTCGAAAGAGAATTTGCATTTGCAGGCAGACAAAAAGGCTGAAAGTGCTAGGGTAACTAGGAGCCTGTTACTAAAGTTACCCTGATGCCAAAAATTTAACAGGATTAAAAACACAAAGAAACAAGGATTGTCATTTACATGAACAATGTATTTCTGTAAAACTTTAATAGCATTAAAATATTTTTTATTCAAGCAGCGAGAACTTCAGAATTGCTGACCCTTTACGCGCTATCGCATGAGCCATCCTTAACAAGCAAAAATGAGAGGTAAACTACCTTAGGGACAAACTATCCTGTAAATGCTTATTGCAAGGGTTTGTGCATCTTCCTTTGAAGCAGCTGGTACTGGTCACTACTGCAGAGCAAACCAGTTGATCCCATACGGCCATTCTGCAATTTCCAGCTACAAAGCCCAGCTGCCATAGATGCAGTGATTGCAAATGTTATACAGAATGTGCCCACGTGCTGGAAATTTTCCAAGTGTGTATTCAAGTGTTTACACCTCTGGTGCACTCAGAATTAAGTATGTCTAAAAGTGAGCATCTAGGAGAAATTTAACTGCAAATCTGGCAAGAAAAGTGGTGATCACACTGTCAAAAGGGAGGTTGTGTACCTCCTTTTTCTCCCTGTAAATGGAAATGTGGTCCCCCCACAAATGCCTTGTCAACTCACCTCCCCCTTATAGCCCAAAAGCTCAGTTGTGCTTCTCATCTTCACCAGTGTTGAGCTTTAACAAAGCATGTTTCTCTTGCAGCATGTAGAAATGTATTTTTATGACCCCAGGAAGAACTCTGTGACATACACAGATGTTCAGGGAGAATTTGACTGACATTGTTGGCAGATTTTACAGAAGTTCGGGTTTCCTGGCCCTGCTGCCACAAATATTCACTGCTTCCTGATGGCCTCCATATGTAGATTTCCCTCTGAAATGTTTCATGAAAAAAATTCCCAACTATCAAAGGAAGGGGAAAAAAGAAGCAAAGAAAAGAGAAAATGCAGTATAGTGATAAAAGCAAATGAAGCACAGGCTTGAGCAGTGAAATGGTTAATTAGGAAACAGCTACAAAAAAAGATCTCTGAAGCTATAGCGAGCTTAAGAATGACTTCTTTCTGAAGGATGAAATTAAGTTGTGTTAGACCATCACTTTGATTTTACCGATCTAACTAAGGAAGAGGTATTATTATTTTCATGGTAGGGGTTGATCTGCTGAATTACACATTGCTGATCTGTCACTCAAAATGACAACACAGACAAGGGATCTTCTTTGATCTTGAGACAGTTGAGGTTTCAGACAGGAGTCCACAGGGAAGACAAAGTTAATTTTTCAGACCCTGAACCTCAGAACATCCACGGCAAAGGGAAGAGGATATTACAGAGCGTATTTGTAAGTCATCAGTGAAGGCCATTGATTTGCCTCCTAATAGCTATTACGGTAAGAATCTGGTAAAGCTTAGAAGCCAATTACCAATTGCATTACTACCATTACATCGCAGTTTAACTTAATTTACCAACAGTTTAAAAACGAAACAGTTAATTCTTCACACAGGTTAGGCTGGCCAGATCTTCAGCTCATTTATACCAAGGTCTCTCCTTTAAGTTCACTGTAGTTATTCTGATTTACAACATTTGAGGATGCAGCCCTCTAACTGTACAACATTGCAGATGATAATTGAAAATATAGGGGCTTATTCAAAATTAGAAGTAAACACATTTTCCACAAATATTTGGATGATAAAGAGTAAATGAGATTGTTTGGAAACGAGGCAGCAGATTTACCAAAGCAATCCATTTAAAACAGTTGGTCAATTTAGCCTTGGATCCTGATTCAAAGCATCAAGAGTCACTATGTAGTTTTCCGTTCTGCTGGCATTTGCAAGCAAATATTTATACAAGAGCCTCTTGAAGTGTGAATGTATTACTGACAGCACATAAAATAACATAGAAACTACCTGAACTCTTGACAGTTGGTTTTTTTCAGCTAAGTTTGCAGAATATTTTTAACCTCTGGCATCTTAACTGTTAATTTGATTTTCATAATGTAAATAGCAAACAATGGAAGAAGCGCACAGCCCCGGGTTTCCACACAGGATGTGTAAACCTGTTTATTCCCTGACCGCTGACATTTCTATTTACCTACTAGCACAAATTAGTAATTGTAAGCATGTATAACCACTTGCATTTACATGTAAGCGTTTACAATTGCAATATCCAGACAGGTTTTCCTTAGCCCAGTGCTTACTCACAGAGACTTTCAGCCACTGTTCAGCTCCCAAAGGTGAGCAGCTGGGGCTAAGTCAACACAAAATCAGTGTTTCTGTTCATCTCGTGTTAAATGGTAGGACATCCGTGCTTGGAGAAAAGGGACATCTCCAAAATGAAGAGAAACTGTGGCTCGGGCAGGGGAGGTGTGGAAGAGGAAGGGGCAGTGGAGGTGCATACGCTGTGCATGGGGCTGTCACCGGTCCAGGCTCTCAGCAGCATCCCTGCCCAGTCCACCTTTTCTCTGTGATGTGCGCTGGTGGTCACTGTGGAGCAAAAGATGTTCTGCTGAAAGGCCACTTTTCAGAAACAAGGAGGAGAGGAAATCTATGCAGAAAAACCATGCAGGAAAAACTGTAAAAAATATTGAAATGGGATAAAAAGGCAAAATAGTAGAATGGTGATGCATATCTCTGTGCCCTTATTATTTCCTGTCACTCTTCTACCACAAGACTGGCGGGATATAGTATTTTGAACCGGTGTTACCAGCCTGTGTTTGAGTAAATGGACAAGCATATTCTCTTAATTCCAACATGCACATCACTAAGCCATTGCTGCACAAATTCAGCGTGAGAAAGCAAAAACTCTGCAAGAGCACAGAAGTAGCCTTTTCATGCAAACCGTGCCCTGGCTATCCCAAAGGGTGGAGAACATTCAAAAGGACAGATGCCGAGTTCCCTAAGCTCCCACTCACTTTCTGTTATATTTTTATATTATTTTTTTATAACTCTTTGCTTGAAATGAGCATCGGGCTGAGCTCTGCACTTTGCAGTCCTGGCCTCGCACCTGATCAGCACCAACTTCTCCCACCCAGCCCCCTGGTCCCTCAATGGATATAATCCTCTGCTCTATTTTCTCCTGGTTTCTTGTGCTGTCAATAGCTGAACCCAAACCCTTTACCTGGATTTTCAGTCATCCCATTAAAAGTGGTTTAAATTTACTGTAGATGCAGAAATTTCTGTTCTTGGGGAGGTTAACAAACATCCCTCCTGCTGCTCTGAGCCAACCAGAGGGTATGAGCACCCCACATCAGTAGGACTATGGGCCATGGACCTTTTCCACTTCATATTTCTGCAAAATAAAGAGTCCCTTCACACACACTGGAGAAAACTCTTAATAACTGGATGCGAAACATGTTTTGTTTTTCTCTCAAAGGAGTTCAGTCTCGAATGTACTAAGACAACATTCACATTTCTTCTGAGTTTTCAGAAGGATAAAAGGCGGTATTTACAGCTTTTGCCATGGAGCCAGTAAAAGATGAAAAAAATAAACAGTTTCTGGTGGGCAATGATGCCTGGATGGATCCAGCCTGTGGATGGGGTCAAGCAACCAAAGGGCTTCTTTACCACTGCCCTGTTTTGCTGGAAGCCAAAAGCCACCATCCGGGTGGGAGGCTGTGGCCCGAGGTGAGCAAGGGCACACAGGCAGAGTGTGAGGACAAGGTGCAGCGGCCCCGGGAGGGGGTCCTGGCTGCACGCCTCCGACAGCGTCCCCTGCCAGCTCATCCACAGAGTGGCCTTGGCAGTGGGCTCACGGGGGTTATTTAGGTGCATTTCTCTCCAGGGTAAAGATGTTATGATGACAAAAAACAAACTTTGCTTTGGTAATGATGTGAGGAGGAAATAGGAAAAAGCAGGACAAAATAGTGAACGTTGCTTTAGCAGAGGGAAGAAATAGAGTGCAGAGCACTCCACCTTGCATGGCAAATGTCCTTCAGCATCCCAAAAAGCAAATCTTCTCCCCTTTTCAGTTTATTGTCCTCTAGTCTGAGCGAAAAAGATATTTGTGCCTATTATGTTATACGATAGTGCGCAACTCGCCAGTAAAGCTGGGTCTGGTTTGAAAATACTGTTGATGGGATTTTCAAAAGCACTCGATTTTTGCTAACGCTGTTCCCTCTGATGCCAACGAGATTTGTCATTGTAACGAGAACAACTCCCCTTTACTTCTGTGGGAGAACTGTTAAACCAGGAGTGAATACATTGGCAAATCCCAGCTGCTGGTTCTCCATGCCCATCAGTTTTTTATTTAGCAGTGAAGAGACATAACTACCTCTGCTGGAACTGCCTAATTGTTTTTCCCTGCTCATCTGGCTGATTTTTGTGGGAAGGCTACCCAGATTTGTGTTGGTAGGTGAGGGAGACTTCTGTGTTCTTTGCATTCAAGCCAAGAGGCAAGGCTTAGAGCACATGGCGTGTTGCATTAAATAAGAAAAAACAGTGTGATAAACAGCATCTAAAACTCCTTACGTCTTGATTCATCTCCAGAATGGAGGGTGGTGTTTGACCTCCATGGTTACACCCAATGTCTTTCATAATAAAAGCAGCTGTTTCTGCACTGCTCCCAGATAGGTACAGGCCTGCTATATTCTGTTTTAACCCACTGTGGCCAAGAGTGAATGAGTCAGTGAGTTAAATCCTCAAACAAAATGAGATTTTTATTTGCTGTGAGGTTTAGAATCATCTTTAAAAAATGAAACTTGAAGACCTGTGTTATCATTTGACTCCAGAGGTTGATGCTTTTTAAAGTAGTTAAAAATCCAGGACAAAATTAAAGAATGAGCAACATTATTAGCCCTCTTTTAACGTGAAGATTTCTGTGCTAACATATTGAAAATTTAAACTACTACATAGAAGGTATGCTTTTAGTTCTCCTACTGTCCAATTTGCATTTCTGAACATTTTTAAGTTTGAGCTTAAATTTGCTACTTTTTGTAATAGATTACACCAAGCTTGAGTTAAATTACTTTTGGTCTTTATATGCATTTTGGATATATGCTGGGATACCTTGCAGGGATTTGAGAAAAGAGACATTTAGCAAATGTATTTCATTGGTGTGACCCAGCAGTCCCACGTGCTTGCTTCACCTGCCATGCCTTCTCAGGACTTGCAGTGAGATCTGATGAGATGCTTCCTTCGGTCCAACGCTGCAGTGCAGTGGGTGAGATCTTTCTGAGTGCTTCTTGTTGACTGACCTATGATATATCCACTTAGAAGGTGGGAGGGCACCTTTTCCAGGGAGAGGTCCCAGCCTTGTGGTTCTCCCATTGCTCTTCCACCTCCCCCAGAGTGCTCCTGAACTTCAGAGCACACTACAAGCACATGGTTTTGGTTCAACACTTGAGTTCATAGCTCGTTGATGAATATAATTTTCTATCATCGGTGCTAACAGAACAAAAAGTTCTTGTACAGAGTCTGATTTCTCTTTGCTTCCTTTCAAAACCTGTAGGCAATCATTAGATGAGCTAGGTCAGACAGAAATCCTGATTTCATGTGCTGGAAGTACTCAGCAGTACAAGCCTGCTAGCACCACGATGGCCGGCTGCTCGGGGAAAGCCAGAACGAGAAGCTCCAGGAAAGAGACAAAACAATAATATTGCACAATGCAGAACTGGCAGAGGGGTTGGGAAGAACAGATGAAAGAAAAAGAGCAGAAAAGGTCCCATGTTGTGGTGGGCAGCACAGGCCTCCAGCAAGGATGCTGCTCAGGGACACAGGGAGCTCTGGTAGTCCTCGAGTGAGAAGCTCCTAACACTGTCAGGGCTCGTGAAGAGAAGAGGTACGAGGACAGTGGCAGAGCTGAGTGACCTCTTTGTATGCACCAAAAGGTTACCAAGGTTCAGGCAGGGAATTGGCAGCACAGGAGGATGTTGCACTTTTCAAGGACTTGAAGGCAGGTCAAATATAATCACGCTAAGCTTGGAAAACTGTTCAGCCTGTGGGAAGTGGTGCGATGATGGGGCACTTGTCTACAGGAACATTCCTTCTAACAGATGCAGGCGTGTGGCCCCAGACATGACATGGTGTGCATTCCCGAGCCAAGCACCATTTCCCCCATGAAGGTCTCCCCTTCGGGGTGTAACCTCTGCACTTGCACACATGGAGCTGTCGTCTTCTGAGGGCCCCTTGGGAGGCTGCTTAGTGAGACCAGAAATTTTGAGTGGGGTTTGAGCCAGTGCTATTCACTTATTCTAGGAGAAGCCTGGCGACTTCTGAATACCACATTTGTTGCTTCCTACAATGGCTGGCAGTGGGGTACAACTGAATAAATGAATAGAATTATATTTGATGAAATACGATATGACTTCTCATCACTGAATTGATCTACTGTCCTTCTGAGTGGCTCTCTATACATTTTTATAATCCCTGCACAGTGTTTAGGTATTACAGTGACAGACACTTTCGAAACATTTCTAGCTAAATCACAGCTGGGAGTCATGGCACCATGGTTCTGCTTAATGAAGTGCCTATTCTTATTCATTCAAATTAGCAGATTTTAAAAAATTTTGCTGCCGCAATATCTACTGACCAGAAATTTTCCTCTGAAAAATCTCGTGACCCTCAGACATCACCTTAAAAGGATCCTACTTACTTTGGAAAATCTCATTATCTTCTATTTGTATGTCCAGTTGGTGGGAACTAGGAAGTGGCAATAGGACTTCAAAAAGTCCTTTCTCAAAGATACCTTCTAAGGCTCTACACGGCAGTGTCATGGCCTTGGGCTGAGAGGTGTCTGTTGGGGAATCAAGGCTACTCTGGAAGTTAATCTGTTCTAGGATGCTGCGGCCGGGCTTCGTATTCCAGTAGCAGGCTGAAGAAGACAAGTGGCGCCAAGATCCTTTGGATGTCACCCCCAGCAACTTGCTTAGGGAGCAACGTCTGCATCCACTTTGAAGTAAAGTTTTTCTGTTGCATTTCTGGCTAATAACAACAGGAATTAACACTGCATGCTTCCACCTGGAACGATCCTGGAAGGGCTTGTTCAAACATCAGTGAAATATAGCCACGCATACCATTTAAATATAGCAGAGAGTTTTTCTCCAGCAGCACTATATGGGAGTCCTTAGGAGAGGAAAAGAGAAATGACTTCCCATTTTGGAAGCAAAGGGTGAATCATTTGAGGTTAGAAGGGTATCATTAACCAGTTTGGGATATGTCCAGGGATATGTGTATGCAGTAAGTCACTGCACAGAGGCAAACAGTGGCAAACTACAAGCAGGAGGAAAAAAGAGGAAGAAAAAAAGAAGCTGCTGACTGAAATATGGACTCAAGTTATTGTTTTCAAAATAATAAACCAGAGATCAATTTGGTACACAGGAGCAGGAAGGATTTGGCACAGAGAAGAGAACAAATACTGACTTGTGGACATAAAGCCAACTCCCAGCTTGCCTTCTGAGAAAAATCTTATGTAAGCTGAGCTCAGCACCTACAGGACTTCCAGCTATTCCAGGGAAAACCAATCTCTCCCTGCACATACAAACCCTTTCTTTACTCAAACATCCAAAAATGCAGTCATCGTGCTGTTGTCAGGAAAATACAGTGCTGCTGCTGTAGTAGCTAGCAAAACCTTTATCCCCTATGACACATCAACAGCATATACACTGTCTTTGTATTATCATATATTTGAGTCAAATTCATTAAATAGTAGAGTCATTTAGACTGTGTGTCAGCTATGCCTGTTTAATGAATCCCACAGTCAGACAGTTGTGCGCATGGGTGATGGCAGAATGCCACTGCATTCCCACAAAGGGAAAAGCAGCTATTTTTAAAATGTGTGAGATTAAAAACCCTGCATTGTAATTTTTGGTACCATTTTATTTATAAACTTTTTAAGTACAATGAGTTCAACTGCAAGAAAGGAATCCATATTAAAAGAAAACTGATGAATACATTTAAAACCCTTCTAAAATAAACATCTTCATATATGTATACACAGATGTACCCCGACATATGTAATATAAATGTATAAATAAAAGCATAGCTATTTCTCAGATTAAAGGCTTCTGTGGCAAAGACTCTGGCTTCCTTCAAATTTCTTAGTCACTTGAATTTTTTTTCATGGCAAAATATTTTTCAGGTAGCTGGAGTCTAATAAAGGTGTTTTCTAAACAAAAGGAGTAGCTTTGCAAAGCCCGTAAGGCCACGGCAAATAGGCAGCTCATGCAAGTATTTTGAATAGCCAAAGAGAATTGTAATATCTCTGACATTAAAGAAGTTCAGTTCACAATTTGGAAATCCCTTCACTGAGTTAGAGAGGTGGGGTTTTTTTAAGGCCACCATTTCTCTTTCAGAGTCAATGTGGCTGCAGTGAAGAATGTAATTCAAATGCGTTCCTGAAATATCCAGGAATGCAAATACAGGAGGGTGGATGAGTGGCTGCAGTGTTACTCAGGGCAGTGCTGAACCAGCACTAACCCAAGTCGCGAGCGTACCAGCATGTGCTTTTTGCAACTGAGTGTGCAGGCAGTTTAAGCCTTCTGTAGTAAGCCCAGAGTGGGGCAGCATCAGATGTTGAAGTCTATCCTTTAATGAGGAGCTCATATAATTATGTTCTATAGAAGATAACAAGCAAGAGAAATCTTAATACGCATTGAGAAATGGACCCTGGCTGACTATAAGTAGAAATACTGAGGTTTTTCATCTTGGCATGCCTACAAGCTACAGCTGGCAGCGCAACCTATATCAGTTTTCATTTTCACGTGCATCATTAAATACAGGCTTAAGCAATGCTGCAGTGTCATTTCCAAGGTAGGGCACCCACTGAAGACAAATGCTCCTTGTCTCTCTTTGTCCTACTACTGCCATCTAGGGCAGGATTCAGGTGCCTAAACCTAGTGCCAGGGAGATGCCTTAAGGTAGTGAACACATCTGCCTAGGACTAGGAAAATCATGTAGCAAATCTGCAGCATGTTCCTACTAGGAACGTTTGTTTCTACGAGACCAGAGTGGCTCTTTGCAACAGGGGGAAGGGGGAACTTCAGGCAGAAGCCCAATTTTGGAGAGAGCTTACAGCTAGTGTGCTCCTATACCTTGCAGTACCACTATCTGACGCCCTTCTGCTCTGCAGGACTCTGCAGCCAGTACATGCTGGTGTGTCCCTCGGCGTCCCCCATCCTCTCTGTGGCCCACAGTCCAAGGCCTCAATTGCTTCTTTCTGGTGGAGCCAAGGGGCCTGGCCAGAAATGAGTAGAGTCCAGTCTTGCCCAAGAACATGTCATCAGCTATTTGGGAAGAGGAGAGAGGACATTTCTGGGATTTATGGAGGTGAGGTGACACCTTCTTCACATGAGGCATATGTCATCTTGCAGCAGGTAACTATCAGTGAGAGCCAAAAGTAAATAGGTTTTTTCAGACATAAAAACTGTTCGTGCACTGGGAATCCAGTGTGGGATTGATGCCCTGTGGTGGCAGAAAGCCATCTTCCTGGTGGAGGCAGGGGGTGGTGGGACATCTGCGTGGTCAATCCAGCAGACAGGAGGGCTGGGTTCTCTGCCTGTATGTACCACAGAAACTGAAGAAATATGCTATGTCTGGGAGCAAAGACTTATTGTAAGGGCATGGAGGCGTAGGCTCAGATGTCCTATCACAGGAGGTTGTGTGCTGGTGGGCGGAGGTGGCTCCAGGCAGGGAGGCTCGCAGCCACAGGATCAGGGAGCATCTGGAGGCACTGCAGGTTTGGTGTGCATGCAAGGATGCAAAGGAGCATTTCTCAGTGTGGATAATCTCTACCTCCTGTACCTCTGTCTGCATGGGGCTGCTTTTATGATCTCTGCTAAGGCTGAGGCGATATGTAGCTGGGGACTATGTCCTTAACTGTGCTCTGGGGGGTCAGAACAGCAGGGCTGCAGACACAAGCCTCCTTCCCTCGTAATCAGTGGTGCAACCAGCTCTCAGCTGCACGGAGGTCAGAGACTAGGCTCCTGTGCAAGCTTAGTCTAACGATGTGCTGATTAGCCCATGCTATCCAGGAAAGCCTGCAAGTTTGGATGGAACTGGTGAATTCCCTGATAATAACCTCTAAGAGAAGAAAAAAACAAAGTGCAGTAGCTGTTCCCAAAGCAATGGGAACAGAGATGCTAGCAGGTATCTGTCAAGGACCAATTCAGAAATGTAATTAGTGAGTAGAGAGAATGCTCATCAGAGAAATAATTTAGAGATGCAGATGAAATATGGACTTAATGTAACATTTCTGCAGAAGCAAAATTTTGAAAAAAAGCAAAATTTATCATTCATGGAATACCAGAACACTCTTGCAAATTACAGGAATAATATTATTCTCTTGGCATAGTAATGGATATGTATTTCTATAGGAGTATATCTTATTTTGAAAGAGCAACCAAGTCCACTGTCTACAACAGTACTGTGATCTATGTGTGGCACACTTGATGACACAAAAGACCTTTCCTTTGTATGGGAAATGCTGGGAATAATACTCTGATATATTTCGCCAGAGCCGTGCCTCACTGAGATATCCATTGGCGGCAGGCGTTTTGACATGCAGAAACTGCTTCCCCAGGCATGTGTGCTCCCATGTGCTTTCTATCAGCAGCTGTAAAATGGGGCACTGAAATGCCATCACATTATACAGCGTGAAGTTCAGTAAGCATTTCTGACGAGCGCGGGATGAGTCAGTACACCTGTGAAAAGCGGTTATCTCTGATACCTCCTCCCAGAACCCCCTCGTTCCCTAAAACTGCAACTCGAGAAACTCACGGACGGTTAACAAAAGGATTGCTCTGGTCTAAAAATAGAAAAATGTCCCATGGGGCTGATGGTCTGTGCTGCCTACCGGCTTCAACAGCTGGTGATGCTGGAGGGAAGTATGGGAATCAATGTATCAGAAGGAACCAGTGTTGCAGGGAACTGTACCTTCGGGAGGACGTCCTTTGGGGAGAGGTCAGCGTGCATTAGCTTGGTCAGATGAGTCTTGTTGCTGAATGAAGCCTTTGACAGCCTGCTTGGCCCGGAGTAATAGTGAAGAAATTCCAGAAAAGATTTTTCACTAAAAGCGAAATCTCATCTCATTCAAAGCCAGGGATCCACAAGAAGAAAGATGTGACCCAGAAGACGGTATAAGCTGCCACCGTGCAAGATCATAGCACTGTTCTGAATGATTTAATGCTGAAGGTGCCACCAGGTTTAAGCACTGTATGAAAGTGCAGTAAATAATGGATCCGGTCTCAAAGATATTACTGTTGTTTGTATTGTGTCTTAATGTGTGCACAGTGGTTACCAGACAAATAAAACTGATACGGTTTCAGCCTGAAGGAGTTTTTTTATTAGACATAGCGCACGGCATTAAATCACAAGTTGGTAGGGGGCTGGGATAGATAAGGGTCTCAACAGACTCTGTGAGTAGCGGTAGTGTTATTCCCCTTATCTAGTACAATCAGCCGTGCGCTCCGAAATAATAATCCGGAAAATTTGTCAGGCTATAGGACATCTAAGGCTGTCCTCATAACTTCCATTTCAAAGAATGCCTTCTGAAGAGATGGGAACTCAGGAAATTATTTTTCTCAACAGGAGGAAAAAGTAAAATTAGCAATTGCTGACCTGCCAGCCAATAAAATAGCCAGGAGTCTTTATGGCTACAAACCTGACGGGTATAACTGCCATAGTGTAGTGAACAGAGAATTTTAAAACAAAGAAGAGGAGCTAACACTTTGGGAAAAAAGGTCCAAACTGTAAGGAATTTATTTTCTTTTATTCCCACTAAGTAAAATCCCATTGAAACAATTTTCCAATACATAAAACAGCCTCCAATACATTTTTCTAAAAAACACATCCCTTGATGTTCTTTATTGCCTAAAATCTCATAGAACTCTTTACAGGTATTAAGGATACGTTATTGTCTAGGTTGGAGAAGAAAATGTATTTTATTTTAAAAGAAAAGCAAAAATTCATAAATGGATTTAACATTCTGGGCATGAAAGAGTATCAGAAGAGATGGGGCTTTTGTGTGAAAAAACCCTGCAGATAAAACCAGAACAGAGGAAGGTTTTCTAAGAAAGTGATTTGCTAAAAAAAAGTGTCAAGCAAGTATTTTTAAAAACATACTTAGATGCTTTCTATTTCTCCTCAGAATTTGGTTCCAGTAGCATACTTTTTCCTGCGAGGTCACACACTGGTTTCATCTATGCATATTGCTAGCTATACCAAGATACACATATATATTAAAATGGCTGTAAGGTTAAAAATATATACCAGGAACCTAAGGGTAAATAAAGAAATTGCAGCTATATCAACATTATCTGAAGCCCAAGTATTGTACACACAGAAATTTACTAAATAAAATCACACTTAAAAATAAATTTGAACAACTCAAGGTTAAAAAAAATTGCTCAGGTAAACATCTAAAGAACCTGAATTGTCTTTACAGACACCCCATGCAATCAGCATACTATTAAAACATTTTAGTAGTGATCGCTCCTGCTTCAATGACTTTGATTTTTAAAGATATTGTCCTTCAAAAAAAATGGCTTACCTTCCTGATGCCCTTACTCTGCCATAAGCATTATTTTCCCTTCATGTTTAGAAATACAGATTTGTAAACAAGTAACAAATCCCGTCTTTCTTTATTCCTCAAATATAGTCACCACATGAAGTTGGTTTATGAAGCCCTTCACTGCAAAAATGATGATTAACTTTTGCTGCAAAAGAACCTCTTTGAAATCTAATAATGTCTTAATAGTTTTGAGAGGGAAGTAACAGAAGCTCAATTGTTGTAGGAGAAAAACCCACCCACAATGTCTTATTTTTAGTGAACCTATTTTTAGCATTCTAAAATTAGCGTTAGAATAACAAAGTAGTAAACCAAGGTCCTAAACTACTTCATTATCTTAGTTATTAGCCTGACAGCCTAAGTGACTCGATTAAACATCAATGACACAAGAGCTGAAGGGTTTAAAGGTCAATAAATACGGTGATAGGAATCCTTCGATGTAGCCTTTTGGTACAGACTTCTGGGGCTTAAATGTTGACAAGCTAATTACTCCTCTTCCCTAATTAAGCAAGCCTTTCTTGATCAGCTGGTCAGTGAACAGCTGATCACAATTGCTTATTTTGAAGTTCGTAGAGGTCTAACCCAACCTAAATTAAACTTGTAAACAGCAGAAATGAAAGCCAGATCCCAACTAGTTGACGTTCTTAGTTGAACTATTGTTGAAGAAAATTCTATTCCCAAGTTGTAAAAGCAGTTATGTCATTAAACCAAATTCTGGTTCACAGGCACATGGGAATGAGCCACCTCACCCATCTCCATCCAGATGGATGAGTCTTGAGAGTATGAAGACTCAATATGGAAAGCGTCAAAGGAAACAGGCTGTAACTTTCTCTGTTGCCATCTTCCATCTCTCTTAATCTCTGTTTTCCCCATTGAGTGACGATCTCTACAATTATCCTGAAAGATAGAATATAAATCCTCTATGAAATCAGAGGGCTGCAGGTAGAAGAGGACAGATAAAGGTGGCTCCACCGCCTCCATGGTCAATATATAACATATTCATTGGCCGGGTTAGGAAACACAGATTCTTACAGTGTCCTGCTTTGGCTATGGTGTACCGAAGAAATGACTAGGGTGGAAGAAATCTCCCAGTCCTCTCATCCCTTTCCTGCCAGGGAAGGATTTGAATAAAATCCTAAAAGCTTTCATGGGAAGCGTGAAGCCCCTTCAGTTCCCCACTAGCCTATAATTAACACTGTTTGTCTCCTATTCCTGCCATTAATGACCTTGCAACTACTGGTATCAAAAAGCAGTGTATTCTTTCATACAGATGTATGTCCTGTGGTGGCTCTTCAATAGCTCTGCTGGCCATTTGTGCTAGCTGCCCCTCTTTTATATAAAGGGAATTTGAAATGATATTTGCATACAAATACAGATAAGAAGTAGAAAACACAGCAGTCATAGAAAGAAAATGAGCCACATGTAATGGAAAAAGAATTTTACATCCATTTCTCTGAACTGTAAGGCTACATGAGGATTGGTAAGCACAGGGGAAATAGAAAAGCAAAGACTATGCTGTGCAGAGTGGGACAGGACATTCAGGCATCGACAGAAAAAAAGGGATCCTGGGGATGCAAGGACAAAGCAGTGCGGGGGATAAGATAAAAAATAGACCAAACACCAGACAAAAAGCTCCTGGAAGGAAAGAGATAGCAAAACTTTTCCCCCAGTCTCAGCCAGAATTATTCCTTCCTCTTTGCAGTTTCTCTTCAAATGCTTCCTATGCTTTGCCTGACCCTGGCTGCTTTGTGGCCCACTTTCACCATGCCTGTAGGTGGTGGCTTAGATGGAAAAGCTTCCAGCTGAGTATTACAAGGGAGAATCACACTATAAAATGGCATATGTGCATGATAAGAAGAGTCCAAGAAACAGACCAGCCCAAATAAAAGAAAAATTAGGGTGTTAGCTTCGCTGGGAAGGTTGGAGGACTCCACTGGGGCTGCTGAAAAATTATTTCCTAATGGAGAGAGCTGTATACTAGGGTTTGACGGCATTGTCATCAAAAGTTTTTTGGTAAACTGCACTCCATCATCATGAATTCTCCCTTCTGTTGGTTAAAACATGTATCAGTCAGAACTGCATACTGTAAAATTAATATATGGCTGGGGACAAGTGGGTTTTCTACATTGTTCAACTGACTTAGTAACTGAAATGGAAAAATCTGGCTCTCTGATGTCACATGGATTTATTCCAAAATCTATGCAACAATAATTTAGTGCTTGGACTTGTGGGTGGGTGTCTGTAAGCATCTACATAAATATTATAGGCTCAATCTCTACCCCATGAAAGGAACCCAGAAACCTGATGACATGGCTGAGTGCTCACAGGTGGCAATATTTCTCCACTCACAACCGGTGAGTCCAAAAGGAGAAGAAAGCAAAATTTTCCGGTGATAGGGGACAGCAAACACAGAAAACCAGCAATGTGGTAGTAAATTGGAGCAATACTTCTGATCTCCCTATCCTTGCCTCCTGGCTGTGGGTGGCTGACGATGCTCCTCCTCCACAGCTGGACTGTAGCTCATTGTCTGGATTTGGTTATTAGTCAGTTCACATTGACTCTGTCCATACTAATAAATTAAATAGTACTGAAGAATGTTTCCAGGCCCTAGAAATCAATCATTCATCCTTTTAAATTGTGGGGGGGATGGACAGTTTAATAGCACGGACACAGGCCATCCCATGCCAGCCAGCCTCAGGGCCAGAACAGCCCTGGGCACATTGACTGGAGGTCCCCAGCCACTGCCCCTTGGCCCCCCGCGGACAGGCTGAAGCTGAAGTAGTCACAGTCCTGGTGTGGAACCTGAGGAGAGAGGTTGTCCCAGACCTTCCTGCTGAACTGTGCCTCTGGGTCTTAGCTCCTGCTGAGTTTGGAGTTATTTGAACCATCACGGTGGTGTCCTATTTAACCCAATTGGGACATTAAGGGTCAAAACTGGTGCCAGGAGGGCCCAGGGAGCCCCCAGCTCCTCAGTAACAGGTACCAGCTCCCCATTCTGTTAATGCTTGAGAGCATTTGTGGTCCCATTCACACACACACACACATATTTACCACTGCACAAACATGAAACACGTTTTGCACATGGAGAGTCTCAGCAGGATGCTCTTGGCATTCACCCAGCCAGGAACAAGGAGCCATGGCTGCCCCAGCTGCACAATGCTGCCTTCGGCTGCTCTTTGCACCCTGCTTCATCTCTAAGCCTCAGGCACAACTTTTTAGGAAAATGAAATGAACCTGCAGTAGACAAAGGAAATTATAATTTATCATGTAAAATGTAAGAAAGGGTATAGACTGGTGGAATTACCCATTTGCTAAGGAATATTTCGTAGAGGTCCTCTTTAGTTCTCATACAAGGAAAATTCTGGTTTGTTGACTGTCCTAAATCACAATGAAACTCAGGTCAACAAACCTACCTAAGCAGATGAAAATATATTAGTAAGAAACCATCTCTGAATATAAAGGTCATTCCACTCATCTTTTGCAGTGTTCGGAGATGCAGATGTGCAAATCTACCTTATCAGAAAGAATTTTTGTCCCACATTTAAGTGCCCTATAGAGAGGGAGTAAGGCAGTGACCCTCTCTATCAGGGCTGCCTCTTCCTTGCATGTAACACGGTGCAGTTGTGTTCAGATCAGGACCCAGTTCCCTCTTGCATAGGCTTGACCAGTGTATCACACCTTCTCAGGTGCAGGACCTGACTGAGTCAGCAAGTTGTAGCAGCATAATTTTAGTGCTGTTTATTTGTTTGGCTCGAAGATCAACAGCTGTGTTATTTCTTTCCTCTCCTTGGCCGTTCAACCACTGCTGAGGTGCTATGGCTGCGATTCCCGTAAGTGCATTATTGTAACTTCCACAGCGCAGTGGGAGCAATTATGCTACCCAAAGTTGCATCTCTTTCCACCTGGATATATGTTAAATACATGGCCAGAGGGGACCACCCCCAGCAAAAAGATATTTCTAATCTGAATATCAGCTGCCTAAACGTCATCCCCAGACACTTTACAAAGTGTTTTGGTTTAACTGAAAATTGAGATGGGAACAGCAGTATTGGCAGAAGCTTAGCTCCCGTTGATATTGTAATTAATTTTACTGATCATTTCATTCACATGTTTCTGCACTCAAGGACAGAAGCACTATTCCCCTGGCAAAGACGGGAAAGGTGGAGCAGGTATCAGCATCATTTCCAGAAAGAAGCTGTACGAGGAAAATCTAGACTGTTTCAGCTAAACCCAGCAAGCCAGTAACCCTGACAGAATTGGCCAGATTTTCCTGCTGCATGTTTATGATAAATATGGTGAGTAAAACTATTCACTGTTACTAACTCCTATCAGTTTTGCAAAGAGGAAAGAATAATTTTTGCTGCCAGAGCCACTCAGCAGTGCAAATTGCAAATCTTTAAGGGTTAAAAAAAAAAAAAGAAAATTAAAAAGGGACCTCCACACAGTTTTTTCCAGAAAGAATATCATTTGCAGAATCACAGACCAAGTTTAAAAAGAATCAGGTCCATTGCAAAAGAGTAGTGCACCAGTTTTTTTTCTCTATAGTGTTTTTGGAAGTTGGTATTTTGTAAGCAACAAACTCTATTATTGTTTTGACAGCATATGGACATTTAAAGTGTAGGCACTGTTGCGTTATTCAAAATTGTAAACCAACGCTTATTTTTTGGTTTGAACGGGAATTGCCAGCCAAACTCTGACTGAGTTCTCGCTGAGAACCAGTTAATCAGACTCCGTGTTTTGCCTGCTGAAAGGGTATGAAAACTTTCAAGCAAAATATTGCCTCATGTTCTCAAGCCTGGATGTAAAAAAGATCATTCCATATTACTGTCTATAATCAAACAAAAACTCAGTCCGTTTTCTTCAAGAGCTGTTGCAAAGGAGCTTATGCAGCTGTACTAATAGTGACTAAAATTTTATTTGACAACCAATAGGGTAATTAGTAAATTAAAGCTTGTTTGTTTTGATGTCTGATTTATTTGAGTGACATCAGGATTTTCACTCTAAACTAACTTTTTTATAATTTGTTGCCCACTGGATTTTATTCTTTCAAGTATATTCCTCTGGAACACAGCTCTGCTTCCTTCTGCTGCGGAAAACCAGCAGATGTAAATCAGATCTCGGTGGTTTTTTTCATTTCTCAAAGAAATCTTGTATTTGTCAGTTTGCTTAACACTAAAGACTTCAATGCAAAACCTGACTACAGTATGTCAAGGGAAAGTCTACCTACGGAGGAAGTAAAGTTACATAATCTCATTTTCAATTACGTTTCATTTAGGGCATATTCTCATCATCACCCACTATTAAATACAAAGATTCTTGACAAGGAACTCCTTGAGGAAAACATGTCATGTTTAAGGATATATAGCACACATGTTTTGTAAAGGTCCAGAAACCTTGTTTAAAAAATCCTAACAGCTCAGTGCTTTAATTATCCTGGGAGGAGCTTCTGCAAATCCACGACCTGCATATAGCTCCCATTAGGGAAAGTCTGGTGATTACTGCTTGGATGCAATCTCCTCATCAGCGGGCCACCTTTTCATGCCATGTGTTCATGGCAACTTCAAGGTGGACATTCACGAGTCAAATGTGACATGTTATATTCAAGATTAAATGAAGCTAAAGGACACTTCAGACAATCCAAGTTTCTGATGTTGTTTAAATGTTATGGGTTAAATTAGTCTCTGATGCGGGCCAGGGAGTTATTGCTAAGATGAACTTGACACAGTTTATTTTTGCTATGCACAAATGCATCCTTGCACGTGTGGCAATGAAAAACTGTGCTAAATGGACATACGTAAGAGCCATCACCTTGTTATTCAAAACAAACTTGACTTCCTTGAAGGAAATGTAATCTCAGACAATGCCTGCCCAAAACTGGAGACAGACTTTCCTGCTGGACAGGTCAGGTTGTTATCATAGCCAGGCTGGTGTCACATTTTCTGCAGAAGAGAACGCTTCAGGAAGGAGAATGGGTTGAAGATAGCTTTCAAGCATCTCCCTCTGTGCTCTGCCAAGGGACAGCAAGGACAAGCCCCGCTGCACCGGACTGAGGGGGGGGAGTCAGCGCAGTGGCACCCTGTTCTGTAGGAGAAGGCTGCGGGTGAAGCACAGGGACTGACGGCTTTAAAGCCAAACTGAAATGTGTATAAATTAAGCAAGATTTTAAAGCACTTTGGACTAAATTAGTCTCTGGTGGAACATCGCTGGTGTTTCTGGAGTTACGCCCTGGATGAATCGGGTTCTGTGGCATGAGAAATGAATGCTGCCTGACTTTAAATAGAGCATGAGCTGTTTGCAGTTGAGCCAGGCTTGTTTCCTCTTGGAAAAAATTTTCCTTGCAACCTTTGTACCCGGTGATTTTGTGTCCTTATAAATGGGCTGACTGAATGAGACAAAAAGTAGTGGGGTACCATGCTGCGCGTATATGACAGGCAGACTAATTTAAAGTCCTAACTTATGAGCTGGGTTTTTCCAAGGCCATAGATTTTCATTAGCTATTTGCTGTGTTAATAAGAGACAACCACAGCAACAAGTGGTACAAATGTTAGCTTTGAAATACAGAGCACCTCTTAAACCAACAGAACCGGCAATAAATGGTGTGTGTATATTTGCTCATTTGGCAAAGGTAGAAGTTCAAATTATGTCTTACGGCCAGTTGACATATACCGGACCAAATTCATCCCTAGGGCAACTCCACCAGTTTCAGAGGAGCTACTCAGGGAACGAATTTGCAATTTTTCTCTTAATGCCACTTCATTCCAAACATAATTATTTTTTCACGGGCTATTCAATATGGTCCAGCTGATAACGACACAGAAAAGGGACTGCAAAGACCTGTATGTTATTTCTGGTTCTTCCTTTGTGCCTCTGTTGCAATTGCCATTTCTAATGTGTAGCCCACACACTTTTTGGGGAGCAGGAACTGTTTGTTGTTGTGTGTTTTATACTGCACAAGAAAGAAGGTTTTTGCTTCATTAAAGACTTCTAAAACTAATCATATAAAAAATTACAAGACATTAACAATGCCTGTTCATTGAAGGGATAACAAGATAACCTGAGGAATGGTCAGCAGAATTAGTCTCATCTGCTCTCCTGTGTTGGATTTTGCTGAGGCTGAGGTAGCTGGCCCTTCTCCGCATCTATCGCCACATGGCGTTGGAGGATACAGATGAAGCCAGTAGGTAATTCCACAATTTTATTCTGGTTTTGCTTTCTTACTTTAAAAAGTTGGACACATCTCGGCAGGCATGGCAAAGTCCCATCTGGCTAAATCCTCCCTCATTCATTTTTCTTTTTGGCTAAGACAGAAAATGTACACATATAAACCTGAATACACAAATAT
This sequence comes from Aptenodytes forsteri, assembly GCF_000699145.1. Classification (NCBI taxonomy): domain Eukaryota; kingdom Metazoa; phylum Chordata; class Aves; order Sphenisciformes; family Spheniscidae; genus Aptenodytes; species Aptenodytes forsteri. The sequence goes on from NW_008796063.1 coordinate 1,458,344, forward strand.
AACCTTACTGTAAAGCCCCAGGAGGGCATTTACTTATGTGCTACCACTTTCTTTGATCGTACTCTGCTGGGAGCCAGTAGATAATACAGCTGCTTATGAGCAATGAGCGATTTGGTGAGCTGAGGCTCTGTTAGGAGATGGATACTGAGACCCCAGCCGTGGGAGGAGAGGCCTCTCTGCACCTCTGTGGATGTAATGAGATCCATGGATCTCCCCATCAGTCAAACTGGTAAAGGGTGGCAGGAGTTGGATGGTTTTTCTTATTCACCTGTCCCACAGAACATGTCAAGGAGATATGCTGGTGACCCAGCCAGAAGTATAGACCCGCCAGTGAAATCATCGCCATCTGCTGCGGATCTCACCTGAAACTGGAAAATCTGGTACCTAGTGATGTGATCAGCACAACCAGAGAGACAATAAAATTTTAACCAAGGAACACCCTCCCTTTCTGGGAAGAGCTGCAGTACCATCCTTTCTGTGTAGGCGCTTCCTCCTCCATCTGTCTATTGGGATACAAAAGGTCTAGTTGAGCTGCTCTTGCACAAAGGTGGGTCATTCCTTTGTGCCCCACGCTCTGTGGCTAATGCCACTGTCACAGCTCTACCTCCTGCCTGCACAGCATCGTTATTTCTCAAATTAGGCCCTTAGACTGTGATTGGTTAAGACCATTGAACAAATCCACTAAATTTAATTAAACCAGTCTAACAGCTCTAGAAGTAATTTGGGGTTTTTAAAATTAAAAAAATTGCTATCAAAATTGTATAATTTATTCAATTTCCATTACAATTTAATGCATAAAAGCACAAAGAAAAATGAAATTATCAATTTTTCTGTTACATATTCAGTCCTGCATGTTCAGTATATGTGATCCGCGTGGTCCTTCTTTATCCCTGGTGTCATGCCACTCAGTCCGGCAGGATGTGAATCCACTTGATTTTTTTCCTGAGGAGTTTTTCAGGGTTCATGTCTTCAGAATTGATATTATTACTGTTACTGAATTTCTGCCTATTTTCCATCCCTGTGGGACTGCAGAGTTCAAGTCCTTCCCTCCCTCCCAGTTCTGCAGCTCTCAGGAGACTCCCCCAGCCGTGTCGAAGCTTATTTGCCCCGGCCGAACTGCCTGAAAGGTGGGGGACAGGGGCAGCACGTCTGTTCAGACTGATACACTTGTCTTTTAAAATGTCTTAGCTCTGGGGATAATAAGGAAAGGGAATGTATGGCTTGGAGCTGTCTGCCAGCCATATCCTATGTGAGTTCGCCCTTCAAAAAATATTACATTCCTTTTTGAAATTAATTCCAAATAAAACACATCGACGGATGTAGTTTCTGAAATGCTGGTAGCTGAGTTTTTGTGCTAGTCATGTGGACATGCTACCGGCAAAGGAGACTTTTGCATAACCTGCTGCAAATATATGACAGACAGCTTGTCAGGAAATGCTTGGGATAGGCAATGATTTGGGACTAATTTCATGGATGTTTCCCAGTTTCTATTTTCTCCCCCCCGATCCTCCTTTCTCTTTCTCTGAACGAGAGGGTTCCTGAAATTTCCTGCTTAACATCTTTCACTTTGAATAAAGAATACGCTAAACATCCCCCCTGCAGCTGGTCCTGCTGAAATTGCTCCTCTGGAGGGACCAGCAGATGATGTTGCCGGGTTTGAGAAGGTCCAGGCGGGAGGGTTTAGCCCCCAGCGCAGCCCACACTGAAGCCTGCAACCTGAGACCTCCGCTCCCCACCTTCCACTCGCACACGCGTGTGCACACACACACACACACACACTCTCACATGCGGAGGCTTTAAATGAACCCAGATGGCTGGCACACAGGGAGTAGGCATCCTGGAAAAGTGCCCCGGGGCGCTCTGGTTGCTGTCATCTTATTCTACAAACCAAGTGCCTTCAAGATGTCTGTGTTGTTTCTTAATCTGAGATCACTCCCGTTTGGGCTCTTAGCCCCTTCCTGTTGGGAAATGTCACCGAGGCATCAGAGAGATACACAAAGATTGATTTGACTGAAATCAACCATTCCCTTAACTCAGAGGTTGTAGATTATTATCCTTAATAAAGACCATATTGTAATAAAATCCAAATCAGATCCAAATTGAGAGACTGTACTTTCCCCTCTCCGGTGCATGTACTGTTGTCTGATTAAGTGATTTGAGTCTTGTGCAAAAGAAATTAATTGGCTACGACTAATATAAAATGTTGATGAAAAGTGTGAATGTAATGAATGCTGATAACCAGTTTCAATTCTTTTTTTTTTCAGTTTCAATCACACCAAACACATGTTTCCCTTCTTTATTTCTCTATAAAAATATGCAAACAATTACCTGGCTTTGGAGACATAATTACAAAGAGGTTCATCTCTAAAAGGTTATTATTGATTTATAGAGTTCTTTAGTTTAATGGAAGACAGACAGGAATAAAAAGAAACTTTCTGCTTTCCCCACAAATAATAGATGAGCTGCAAGGGAAATGTAAGATTTAGAAGTAATTTTTACAAGATACACAAGCTGCATGGTTCAGAGGGATGTTTCTTGTATGTGCACAGAGTCATTCAGAAACCATAACGTAGCAAGGCTGGTACAGGCGTCTTCTTCTCCTGTGAGTAATTCAGCATGAAGCATTTTGACAGGCCGTGATAGCCAGTATCTGCAGATAACACTAAAGACAAAGTGTATGGGATAATTTGTAATGCCAGACCTAGTGCTGGATTTTAAAGGAGAGGTACATGAGCAGAAGTGTGTCTAAGAGGGAAATCAGTCGACTTGTGATTAGTAACTACCAGGCAGAGGCTTTGGGGTGTTTTTTTTAAATAGGTGTAAATTTATAAATAAGTGTGTGTAGGAGGGTAGAGTCTGGTTTTGGTACACCTGGCCTTCCTCCGGCTCACCTTGGACTCTCGGGGAAACAGCTCGGTGGGGTGGGTGGGAACGGGACCATGCCCTCACCAAGGACACCACCTCCAGCAGTCCAGGGCTTTGGGCTATTTTTCATGTGATTTTTTGGTGTGACTTGTGTCTGCTTTCAAAATCTGATGCCGTGAGCCCCTCAGGGCAAGGACTGCTGTTTTGTCTGGCGCGCACCTGTGACCGGCACACTATGGCGGGGCGCTGGTGGCAGCTCCTAGTGGCTTGATGGTGGGAGCTGGGTGATGCTGCAGCCCCGCAACCTGCTCCCTGTCTGGGCTTGTGCACTCATTAACCGGTGAGGCCTGCCATGAGAGAGCTGTGGGTGCTACAGCCATACCTAACAGCAGAGTTAATTCCCTCTTTTCTGTAAGTATCCAGGCAGAGCACAGTTTGGTTTGTCTTATTTACCTGTGTGTAGCAAGCTGGATCTGCTCTTAAATCTGCACCCTGCAACAAATGTTATATTTATGTTACTGCAAAATTACTCACCAGTGACCATTAATACTGTATATGATGTGTCCGTTTGGATTTAAAGAGAGCTTTAATGTCTGATTCCCATTTGTGTAACATCTTCAGTCCTTTCCCCATCCCGGCATGCACCCCGGCTCCGGCACGCACCCCGGCTCCGGCACGCACCCCGGCTCCGGCACAGCGCCCAGGTAGGCACCCCACCGAAGCCTTGGGGCTTTTGGGAAGAGGGTGAGAGCTTTCCCAAGCCCCGAGAGCCTTGTGGAGAGCACGCTTCTGCTGCATCTGCTTTATAATTAGTATTGCCTGAATCTGATAAAACAGCTTGTAAACAAACCCAGTCTGAGGCAATTTTAAAAGAGAAACAGGTTAAATCAATAGTGCATTGTGTGCGCTGTGGTCGTAATTGCTCTCGATGGCTGTTTGGCTTGTGTGGTTGTTGTTGTTTTTCTGTCTATAACATGGAAATTCTCAGAATGGTGGTCTTTTGTTCGGCAGCACTGCGGAGGGAGTCAAGAGCTCCCGTCTAGTGGCTCCGGGCGGCCCCAGTACGGCCCCAGTATGGCCGTGCGAGTGCTGTGGCACCACTGGAAGTTACGGAGTCCCTACAACCTCCACAGCTGCAGCCCAAAGCAGCGGGACAGGGCTAGATGGGCACACTCTCTTTGATTTTATTAATTTGATTTTATTGTGGGTTGCCCTTTGGGAATGTTTTCTGTGAGCCTGAATGACTGTCCTAGATGAACACCTTACAGCTCTCTGTACAAGCGAAGGCGCAAAGACCTTTCATGCTGTCCTCTTCTGCTAGTGCATATGTTTAAGCTCCCTTGGTTTAACCCCCTACCTAGATATCGTTTCTTATATTGTTCTCAGCAAAACACATTCCTTACTGCTTTATGCCTTTTGACAACAGTAAGCAACTCCTGCTGCTGAATATTATCATAATTTAACTTTGGGGCTTGGAATGTAGAAATAAGAAGTAGTGCAGGATTATGTTTCATTTTATATACAATCTTATAATGGACCATAATATCCTCTTGGAGATTTTGCCGTATGAGAAAATAAGACAAGCAACAAGTTTGCGTGAAGAATTCTCTTCCCTTATGTGTCTATACTGAATTACTGCTTCACACCTGATTATACTTATTTAGTCACGATTCTCAAAGGTATTGGGCTTCCAGATCCTTCTCAGAAATGTAGAAGCCAATTGAAGTCATGGTCCGTGAATAACATTTAAATACTTCAAAAACTTTGAGGATCTGACCCTTTGTCAATAAAATAGTTAATTTTGTATCCTATAGTTCAGAAGACTCAGCTGTAAGAAGCACCAAAAAAATGCAAATTAAAAAAAGTTGTCTTCAGTAGTTCCCAAGCTTTTTTTGGGCCCGGTGCACCCTCAGAAGTGGCAAAAATATCAGTTACAGCAACCAACAGCAGCAGTGGCAACAGGTACTATCTGTTTAAAGCAGCTGGCAAGCCTCTGATGGTACCTATACCTCAGTACCATGGTATGCGTACTGAGGTATGGGAACCACCCGTGCTTCACCTTAATTCTGTATCTCTAGCTCAGCCTAGGCAAGCCAGCCCTGTGTCCTTGTTCCCTCAGCATCACCGTTTTGGTATGCAAAGCCTCTGCAGACAGAGCTTGCACATCTTGGTCCGTAAGCCCGGCCATATACTACTGTCACTAATAAAAGCGCTGTTTGCTACTATCGTGTAAACCAGGGGACAAGATGGCTGTTTGAATGAAGGCCTACAGCATCCCTCAGAGGGAAAAGCTACAGACCTCCGAGTGGCCCACAGAGTCCTATTCTCTCCAACTAAAGCTGAGCTGCATTTCCTTTTATTGTACAGCCTTAATAGCGATCATTGATCAGCACAGCTAACATTATTTAATTTTATTTAAGGCTCATTTTCAGACGTGATTGCAGTTACTGTTTTGCAACTTATTCATTTTGCATCTCGTAATAATAGAGGAAAGTGACACAAAGGACATGAGTGGTGACGCTGGGCAGCTGATGCAATAGAGCGGATTAACAACAACTAATAGCTGGCAGGTAACAGCAGATCAGTTGATTAAACAGACAGTAGAAAGCACGGCATTTGCCATCCAGAAACTCGGTATATTGCTCTCTTCTGGTATCTAGGAAATGCTTCAGGAAAACAAGACTGCTTTTTATCACTTCAGTCTGCTAAAAAAGCAAACATGAGGAGAAGGTGACCGGTTTCCCTCCAGAGAACTGAAGAGCTGATGCTTAGGAGGAGGACGGGAGAAAAGGCCAGATTCCCTAGCTGATATTTCTGTCGATATATGGAGACCCTGCAGGACCAGCCCCAACAGCTGGAAGAGGCAGCTTCTCCCTGGTCCTTCCTCTAGTGACTGGGTGCCTCTAAAACTGCAGAAGGAATAATACAGCCGAAAAGAATGACTCAACTATTTAACTCCTTCCTTAAATGGAAACCGTTCAAATGCTTCCTTCATTTATCTGTCCCAGTGGTGTATGAGAAAAATGGCTTGTGGGCTCTGCCTGGTGCCACAGAGATGAGCGGACGCACATGGCTCGCTGCTCCTCTCTAAGGATCTCTTTGTTCTTCCCAGTCCCTGGGGCACATGTTCCATGCGAGGCAATGACAGTTTTTGTTATCGCACAGACGTATCGGTTTCAGTGACAATCACTCCCTTTTCAAAAAAACATTATTTCTCATGATTGTCTCCCTCTTGGAAAATGTGGCCTTTAAAGCCATGGAGGGGGGGGGAGAAGAATGAAGGGGAGACAACGAATGTCCTGGCGACACAGAAGTTAAAGGGTGTGTTATGGGACAATCAGTCAATCAGCTCAAAGGGGTATAAATCAACATAGGTGCATGCAAAAAGGAAACACTGGGCCTTGCATTGCAAAAGAAAGAGGGACCGTTTTGTCGTGCCTGTGCCGGTTTAGCAGATATTGCGGAGGAAACAGCACATGCGAGAGGAATAAAGGGAGGGAGGAAGGCGGGGAGGAGGGAGGTGAGGGGCTCGCTAATAACAACATGTTTTTTCCTTCCTTCCTAACTCAATGGCACATGTGACCTCATGAAGCCAATAAGTTATGAGCATCTGATGTAAAAGTTCCCCCCAAAAATGCTCCTTTAGCAAAGACCACTGGGTAAACCATGTCACGACTAATTTCTGCAAATGCCTTGATTTAAGGCAGGCGCAGGACCTGAAATTCACACCAGCTCTTTGTGTGCTGGAGTCACACAGATACCAGGCTTGGTGAGAAGAAACTGCATACTTCCTATTTTATTTCACCACTGCTCGACCTGCTTTTCCTCAGACTTAAAATCATTTGCCAGGTCAAAATAAACTCTTCAGAATCCCAATGTGAAAAATGTACCTAACAATTCAATCCTTGTAAGTTGGGAATTGGAAGAGAAAGTGCAGTGGAGTCTAATTAAATTATATAATAAGCAGCTTAACTTGTGGTTTCACTTTGGTTTCTGTTATTCTTATTATCATAAGCATTGTGGCTGGCAAGGAGCTATTGAAATATGCAAAGCAGAGATGACCAAACTGGAGATTGTTTGGGTTTTGCAAGAGCTTGTCTGTCAGAGCTTGGTTTTGCAAAGTTGAATCCAGAAGGGAGGTCAGGCCAATTCCGATTTAATTCAAAATTTTCCTCAGAGTTAGCAATGAGTTCTGCATTTGACCTGTCTCTATTACAGACAAAAATCAAAGGAGATTTGGGTTTGCAAATCCTCACCTGTCAGGTCCCGGTTTGCAAAATGAAAACCAGCGCTGGCTCAGATTTGGGTGAAGCTGAGTATATAATCTGGCTTTAGCTTTCTCTCATTAACAAGTTAGTTGGTATCGCCCAGAAGACGGCACTTCAAAGATGAGATGATGCTCCTGGCACCCATGTGGTGCTGTAGACCTGTTTAGCCCACCCCGCTGCTGGGAAGTCACACTGTGACTTACCAAATTTTGCCCTTCATTTCAGCCTTCTCTAGTGCCCAGCATATAGGTACAGGAGCCAGATAAGCAAAGCTGGCTGACAGTACATGAAGTGGGTGAGGAAGTGCCCAGCCAAGCTGCCACCAGGGAAGGTGGCAACTTACAGAGGTTAGCAGCTGCTGGCAGAGGACACTACAGCATCTTAAGCCAGTAACATTTTTTGAGTAATAATTTATGCGCAGTTTAGCACAGATATGTTGGCAGAGATTTGCACCATGCTTCACCTTAATTGTCAGTAAAGCTGACTAGTATTTACATACTGGTGTGTTCCTTGATAAAGTGAATGCTCATAAATTTGAATAATCAAAACAGAGATCTTTCCAAAAGTTTGGTATACATGCTCAGCCTGCTATGGAAACAGGTTGCACTGCCCACTGAAATCTGAATCTGGGTCTAGGGCTTCGGTTTGGCACTATTTCTAGTTTTGAAGACTGTCTCATGCAAGCTTCAAGTAAGAATAATTTCAGTCTGTTTAGTGGTCTATAAATTCAAGTGCCCCAAGTACAAATGAATCACTCTGTTCTCTGCCCCAGGGGTTTGACTATTACAAACAATGACTGAAGTCATCAGCAAAAGACGAGGTCACAGGCTGAAAGGGGAAAATATGCTTTTTCATTCCTAGTATAAAAAAATTGAATGCATTGTTTGAAAATGTCAGCTCATGAACTAGACTAAATGGAAGCAGACTAAGTTGGGCTCTGACATCTAATGCTTCCTCCTCCATTCCTATTTTGTTTAATTTGACAGCTACTTACCAAGCTCAAAAATTCAAAATAAGCCTCTAAGGAAGAAGTTTACAGCGTTATCCATCCTCTTTCCCGGCACTGTGAAGCATAAGGACTGAAGGTAGGGACGAGACAGGAGAGCCCTGGACTGTAACCCAGACATCGCCTCCATCTGCCACTGCAAACAAGGCACTTAAACCCTCTGCCAAGGCCCTTTCTGTGGCAGTTATCTGCCTTGCAGTGGTGAGGTGCTGCCTAATGAACAATTACTGCTTGGGAAGTGCTGCGAGATTCACAGAGCCAGCGCTGAGCACGGGGTGAGTTGCCAAACATACGGGTTCATCGACGGTCGATGATCTCCAGAGCGTGCTGAGGAAAAACTGTTTACCCTACACAGCCAAATCCTAGGTGATTCTGTCTCAGGCAACCCCACAGGTTCTCAGGATTGGTTAAGAGAAAACAGTTTAAATCTTATTTATTTGTGTATTCATAGATATATTTTCATATTTTTAATATATATATTCATATATATACACATAAAGACAATCAATCTAGACAAGGTAAACCACTTTAAAATACTTTACACATACTATCAAGTAAAAGCATGAACATGGCACATACTGCAGGGTAAGAGCGACTTAAAGTAACTTACAATAACAACAGCTTTTTTTCCCTAGCTGGCAAATCAGATACAACACTGGGATCTTAAATCCCCAGAGGATACAAAAAAAAGTCATCTTGGATGTAAATGCACTGTTTGCCAAACCTTTCTATCATAATTCAAGGCCAAAGGAGTTAAAAACAAAATTCTAATCATTTAATATATGATCGCCCAATGCTATGTGCACAAAGTGCTTTTACTTTAGGCTTTACCCTATGAATAGGAAAATCCCAGCCTTACTTGTCAAGCTGCGACAGAAGATGTTGTATTAGAGATCAGTCTGAACCAAATCTCAGATGAAACTTTGGTCCCAGTGAAATGAGTGTGTGTGTTTTCTCAGTGGCTTTAGCGGACCCTGCCCTTCCAATGTCTTCCTCAACCCGAAGCAATAAAACATGGCCAAGCTTTGTATCAGTGGCTCACAGGGATATTACTACCTCCTATAAATCCAAAGGTATAAAAAGGAAGCCTAAATCAAACACGTTCTAGCCGTAATGTTTCATCAGTAAAAACTGACTCTAACATACTTCCAATTAATGACAATTTTCACTTCAATGCCAAGAGTTTGAGCTTGTTCTCCGAGGTACACTCTTTGTCATATACAGCTGTTAATGCGGGTGCCAAAGCAAAATTCCGATTTACAAAGCACTTTGGACCTCATCTGATATTCTCTGTCTAAGGAACCGCCATGGAGCCTGAGGCAGTTTAGGGAGAACAAAGGATTATCCATATCTACAAGAGTGAACTACAAACAAATACTGCCTGAATGACACTCAGCTGATTGGGCTCATGATGCAGAAATCTAAGCTTAATAGGTAGATGAAAACATGAGCAAGAAAGTGTTTAGTTTGTCTCCAGCTTCTTCTATATTCTGTGCTGAAAGATTCTGAAAACAACAAACAAAAAAAAAACCAAAAAAGGGCCAAAATGTTCCCTTTTGGAACTCCACTGAGCCAACACCTTTTTATTAGGGATGAATTTGGCCCATTCTCCCCAGTTGCTGTAACTCTTAAACCTTAGTGCACGTACTAAACCTTAGACTGATTTATTATTTAAATGATATACAGTAACCATCCTGTTAAATGTAAATTAAATGCACACTTACTCTTTAAGACAATTTAAAGTGTCACCTTTATAGCTAAAAGGCTGTGACATTTCATGAACTCACAGCCACATCTTCCCACTGATAATGCCAAGCTGAACTGACTGGGCTAAATTCAGCTGTGGGATAACCAAATGCAACGTTCCTGCTGTCAGAGGAGTTATACCCATTTACACCAAGGCTGATTCCAGGCTTTCATTATCTACACTTAAACCTAGCATAATTTATTTGAAAAAGCGGCTGAGAATAGTAACATTTCAGCTGTTATTCACACTGTAGGCACAATGTTCCCTAGTAACGTACTTTGGCTTATCTCCTTTGACTACAATGGAAGTACCTTGATTTATGCTGGGTGAGGACCCAGCCCTAGCTGAAAAGCAAAGACAAAGAAACTTCACCTAAACTGAATTGTTCTTGGAGAACTACGTGAAATCGTAGAGACTGATGAGACAATTAATAGCAATTAATATGCTCCAGTATAAGCTAACATCAGCAAGCAAAGGCGTGGGGTTCAAGAAGACATCCTTGGAGAGAGATGACTGTCCCTCAGCATGCTTATGAGCAAGACTGAGCATGAAGTATTGATCCTTTTTGGGGATCTGGGCACTAGAGCCCAGATTTCAATGTATTTACGTGCCCAAAGATGCAGATTGGTACTTGGCTTAGAGTTGTTACCTTTCTTGGTGTCTCTGAATTGGAGAGGTGCCTATGAGCATCGTTCAGCCACAGGATGCCTGTGGAAATCAGACTCTATGGCAATTCAGATAAGCACAAAACCAGCATCGGGATCAACTATGATGTGAATAAAATATTAACATAAGCAGTCAGTTCTCTGTGGAGTTCATCTCATGCTATGCGCAGCCTTCTCTCTCAGCAGCTCTTCCTACACGGCTTCCTCTCTGCCATAGCTTCCTTGCTCACAGGACCTCCTTAGAGGAATCAGAAGCTCTCCTTATGTTTTCCTCCAGTAATCCCTCCATTTCAAAATGGATGGCATATTTGGCCTTCTTAATTACTACATAGAATTTATCTGAAATATTTTTTGGGCATCTGCTGTACCAGCATTTAAATCAGAAGTTAGCATGTATTATGAAGTTTTATTGCATTATTTCCCCTCACCTTGGTCTCCCTAGACTGAGAAAAAAAGTGCTTTTCAATGTCGAGTGTTTTAAATAAAATGCATTCATTGTTGTCAACATGTAGAGCTGGTAAATTGACAAATCATCATCCCATTATAATCCCTGCACCTGTTCCAGTTTGCGGTCTGCGGTGTGTTTTAGCTCGTGTATGGTGAGTGCATCTGCTTAACAAGGACAGTTAACTGGCAGAATTTGTTTATAAACCCAGTGAAGAGCTAAATGAGGTAAACTGCATTATCTTACACGTTAATTGTATTTCATTGCAGACGAACATTTATTAAAGATGCAGACGGCACACCATACATTCTAATTGTGTTTGCATCCATTTCTGCTTTTACCCTGGTTTCCAGAATTTCTTTTACCATCATATTTTAGAGCTTTGAGAGCAGCCTGAGATATCCCTAAAAGGGACCTTCATAGCAGTGCCCGATACACATGCACGCACGCACGCATGCAGGAGCTGGGCAAATCATTTGCAGGAATAATTTATTAGAAGGATGCTGCCATGTTTTTCTGTCTGGAAAATGTCTGTGAAGAAACACAAATTTCTGGGAATCTGACCATTGCTTTGAAATGACATTATGAATATTTTCTGGGCACAGTTTCCTTGGTGGTGGGGACAGAGGTCCCCGAGGTCCCTGCCTCCCCATCCAACATCAGTGCAGGAGCAGGAATCACACGATACCTGTCAAAGAAGGACCCGCAGGTCCCATCTCACAAAATTTGGCACACTGTTCCTTCCAGAAATGTGTTTTCTCTCAAACTTGTTATGATTTGAATAGACAAGGTGGCACAGGGGCTCAGGAGTGGGGGAGCAGCATTGCTTGGCAATCTGGGAGCTGAGGCAAAGCTACCCACGGCATGTCCGAATCGGTGGAAAGGCTCGGTATGACCTGGATAAAACTTTAAACAACACCCAGGTAACCCAAGGTCCAGCAACGGACTAAACCCAGATCTCTAAGACGTAGTCCAGCAACGTGGCCACAAGAACCTCCTCCTTCCCTTGGCCTCTCTCTCTGCAGGGTATGTTGCTATCTGACCCTGAGCTTATTTTTATGGGAGAGGAAGGACGATTGGTTCCTCAGCACGGGAGAAATCCCTCCTCCCATGTCCTCTACTCCTCACTGCCTGAAACCTTTCTGGAATCAAACTGACCTGTAACTGGGGAAAGACTGGCTGGCCCAGCAGCAGGACCGAAATATTAACTGTCTGAAGACAACTGCTCAGTTTGGAGATTGTACAAGTAGAGCAGGGTGGACTTGCTGCAGAGGTGCTGTATGAAAACAAGGGGGCATTTGGGGGTAGTTGTACTGTTCTGCAGATACAGAGCTGTCTCAAAACATCATCCACTCGTTTCCTACCGCACACTGAGGTCTGTAGAACTGCAAGTCAGAGGCAGAGAAAAGGTTTACATTTTGAACTAAGCAAACGTGATATGGAGGTGCAACAAACGTGGACCCCCTAGTGCCACGGCTCCTGAGACAGCTTCCCGGGGAGCCACCACACTGCCATTCCTGCCAGGAGGGTGCTGGAGCACACCAGCGCTCCCCGCATTCCTGGGTGCTGCCCCATTGTAAGGCAATTGAAAACCGCGGCAATTTCAGAAGTTGGGCAGGCCCCCCTGGTGCTGCCGGAGGAGATACATCTGGTCTTGGTTTGTTGACTTTCCTTGGGAATGCTTCAAAATCGAAAGGAGATGGGGAAATTTTTGAAAGATGGAGTTCACCATGCTAGTCGGTGTGTTTCATAGGCATGTAAATGTGTCTTTAGGCAGCAAAGCATCCACCGCTTCCTCACTCAAGGTGCACCCAGGACTCACCTGCTGGTGACCAAACACCCAGATCATTTCTGAAGGTGAGGCCAAGTCCTGGCACTGGAGATCAAGCACAAGAATAAAGGTCAGACCTCTGCAAAAGTTTAAATACAGGCCTGAATTTACAGCCACTCTAGGGAAATTAAAGAAAAATAACATTATTGGGGCAAGAAGGGTGCTGAGAATGACACAGAGATTCTGGCCAGAGAGAGGGGGAATGAAAAATAAATCTGCCAGGCTGAGAAACTGCGTAGCATGTGGCTCTCATCCACTCTGCTTTTTGCTTCATATGCAAAGAGGCTGCAGAATTAGATTCCCTAATCCAAATACTTTAGGACTGATTCTCTAATTTCCCTTGGAAATTCATTAGTTTTTTTTAAATGAGTGGTAATGCTGCTTGCATTTTTTGGTTATGGGAAGATTAAATGAAGGAAATCTTTGCCTAGAATAATCATCGTTACTTAACCTAAATTTATTCCATTCCTCTGAAACTTTGAAAAAGAGCAGCTCTTTGGTCCCTGAAGTTACACTGAAGTAAAACTCAACAGCTTGCTAAAATATTGCCATATGAGTAGAAATATTCAGCACTGAGGAACTGATGTGGTGGAAGAATAAAAGGTTGTTTGTTAGCGCTGGCTGGCACCGAGTTTTAAGCAATACCATGAGCCTGCCAACAAGAAGCTGATAACAAGACTTTCTGAATATCTTCCAAAGCTTCACAGAAATACTTGCTTGCTTAATATTTTACACTTAAGCTCTTAAAAGTTTACCAGAGAAAAGTGGCTTTAAATATGTGCAAGCACCCCACACACATATGTATGCATGCATAGCAGGAGGAGAACTGACATTGAACACAGGAAAATATTAATGTTTAACATGTGCAGATTGAGCATGAACAATAGGACAAATGTTTCTGTTTTGCACTCTAATTTCTCCCCTGTAGCACACAAATGACTTAACACCTCAGTTGGATTTAGGCTACCGGTTGCCCTACACTTAATGCTTTAGTTATTTCTCAGTGTCTTAAACCAAGGGAGAACTCAGAGTATGATGCCTGCTCTTTTCCTTCCCTTCCTTCCTTCCTTCCTTCCTTCCTGGTAGCACAGTTTTAATTCAGAGCTAAGAGATTTTTTGTTTCTTACTCTGTGTGAGGCTTCTGCTACTTGCCAGCATAAAATTTAATGCAAGCAATTCTCTACACAATGCTCCTGATGTCTTTTAGTCTTGAACTACAACATCTCTTCTTGCTCTAGTCTGAGCTCATCAGGGCAGGCAGTATGCCCCCCAAAATTGTGTCTATGGAAATTAAAAGAAAATGTATGGAGGTGAGACCAGATCAAGATCTCTAGCCCTACAGCATGAATTTGAATCTGGATCTCCAGAAGTACAAAGCTACTGTACTTAATAAACCCCAAAATTGTACTATCATGGGCAAAATCATACTTCTTAAAATGTTTTCTCAAAATGCGGAGTGAAATCCTGGCCCTGTCACGTCAGTAATAAAGCTCCCATTGTTTCAACCGGCTGCTTTACTCTGCACAGGAATAGGTCTACCTTATCCCTCTATGGCATTTTCAGACTGCATACAGTTCAGTGCATGCACAGTAAATCTGATTCAGTGTGGCTGCCAGGTTGATAGCACTCCCAGATGTCTGGAAATCCCAGATAAACACGGGCGATTCTAAAAATCTGCCAAGACAAAATTTCTGGATAGAAAAGGAGGAGATGCTTGGAAAGTCCTGATGTATAATAATGTACCTTTACATAGCTTCACATTGTCTTATGGAAGGTAGGGAACCTTCCACCTTGTACCTGCTTCTGATTTGTACAAAACGTAAACAACTTACATTTTTTTGAAGTCATGGCAGAAATGTGATGTACTGCAAAATGTCTATATGTGCCCAGTGAAGTAAATGACCCCCCTGATTCCAGCTGGTCCTCCAGACCATGGAAGTGTGGACTGAAGCAGCACCAACCATGCCCGATTTGAGGGACACCCCATCTGGGTATTCTATGCCTCTTGTTGTTGTTCCCCAAAAGCAATGCAGTAAGAGGCGTTACAAAGATCCAAAATCTAGAACAGAACAGATAAAGGAAGGAGATGCACAGAGAATAGCTTGTATTGAGACCACAGTGGCACAGGGTTGCTTCACTGACCCTGGTAACAGTCAGCTGTTTCAGCTGTAGCATGTGCTGCCCCAGAAGCACAGGTAAAGCTCCTCTTCCTCTCTACTAAAGGGAATAACCCTGAAATGATGAGGATTTTTTACTGCTTAAGGAACAATTTCAAAAGATAGTGCTTGTGGGAGTGAAAAACAGAAAAATACGGGTTTGTTTGAGGCAGTGATGCTGTATCAGACTGCTGAAAGTAGGGAGAGCTGTTTCTTGAAGGCACCAAAATTAATTTTTTCCTCCTCCTGCGAGGTTAGTCCTGCCAGCTGCTCAGCTCTCTGACCTGAGCCATCAAGCTACCTGAGCTCAGTCACACTGCTCACAAGTTTAAAGTGGCTCAGGGCAGAGACCCCAGCATCTCTGAGAGCTGAGCCGTAGGAGAGAAATTATTTCTGTGAACTACGTGCAGAAGCACTAGCGGAAATGCTAAATGAATATAGGTGTCTGAATTTCTTGGTCAGTGAAAGCTGCTGCTTTGGAGGTGAGGCGAGAAATGTTAATGTGCCTGTTCTAGAGCTGTTCCCCAATCATGTCCAGAGACAGGCATAAAAATAGATTTTGAAGGCAGTAGTTGGAGTATTGCAGTGACTTTGAGCTGATAAAGGTGTGGGAGAAGCAAAGATTTCCCACCTCTGCAGAAATAAGTGAGGAAGGAATTTTATGGGAGAAAGGGAAGACCGGACCCAAGCACATTACTGTCCTTTAAAATCACTGTTCAAACCGGGAATTGTTGCTGGGCCCAGAGCAGTGCCCAGGTACTGCCACTCTCGCAGCCCGAGCAGGGGTTTGGCTCCGGCAGTCAGCACCGGCTCCGAGGTCCGCAGCAGAGAGAGCAAACCCCACGTGTGCACTCCCTGAATCCTGAGTCCAATTTCCACCTCTCCTGGGGACTTGTGGGCAGCACAGTCACAAAACTCCTCTGGAAAGAGAGGGGAGAAAGGGACCATAAGCAGAAGGAACAGATGAAGTTCGCTTTGTACATCTGTTTTTTATTGAGGGAGCTATTACTGTGAGTAAAGTCAGCTGAGACATCCCAAGTCATTGCAGCTTGAATATTTAAGCCAGGCTATAAATATCTGATATTTTTTTTTAACAGTGATTATTGTTTATGCTTTCTTCCTATTTACTCTCCTTTGATTTAGTAGCATGGGGAGGTTTGTATCACTTTAGCATGTCAATTGGAAGCAGCCGTCAGCTATGTTACAGATAACCTCTCGTGGATTACACGGTTCAGGATTGTGCTGTCCGTCTCCCCTCTGCATTGTGACCCCAGGTGGCTCAGAAGTACTTCAGGTCAAACTTATTATATACTATTCACTATCCCAATAAACAAGTAGCGTGTTGTCACATTTGGAGTGCTGCGTATTTTTCTAGTAATTACGCCTTATTATATATTTACTATTCAGAAAATGCAGGTGTGGGCTGTTGAACTGGGGCCAATGAGAATTCGCCGAACTGGCAGCAATTCCTTGGTGAGTCATGTTTCACTGTCTGTTGGTTTTATAACTGTTTTCACTACTAATTTAGCTCTGCGATGCAATATGCAATTAGTTCTATTATGGAAGCAGCTGTATTCAGTTTTACAATGGCACTTTCCCCTTTGGCTTGTACCAGAGCCTGTTGTGGTTCTGCTGATTTGATGACTGAAGTTGTAAAGTGGTATCTGGATGAGCCACAGCGAGCCATGAGCCTCATACAAATATGATTCTTGCTTATACACCACTGCTCTAATGCTATTTCTTACAGCCCAATTAGAAATGCGGTCACAGAGAAAAGCTGTTTCTTGCTACAGTAAGTAGTATTGTCATGCAGCGATTTGTTGCCGCACTGGTATCACCTCTGGAGTCTTGCAGCTTATTATAAATAACATTT
>NW_008796063.1:1475392-1510419 GCF_000699145.1 Aptenodytes forsteri
GCCCGGTGTAGACCCCAGGAGGTGTCGGTGAGCCCGTGAAGCCCCGGTCTGTCACAATAGATCGGGGCTCCACGGGCTCGCCGAAACCTCCCAGGATCTGTGCCCATCCCTAAAACACCCTTGTGTCACTGGCATGGTTGCTCCGTACACCCAGCTTTTGGATAGCAAGCACGAACAGCCTCTCTGCAAAACTATGCAAGAAAACAGCTGAGAAGTAAATACAAATATCAATTACGCCAATTAGCTGCCTTTACTGTCAACAAGGACGTTACGGAAATCAAACACATATTGCTTATTAGTTTAATGTGTATTAGAGCTACTCTGTTAAAAAGAGCAGGGTCTTGAAAAATCGCTGAGAACATTCACTACATTTTTTCTACTGTGTTATTACCCATTTTCACACCCATACATATGTTCTGGTTTTGTTGTGTGTCACACAAAATGGTAATTTGGTGGTGAAAAAATGAGAAATCATGACATTTCACATGTGTTTTCAGTAAAACAACAATTTTCCTCCTAAAGGGCCCCAGTTTTCTTCCTCAGAAATAGGGCTATTTACAATGAAAACGTTCCTGTTGTGGTGGAATAATGACACGAAGAAAGGCACCAGGCTGAATACTGCAAAGCAAAGCTAAAACACCCGCGTTTCCAGTGCTTTGAATGCCAGGTGAGGTGAACTGCAGCCTCTGAAACACCTCCCGGCTAACCGGTGCTCGCCAGCAGCGGAACTGGCTCCAGCAGAGCCCGTTCTCCCCCGAGATTGTTTCTGACCACCACTGCCCGCAGTTGTCATTCTGATCAGACTATTACAGTAGAAACTATTTTCCAGGAACTTTTCACTATGAGAAACAAAGAAACTCTCTGCCCTGCAGAGAATAGCCATTTGGGAGAGTTGGACTGATGGAGAGTTGGTAGTTTGCCCAGAGCTTATCGTTTTCTATCAAGAGGCTGGCTTTATGCTAGAGTAAACAGCTGGAGTTACGCACCATATTTCATCGCAAGCATGTAAAACAATAATGAACTTTATGGTTCTATAAAGATTTGCAAAATTATTCCCAGGTCTAAAGTTTAATTGTTTAATGTCACCAAATGACTTTGCAATAACTGAGCACTGTGGAGTGGCAGAAGTTAATCACTCGACTGAAGTGAATTAAGATTTTCTAAAGCTACATTTATCACTGTAATTTCAGGCTAATTTCATTTTCCATTCATAAAATATGATTTCAGTTTCTGTATCTCTATGAGCTGTGGAGAAGGAACGTGCCTGTTTTATAAAACATGTTTTTGTCAAGCAATGTCAAAGGTGATGTACATACTGATAACAGGAAAACGCTAAGCTTATCTCGGCGCTGCATTGCACATGCCTCCGCACGGGAGTCCACATGCTGTTTAAGACCTCTCTCTATTTTAAAACTCAGTGGGCCAAATCTTCAGCATTTGCTTTGCCTTATCTATTCTTCCTGACCTCCCATCAGGAAGTGAATGCACCAGCAGCCTTGCTTGAAACAAGAGTTAGCCAGGACAAAGTTGCTTCAAGCAAAGCCTGTGAGCCAAATGCCTGTTTCCAGGGGCTGCTTAACTCCTGAAATAGGTGGGGGATGCCTCAGTGTCTCCCTGCTTGACTTTTGCTTTCAGGTACCCAGAACAGGATCCAGCTGGTTTAATTTTAGCCATCTGGAAGTAACCAGAAGTCACGTGTAGTTGAAGAAAGTTGTCTAAGTGATGGCAATAGTCAGTGGAAAGAAATGAGTGTCTGTCTGGGGTGCTTTATTCCATTTATCTCCACTGGCTATAGCAGGAGCCTAGACAGGTATTAACCAAAACACCTGTCCCTGGCAGGCTGAAGTTAAACCCATGAACCTCACCTTTCCTTCTCAGCTTGGACCCCTTGGCACTCCGCTCCTGCTCGAGACAGAATTCAGTTTTCCCTCCACCTAAGTCACGTGAGGGTCTAATTCAGCTGGTGCTCTCAGAGACTGGCCACAGCACACTCATGGGACAAGCCCCACGCCAAGGACCATCCCAAGAAGGCAGGGCTGGCTCTCCATCCCATTCAGAGATATCATGGGTTCAACGCTTGTTCTTCAAGTGAGGGAGCCCAGCTGGGGTCTGATTTGTCTGAAGGACTCAAAGAGCCCAGGGTGAAGCTGGTGGGTGGAGGATGAGGAGCCTCTCCCAAATACACCTTGAGGCCACCATCGATATAGCCTGGCTGCTGGGTGATCATTGGGAGGCAGTGCCTGGCAGCTCCCAACCTCGTTTCAGTACTTTGGAGTAAAAAGTTACTGGGAAATATGCATGATCCATATCTCAGCTTCTTAATTATACACTGTGGGAGCTAATATGGACCCCAGCTAACCATGTCCAGAAACTCAGAGGGGACCTCAGCTGTTGTCCCAAGGACTCCGCAGAGTTTTCCCACTGTCCTGAGTCAGGCAATTAGTCCTGGAGAGGGCTGGGGTGTCACACACAGCCTTCTCCCCAACGGTCGCTCACCTGCCTACAAGCTCCCAACTCATTGGCCTGGATGTCCAGATCACTGCTGGGAGATACCCCACTCTCCTTGCACGTGGGTATGGCATGCCAAAGGTGCTCATGGTGGAGGCAAAAGGGGCTGGTATTCATGAGCCAAGAATCCCAGCATCCAACATATAAAGGATTAAATCCTCTGTCAGATTTGTCTTATGCACCCTTACAACTTTGCAAACTGTGGCTTTTGACATTTTTTTCTTCAAATGAATGCATTAAGAATTTCTCCAGGAAAGAATTGCACCACCTGAACTGCAGCTCAAATCCTGGACCAAAATCTGCAAAGCACTGAGCCCTCTCCTCACCTTTTGAAGTGGCTGGGCACTCAGTATCTCAACTCTTTTTCTTCTAGTGGCATCAAAGGACAAAGAAAGAGACAAAGCTGCCTGTGAAGGCCAACATCTCTGCAAAGTCTCTGAAACACACAGTAGATCACCTAAAACTGGGATCCAAATCAAAGTAGCTAATTTGGTGTTTTCATAATTTTTATTGAAATGAAGGCATCTTCCACCACCAATTTTCTTCTCCCCCTCTTGCATAATCCCCTTTACTGTGAAGGAGGTAAAAGGTACTACGTACTGGTTTTCATTAGTAATGAATATGAGTGTGGTTAGCCATATTATGGTATGTATATAGACAACGGTTTGCGCCCCCCCTCTACACAGAGCATGTACTCAGATGGTGTACACACATGTAACATGCTGTCCTGGCCCCAAATTACTTCCAGGTTAGGCCGTTGCTTCAAGCCCATTTCCCCTGCTTTTTCTCCCTCGCATTTTATTGGCCTGGTAGAAATTAGCCACAAATCCAGCCTGGTTTTAGTGTCTTTTGCACTCGTTTGTTCCAATTTTTGTACCCCCTGAACTCTTCCTCTCACACACATACAATTTATTCCCACACATGGCAGGCATGCTTGCTCATGAATTATTTATACAGCTTTGGTAACTTCAACTTTTCAAATAATGAGAGAAGAAAATGTTTCCAGTGTAGGAGTCGTAATAAGGGAGAAATCCAGGCAGGCTGGTGGGCAAGAAGGTGGTAAAATGCCCCAAGTTAAAAATAATACATTGCTTTTGAATGGCTGAGGAAACGTCACAAGGGCCTTTCAAAGCAATCATCTACCCTCAGAAACACTGCTGAGTGGCTAAAATTAGGAGCTGATATCCGGCAATGACTAAAGAGGCTTTCATTTCCCCAGTTTTTCCCAAAGGTTGGGTGGGATAAACTCACCCATTGTCTAATATATCAAAGGCAGCGTTCCCCCCTACTTGCATGGAGGGAGAAGCTATCCCTTTCTCTCGTGAGTCGAAATGACATAGCTTTGCTGAGAAGAACAAAATTAATAACATATACCGGGGGAAAACACACTATGTGACACAGCTTCTGCGGTGCTTTGATCTTTCATTATACTGAGAAACAGAGGTAGACTCTGCTTTTGCTTCCTAAACACAGCCAAACACACAAAGCAGGGAACGCAACATCTAATAAAGATACCTCATTTAGGCAGATACTTGGTAAGAGTTTGAAAAAATAATTCAATTTCATATGTGTTTTAAAAAAGAGAGACACTGATGGTAACACTGAGTGTGAAAGGATATGCCAGCTCAGGAAAGGAGCAAAGAATTAAATAAAATAATGACTCATTTTACATAGACTTCATCCCAAGTTTGGATAGGAAGGGTACAAAACAAAACCTCATGAAGGCATTTTAATGTTAGCAGCTCAGAGCACAAGGAAGCCAGCTACTGCATCTGCCACGTGTTAACACGCTGTGGCTTTGAGCAGGGTGATCTGCCTGTGTGTTATTGCCCTGCCGCGGAGGGAGCCGGGTAGCATTGCTGGCACGTACGCCCCGAGCTGAAGGCTTATGTGACAGACACCTCCTGTCACCGGGTCTGTGAGGTCTGATGATATAGGTATTGATGTACTTTCTGGTGGGTTGTCGTAGCAACTAGGAAATAGGATGGAAATCAACAGCACCTGCCTGCCTCCACGTGCCTGCCTCCACGGGGGCTGCGGGAGAGGGCGCCTGGGGGGACGGGGGGGAAGCAGGGCACAAGGTCTGGCAGGCAAGGACTGGAAGGTGAGCCCACCTCTGGAGGCCTTCGTGTCCTCTGTGCCTGCTCTGAATCCCGTTGCTCAGAGGCCCTCCAAACTCTCCTTCCTATTCTTCAGTAGGCTTAAACTTAGTGTTTCTCCACTCCATGGCTGATGCATGAGAAGAAGAAACACTGAAATATCATGAGAAAACTGATTCTTCTGAGATTTCAGCTGGAATTCAGTATGAATTAGTTGACTGGTAAATGTGATGACTGCAGCAAGCTAAATAATTGTTCTAAAAGTATAATCCAATGAGGATTTACAATCAGTATGCTTTATTCACTAGGCTACTCAAAAAAAATTCATTAAAAATGAAGATTCCTAGTTAAAGATTTTACTTTTGCCCTTGAAATGTTTTGACATTTTCTTTTTGCTGTTCTGCAGCAGAGTTATTTGAGACTTAGTCTGGTATCCCAACAAAGTCAGTGGCAACTACCAGGCTCAGTTTTTCCTGGAGCCAAATGACTTAACACTCTGCTGCATTTCCCAGTCAGGTCTTATTGCCCAAAGACTGCCAGTTTTTTAGGTGGTCCATATTGATTTGACAGATTGCCTGTCCCAACCGACTCCTTTCTCTTTGCAGGTTTTCCAGAATACTATGAGGAACAGGTTTCTGTGCTGATTAAAAAAATCGTATTTTTCCATGGAAAGCAGTCCCTCCCATATTTTAAGATCCCTCTGCCAAAAAATGCCACCCAAATATCTTAACATCATGTTTCTTCTATTGTTGATTTTGGAAACCGTTGGATCCTTCAGCTTAAGTTCTGCACCCTCACAGAAATCACCTAGAGGCAGAAAAGTGTCACCTCAAATAGTTTAAGCCTGGCAAAATGATAAGAGAGTAAAAACAGCCCTATAAAGGTTGAGGAACCCATCGGTTCACCAGCTGCCCATCCAAACTAGACCTTCCACTCATCTAAGGTAAAAATTGACATGAATTCAGAAAAGAAACATTTTGTGCTGCTGAAGTTAATGAAAAGAGACTGGAGGCCTAACTCTAAAGAACGGAAAAGTCAGGTTTAGGGGATTACAGGAGAAGGAAATCGGTGCTGGAACAAACCCTTCGGTCATGGAGTTGCATCAGTTTTGAGGTATTCAAAACAAGGCTAATACAAAAGGTTAGTATAACTGTTCCTTACTGGGGTTTGGACTAGACGACCTGAAAGGTCTTTGCCAAAGCTATTATCAGTGGTACTGTGATACCTTTATAAGGCAGCTTTTGTACTCCAATAACTCCAAAATGGATGTTCTTTTTAGAATGACATTTCACAGCCTGCAAATCCTAAAATGGACTAATGGCTTTGACTTTTTGGGGTAGAAAGATTGGTCTGAAAAGTAAAGGGCTAGCTTGTGCTTGAAACTTTTGAACCTTTATTTGTTGGGTGAGAAATGGCTCACACACTTCCCCTATCAATAATGATGGTTCAGAAGATGTCATTAAAGTCGAGAAGGTCAACAATTTGTGAACCACAATTTAAGTAAATGGGCTTTGAGAGAAAGCCTTTGAGCCAGCCCACGCCATGGCGAGCTGACATTAGGTAGACAGATACATTTCTTTGGAGACTCTAGGGATACTCAGATATTCTCTCACAGACAGATTTGAACTCAGAGGTACATCTTTTTATGGATTACGGTATTTCTACGTGCATTTTTTAGTGGATGCAAAGATACACAGATACAATTTTTTGGCTTGAAAGGGGACGCTTCTCTCTGCACAGAAGAGGACGAAAAAAGATGAGGGATGCTGAAAGTGAATGTGACTGTAACTTCTTACACTGCTTCTATCTCTAGTGCTATAGGGGCTAATTTTGGCTTTGGCTGTATTTAAGATCAGCCTCAGGGCTGCTCTAATATACACCACTTGAGATGGCTCCTGAGTCTTTTTTACACAGCAATTACCAGGGCACTTCCTCAGCGCTAATTCTTGAGAACTTCCCAGAAAATACAGAATTGCTCAGTGTTTCGACCATCATCAGGTTGATGATATTTTTCTCCCACCCTTACAGGCCATCAAATAAAGACAAGTCTGTAGTCCTACCAGTTTGCATAAAGGCTGTAAAAATAAGAGACATTAAAAGAACAAGCAGGTGTGGGTCTAGTGAGGGAGCTCAAAGGGTGATTAGCTCCACGCTCCTCTAGCACTGCATGGGGCAGCATGCACATACCACTTCAGCAGCAGCTAAACAGAGCCCCATCCAGCTCATGGTGGCATCTGGCCCAGAACAAATAGCAGCTGTACAAAATTTGTGTGTATTTTTTGTACAGTTCCTTTGACCTGAATATTTGTCTCGGGGAATTTCAGACAGAATTGAAAACTGTTTTTGCTGTCAAGGTAGGAATACCACACATAGCCGTGTACCTAATCCTGCATTCCTCCTGCATGCCAGGCACCCACAAAGTCAATGAGAATTTGAGATGCAGAGTGAATACAGGGCCAGGCACATCATTTGAATATTTTAAGGAATGTTCTTGGATTTTTACAGTTGATGTCATGTTTTCTACCCCATCAATATGGATTAACAATGGTCCAGAGCAGCAGGAACTCATTTCCTATTCATATATGCTAATTGCATGGTGCTGGATAGCAGGGATTTCTTCCTAAACTTAAAGTTTCTTTTTTTTTTTTAGCAAATGGAAAATAGAAAGAATGTGGCTATGAAATATAGAATTGGAGAGATTTTAACACAAACACTGAAATATTCAGTACTTCTAAATATGTACTCCGTACTTAAAAGAAGCAAGACCTGCGGTTCCTTCTTATACATTTCACATCGATTAAATCCATCCTTCCTTAATCTGAACCCCAGCTGACTTTGAGGTAAGTCTGTTAATCCTATAATTTATTTTTCGTTATTGTTTCAATATGCTATTTCATTTTTTGAAATCTCTATAGAGATAATTTGTTAATAGTTTCCTAGTTACATATCACCGCAGTATCTGGCATCTTAGAATATTGCATGAAGTAGTATAACAACCACTTGCTGTACGACACAGAAGTGTCTACAAAGTGTGTCTTAGTAATACCAATTCTAGATTTAATGTTTCATACTAAAACACACTTATTTTGCAGAAGACCTGGTCAAAAGGTGTCCCATCTTTGCAGTGAAAGATAATAAAGTCTGAGATGCTGGTCCTTTATTTCTGCCAGTCTTGGCTTGCTTCTCATGTGCTAGGCAGGGTTGATTTCTACTGGCTATGGTGCAAATTTTTTTGCTGATATTGTCTGTTGCTGAATAAATAGGTGGGAGAGGGGCTGTTTCTGTTAGCATAGGCCTTCAGCAATGATGTTTTAAAAGATTTGAAAAGAGAGTGGTCAAACACTGGAACAGGCTTCCTAGAGAGGCAGTCGATGCCCCAAGCCTGTCAGTATTTAAGAGGCATTTGGACAATCCCCTTAATAACATGCTTTAACTTTTGGTCAGCCCTGAAGTGGTCAGGTAGTTGGACTAGATGATCATTGTAGGTCCCTTCCAACGGAAATAGTTCTGTTCTGTTCTATTCTATTCTATTCTATTCTATTCTATTCTATTTATTCTATTCTAATGTTTTATAATGCCTTTTTATTTCCTAGTTTATATATCTCCATCCAACCCATATGCAGACTTAACAACTGGAACTCCAGAGTTCTGCTGACAGATCAGCATATAACTATGTTATTTACATTTTCAGATAATGCACACAATAAACCTGTTTTTCTCTCCTAGTTACCGATGCCAGCTAGGAACATCTATCATCATTTTATAGGTCATCACATCATCATATGGGTATAGAATCTGTTTTTCACAAGCTCTTTGATTAGATTACTAGTATTAGATTATGGGGGCTTTGCTGATGCTAAAAGCCTATTTACTTATAATTATGAAAATAGTGCCAGCTAGCTACTACCTCTTTCCACTCTTTCTCTGCACGCTCTGAATTCAGGACACATTCTAGTTAGCTGTTCTTTCATATGGCATCTATCACCTTGGTGTCATTCACAGAAGACACTGGAAATTTGGCAGTGGCTATGGCCCGTGTGCATCCCACATGTAAAATAGAGCTTAAGGGCATGGCAATTGCATTCAGCTTCAAAATCCCCGATGTCCTGGTTTTGGCTAGGATAGAGTTAATTTTCTTCCTAGTAGCTGGTATAGTGCTGTGTTTTGGATTTAAGATGAGAATAACGTTGATAACACACCGATGTTTTAGTTGTTGCTGAGCAGTGCTTACACTAAATCAAGGACTTTTCAGCTTCTCATACTGCCCTGCCAGCAAGAAGGCTGGAGGTGCACAAGAAGCTGGGGGGGGAACACAACCAGGACAGCTGACCCAAACTGGCCAAAGGGATATTCCATGCCACATGACGTCATGGTGAACAAAAAAATGGGGGGAGTTGGCCGGGAGGGACCCACTGTTCAGGTACTGGCCGGGCATCGGTCAGCAGGTGGTGAGCAATTGCATTGTGCATCACTTGTTTTGTATATTCTTTTCGCATTATTATTATTTTCCCTTCCTTTTCTGTCCTGTTAAATTGTCTTTATCTCAACCGACGAGTTTTACCTTTTTTCCGATTCTCTCCCCCATCCCACTGGGGGGGGAGTGAGCGACGAATACCTGGGTGTTTAGCTGCCTGCCGGGTTAAACCATGACACCCAATATATTTAAGGGCAGGCAGGGGGCTTTGTTTTGAAGAGCCGGTGAGATGAGAGGGTCTGAGAAGAAATCTAGCCTCCTGCTTCCCCGTAGCTCCAGCATGCTGCAGCTCACCCGAGAGGTGGCTGGGTCACCCCGGCCGCTCTGCCACATCCTGAAGGCAGCAGGGGCAGCAAGATGGGCACCAGCCAGGCTCCTTCTGCGTGCTCAGGAAATCTGCCACACTGGAAAAATCTCCAGCAGGTGACTGCCATGTATTTTCTGCTTGTGCAGTGTACGACGTGATGTTGGCATAGGAATCAAAGCAGGGTGGAAGGTCTGTCACGATACGTGATTTTTAAACTAGAGGAATTAGGGGACAAACACTTTAATACACATTTTGGCTTATAGACGGAGACAAAGAGAGCGGGAGAAGACAGTGTTTAAAAAGAAGGAAATGTGTTTATCTCCCGCATAAGAAACATCTCTTAGTATAGCAACATGG
The DNA here is from genome assembly GCF_000699145.1 of Aptenodytes forsteri. Taxonomy (NCBI): domain Eukaryota; kingdom Metazoa; phylum Chordata; class Aves; order Sphenisciformes; family Spheniscidae; genus Aptenodytes; species Aptenodytes forsteri. The sequence continues at coordinate 1,485,138 of NW_008796063.1, forward strand.
GGAACAATATTACTTTTGTGCTCTGCTAAATAATCAGAACAATTGCAAGCACAACTGGACTTTGAAGCAAGAATGAGATAAGAATACCAAATCTACCATAGCAGCTCAATAGCACCAGCACCTTGTAACGGCTGTCTCAGTCTGTTTGCAAATGAGCATTTGTGTCTATCTGCATGTACAAGCATTTATATCTAATCCTGTCAATTTGTATTGCAGATACTGCATTTCCCTAGATTTAAAGTAACTTCTCTTACAGCTTCTGAAAAATTATTAAGTGTGATTTTCAAAAAACATCAAGCTTTTGTAGTAAAACTCCTTTTGACTTGACTGAGAGCAATACTAGCTGGGGATCAGGCACATCTGAAAATCATATCCAGAAATAAAACCACCTTTATGAAGATGCAATGTGTATTTTTTATTGACATAATAGTGCTTCTCATTCTAAGTTCTTCACAAACAGTTGGTAGATAAGTTTCATATCATGCCTAAGATGTACATATTTAGCACACTCAAGCTGCAGAATGGTAATCCAGAGAAACCAAATGTGTTTTTCCTTCTCCAACTCCTTGTTTTCCTTTGCCTTTACTCCATTTCATCAGCTCCAATCTTATGGCCAATGACTTCTCCTGCATCAAATATCTGTAGCTTCCACTCCCTCCTTAGTGACCGTTTAACTTATTTTGATACCACCAGACCCATCTGCTAAAAGCCTTGTCCACAGCCCTCTTTTCCTCTGGTTCTCCATCTTTTCAATCATTGTTGCTCTTTTAGGGTTTCATTCAGACCATGCAGCTCTTTCCCCTCCCCACGGCAGAGTTTGCAATCCTCTTTCAGGATCCAAATGGAAATATTGCTCTCATTTCCAGATCCATTTCAATGAATGCAGTGCCCTCTAAACACAGCATTGTTAGTTAAATGTTTGTGTATCTGGAGTGTAAATCCTCCAACTTAAAATTAGCAAAAGCCCACATGAATTTTTGGGAAAAGGGTGTGAATTGAATTGCTTATTTCAGTTGCAAACATTTCAAATCAAAACACTGATATACAAAATATTATCATCATTTTGGTCACATTGCATTCAAAGGCACCTAAATCTTCCTGGAAGTCTGGGAGACTCAGACACATATGTCTTTTCCATTCCTTGCCCAGCTATCTTTGAGTGTTTTACATGTTGGAGGAAATAAAAGACATTCCCAGGTCTATTAGAAGAACACTTTGGCAGAGGATTTTTTTTGCCATTTTTCCCATGGAATTTTGAAGTTGGAGGTGGGTAAGAACATATTTAAGATTTAGTTGGTCTTTAGCAACTAAAAGTTACCAGCTGCAGACAGACATTCCTTGTGGTGGATCCCACAGGCCTACCTGGTATCACTCTTTGGGTCGAGAGGTTCCTCTGGAGCCAACCCTGAGCACTCCTGTGCTCCTCCATTTAGGGGACAGAGTCCTTTCTATCACTAGTGGCAGGAGGACAGTGTTGCTCTGCTTCTGGCTCACCATAGATTTCTGTAAATGTTAGTTGAAGGTCATACCCTCTGGCTCTGCTGAAAAGCATGGCCTTGCAAGAGACCTCCTCTGCTTCTACGTTTTCTGGAGGGAAATCTTCCTCTGCTGCTATTTCTTATGAATCAAAAGGCTTTGAGGGTATTTCCTAGGAGGAGATACCCAGAGACTGAAAATTAAATATGCTACAGCCATATCCTCATCTTCTCTGACTCTCTTTACATCGTTCAAAGCCAGTGGCTGCAAACCATATTAACAACTACTGAAGAATGGTTGGGATGGACTGGGATGACTCCCCGCTGTTCTCTCTGGAAGAGTTTTTTTCTTGAGTCTCACAGAGTTGGTGGATATGTCCCACATCATTGAACAGTGTACCTTCCCCTGCCTCCAGCAATGAGTCCCCACTCCCCACTTTGGGCTAGCTGAGGTGCCAAGGGTGTGGGGCACTGGTAGGACAACTTCCCCCTCCCCAGAAAAGGGCCAGTGAGAAGTATCAGGTACCATGGTCTGACATGTACTGCTGTTGCATTTCTGATGGTTGCTGCTGCCTCCCGCTGCCTGTGCCATTTATTCTTCCTCGTGGCATGGGACTTTTCGCATGGAGGCCACTGCCAGCCCAGGGGCTGCCACAGCAACATCAGGCTGTACTCTGCAAGCCAGCAGAAGGGAGATGCAGTTCAGCCTCCCAAATAAAGCCCAATGGTCAGGAACCATGCCCTGAGCGGTTTGTAACAAAGCAAGTCTGGCTAATCCTCTACTCCTGAAGGGCAAATATTCTCAGGTACAGCAATCAGTTCCCATTCCTCTGCTGCCAGTGCCTGTTTTCATCACTTTGTAGTTCAGTTCACCCCATCAATGTTTGTTGCACTGTCAGCTACTTCTGGTTAAGATTAAATTTAGACCAGTGAAATGTCCATGAAGTGGTTCATCCTGCCTTCTCAGGTGGGGTGGGAAGACAAGGGAACGTGACTGATTCTTACAAGTAAACGCCAACACACCTGAAGCACTTCAGCTCAGTGGTGCTATTCCTACAACAGCCTTTCCGTTCAGCATTTGGTATCTTGGGCACGAATGTCTCTCAGTGGCCTCCTGAATTACAGCAAACTGACCTTTAGAAAATAAAACAGCTTCATGAAGCAGAGGGGAGTTTGGAGCCTCCAACTTTGGAGGCTGAGCTGTGGCAAAAAGTGACACCCCAACCCATGGTAGGGGCGATGGACATGATGTGTCCCTCTGAGGCTGCTTGTGGCAGTGAGAAGGGGAGGTAGGCTATCTACCTCTAGTTCTCCTCGGGAGGTTCAGTGTGTGGAAAATGGTCTTTCTGGAAGTCTGAATCTGTCAAATAAGGAATTGGCGATTACCTTCAGTTTCTGAAAGATCCTCAGGCACCTTTTATTCCTTGGAAACAACTGCTCCACCTAACCATTTAAGAAAAAAATAGAAATTATTTTTGGAGACAGAGATGCTTGCTTAACTCTTCCCTCTGTTAAAGAGAGTGTTATGAATACCCTAGAAAGAGATAGTAGCACCAGGAGAAGCTTGCTGCTTCTGCTGTGTTAAGTTCTCATTCATTTATCTGACAAGAAAAACCTTAAAGAATTTCAGTAGAAATAGCTTTTCTTATAAAAATGTCCCATTTTCCCAAAAGGACATTTACATCCACAGGCCAGTCAGCCAGCCCGGAATATAATTTTAGCAAATTGTTACACTTACCTCTATTTTTAGACACAAATCCTTTGATGACCTCAGTGGGGTTCTACACAAAGGTAAGGGCCCATTCATGGGAGACTAATTGTAAGAAAAGACCCCTAAAGTGAAAATACTGTACCTGCCATCTGAGTATAGTGTTGAATCGTTGATAAAGTTTTCAAGACAAGTTTTGTGGAACATCAGGACTAGATTTTCAGGTAATGGTTCTCCATCTATCTCCAATGTCAGCTGGAATTGCATGTTCTTGACTTCTGGAAAAGTAGGCCTTTCATACTTTGCTTTACACATCACACATTTAAGAATTGTTTCTGGGGAAGCTGCATGTTTTCTATAAAATGGAAAAAACTCTAAAGCAATTTTTATTTTACTTCAATATCTGTCAAAAAAGCTGTGTTAAGTCTTTCCTCTCCAAATAACCAAGTTAAGGTTTGCAGCCAAAGTTTGGCACCTTAAGTTTAATGTAGTCAAAGTGTATGAGAAAACTTGCACATAAAATTATGTCTAATGCACTTGTTTAAAAAGGAAGAGCAGGTTTAATTGAGCATACAACCATGTCAACTTGTCACTCCTGGAGCTCGTAGTGTCTGCAGACTGGGGTTGATAAATGTTGCTGTAGCTGTCTGAATAAATCCTGAATTTTCAGGGGAAAGGGACCGATCCAGCATTTTTCTGACACCTAAAGATCCAATGGATAATGGAGGACATTTGGGGTGTGCAATGGATTCAAGCCTGGGGAGGTGTGTGGGGGGAAATAGTAAAGTTTTACTCCTTTGATTTCTTGATACTGGAAGTTATTGGCTTATTAGGATATAGGGAAGAGGAAGAAGACCAGCCCGACTCAGTATTTCAGCTTTGGTCCAGATTATGCAATTGGCTTTCTGTAGATTGACTCCTGGTGAGGTCATAGTTAACCCGAAGGCAATAGTTTCCACAGGGCTGAAGAAATCCAACCAAGCAAGACTGGCTGCAAAAATCAGAGCCTCAGTTGTTAAAAACTAAGAATCAGGAGCACTCATCAGACAAAGCACAGCTTTTGGGTGAAGAAAGAGAGGATACTGGATTTGGTGATGATACAGCTGAATATCTAAAACAGTGTAATATACTTGTCAACATAATTGCAGTTGTTTGTCTGATGATCCTATGAAGTGTTACAATTTCTTTTTCCCCGTTTTTTTTTTTTTTTTAGGTAATTTTGGAGTGTGTTTTTTAAGCAGTTATATATGAATTATAAAGGAAATAGGTAAGAAAAATTATAATCTAAATACTATTTTGAACTGGCTTTTTAGACTGTAAGCAGCTATGATAGCCTTACACCTTCCTCCTACCTGTTTATAAACACCAAGGCTTCATACTGTTAGTGGCAAAAGGAAGAGAGGTACATGGTCTCAAGAAAACTACGTGCATTTCTCAGAAAATCATGTAATAGACACCATTGTCCATAGCACAATAGCTGTTGTATCTAAAAAACCTGGGGCCTCGTGGTCTATCTGTAGTGAAAGACTAGCTAGGAAAAATCCGCAGGGAAAGGGGCAAGAAGAGTCACGGAGAGGTGGGGTGGTTTTCTAAGGTTGCTCAGGATAAGTCAGTAGCAGAGCTGGAAAGAGAACCAGAGAATTTTGACAGCAGTACCTCATCTAGCAGGCTGCTGCCCTCGCTGCCTGCTTCCTTGTTGACATATTTCTAGCGTGTTTATGAACATGGCACCCTGGTGCCAGCCACAAACCAAACATCTGTATTACCTTTCGTCCAGGAGGTGCCCTATTCTCCAGCTCTGTGGCAGTGGCATGGGCTCACCAGACATCCCAGCTCTGAGCATCAGCATCCCTAGGGACAGAAGCAGCCTTGCAGATGGTGAGTGTAGAGGCAGTTCCATGGACCTGCCCCTGCTCCCTACCTCCGGGAGGGCTGGAGCTGCTCTCCTGGTGGTGCAAAGGGCCCCACCGAGAGCAGGAGCTCAGGCTGCATCCTGTAGGGTCCTCCCCGAGAGAGCTGGGAAGGAGCATCTTTCTGCTGCCGTGGAGACCCAAGGTGCTCAGGGTCTGGAAATGCTTCATGCCTGCAAGGATCCGACTTTAGTATCACCAAACAGCAAATCATTAAGAGATTTGTGTATCAGATTGAACGCTTAAGTGGTATATTGCAAATACACAGGATATTACACATCATCAGCAAAAATCACTTAACTTGGAAATCCCATCTAGACTGGGCTTTTTTTGGTTCTATTAAGGCATTTGCATATTTTTAAACACAATCACAAAATAGCACACTAGTAGTTTTACTGTCAAATAAATACCTTGTAAGTACAAGGATTTCTTTCCCCCCACCATCACCACTCCATTTATCTTTTGCTTAAATCCTTCCTCTCCAGAAATAATACAAATCAAGCCTCTGGGGCCTGTTTATATAATGGGGATTTATGTCATTTCAAGACAAATGGCATTTGCTAAGTTTCAGGGAAGCACCTGTATTAATTGTATTTCCTGCTCATGTGTTGCTTTTGTTTGCAATAAAAGAATTCATCTCAGGTGAGTTAACCTTGCTTTTAGAGAGGGCACCTGCAGTTATCTTAGTGCTTATTGTAAATCAAAACATGTTGAGCCTTTAAAGCAGTGAAATAAAGAGGTGCTGACAAGAGGGTATGCCAATAGGATTAGGAGCTTTTCTCACTGCTTGTATTATCAGGATGGAGAATTGAGTCACGTTAAATTACAGGGGGAAGAGATATTCCCAGAAATTCCACAGATCAGAGATTGACTTGCTCCTTCAGTAAGCCTATGGATAGGAGGGGCATTCTGTGTTCGGCGAGATTAAGAAAAAAAAAGAAGAGAAAAAGACACCTCCCTTTTAGCCTTAGGCATCTATAATTGACCAAGATTTTTCTGCTTGTGATTTGATCCATCCAAACCCTGTTAGAGGCACTTGCCCCCAACTGAGACCAAGGCTGAGGTGAATAAGAATTAGGTGACTCACTCATATGTACTATACATGCATTCACATCTATTAGGATAAATGACATGTCATTCAATTTAAGCACAGGCAACTGGAGATTGTCATATTTTGAAAATGACAACTGTTATTTATTTATTGAGAATATTTATACAGGTTCTTCCTAGGTACAGAGGATGCATTTTTCAGCAGCTCCCGCAACACCGGTGAATCGGGCGATTACACAAAGACCAGAAAGGCAATTCCACAAATGGAGAAACAAAGCCGGCGGGCTACTGGCCACCAGGTCTGGGCCCGCAGAGCTAAAATGGTGCAAAACACCACCAAAGTCATTAACCTAGCAGTTTTCTGTGGTCATTTTAAAAAGTGCTATATTAATAAGGTGCTGCAGAAAGCACAATGTGATTTAGCCCAGTTTTTAAGAATGGGAAAATTAAGATAAAAACAGTCAGATGCTGGTTTACTGGATTTGGGGGCAGGGAGGAGACGGGAAGGAGAGGCTTGCCTTCTCCTGTCCTCACCCCCCTGCATCCTTCTCCCTCCAGCAAGGCTGGTGTGGTGCATCCCAGGTCACATGCTGTAGTCTGGAGGTTTTGTCCTCCCTATCCCTGTTTGGATCAGGGCTTTCTGTGTCTACCTCTATTGCCAGGCTGTGAGCCGCTTGTTTAAAAGAAACATCATTGTTAGTGCTGTTCAAATAAGCACTGATCAAAATTGTTTCCATCAATGTCCTATCTTTTTATTAAGTACAGCTTTTTCAGTAGGTAGGTAGGTAGGTAGGTAAGTAGGTAGATGATTGATTGATAGATAGATAGATAGACAGATAGATAGATAAAAAAGAAAAATCCACATGGTCATAAAGAGACAACATTTACAAACTGGTTATGAGTTTCCTACTCTTATATCAGTACAAAGTAGGACTATCTTTTACATCCATGTCCAATCTTCAGGTTGGACCCAGCTCTAAATAATCACTGCAGCTTGGTGGGACTCCCTCCAGAGTGGACACAAGGAGGTCAGTTTAGTATTGCATTTTTTTTCTGGATGTCTTTATTATATTAGTTTTCTAACACATTTAACTTTCTCCAGAGAATCTAATCAGTAAAAAGATCATATTTCTGAATCTCAGAATTCTTGTCTTCTTCACTCGATATTATTTGGAAATCTTTCTTTTCTTTCCATAATTCTGGATTCTTACCTGTGCACATTAAATGGGAAGCTAGAGCTCACCATATCTTTTATAAGTACAGCTACTACGCAGTTTTGTGTCTGATGGTTCAATTACACAGTGATATGATTTGTTCCACATTAAGAGTCCACATTCACCACAACCTTCATCTTGTTTGGTCTTCTTAGTACCATATACTTTAAAAACACTTGAGAGAAAGGCACCGTAGCGGTGTGAATCACTGAGTGCCCTCAAATGGGAGACAAGGCCGATCAGCTGTTCGGAGGAGAAATTGAGCATTTACCTTGTAGCATAAAACACGTTCTCTCCACTGAAAAGGTGGCCATCAAAGCACCAAGGCCAACATTTTCAGCTGTGTATTGGCTGAAGTTATAGAATCATAGAATCATAGAATCATTAGTTAGCAACCCCAATAAATATCCTATATATCCTATGCTTCTGCAACTCTTGTTAAATCAAAGATGCAGCCCCTCTGAAAACTAGTTATGAGTTGGAATAAATGTAACCAAAAGTGCCTCTCGGGACACTGCCCAGCTTTGAAACGTTGGCCTGTCTGTTTTAATGCTTTACTTTACTGATTTTCCTGAGGATGTACTTTGCAGGGTCTGGCAACCAAAACAGGTAAGAAGAACAAACCGAAGACAAGGGACTGACTGAACTTCAGCAGACCTGTTTTGTTTTCCCGTGTGTTCTTCTGGTCAAGTACCTGTGAGGAGAATCGAAGGAAGGGTGAGGAGACAAGACATTGGATGATCGAATTTTATTGCTAAACAGGAGAAAGCCTCAGGTACCGACAAGGCAAATCTGCTCCAGCTCGCCAGGCACGGGAAGAGGCTCATGAAGAGGTTTGGCTGTGCGGTTGACCACATGTTGAGGAGGACAGGGCTGTGGACCAGCACAGCCTCTCCCGCGTCAGATCCCACAACATGCACTCCATGCGGCGCGGTACAAAACAGGGGGGACATGTCCGTTCTCTCATCCCCATGCCGGGATGCACAAATAACCTGTTCTGCTGGCTAGAGGCAGGATTTGTAGAATTTTTTAAATTCCTTTTTTTTTTTCAAGTCAGCTTGAAAAAATTTTGTTCTTCAACAGGAAAGATGTAATTGAGATCTAGATAGTTTCAGTCCTCCCAAAGTGAGGCGTTTCTGAAGCCCTGAGCAGGTATTTTTATCCATATGAGAAAAAATCATGAGTTACATTAATTAAACATTCAAAGTTACATTTTATTTCAGAAAGTCAAAGGATTCTATAGAGGGAAAGTCCCATCAAGTTTGGCTTTTCTGAATTGTTCCCCCAATGCGTTATGGCTGGGGGGGGGCTGAAATTTCCCCTTGAATTAATCTGGAATTTACAAAGACTTTCCTTTGCTTAACACTATGGTTTTCAGGGAATATATTGAACACCTGAAAAATCTCATTAATCATCTCTGCAAAAGGGGCTGTGGGAAACCGGTGCAGGGGTACAGGTCCCTTTTCCCTTTTTGTCCCTCAGCCAGGGTCCTCGTGTCCCCCAGAGGCGACGACCCTCACTCGTGTTCTGTCTTTGCACGATAATCCCCAAGCAACAAGAGGAGAGCTGTCATGGGGATGAGTTGCCTCTCCCATCTATTTCCCATGGACCTTGGCAGCACACAAGCCATCTACTCGGTTTGACATGAGGAGTTACAGGGTACATTTAAATTATATTCATGGTTCAGACCCACAGCTAACATCCCTCCCTCGAAACATGCCACGAGGTACCAAGTTGCAGCAGCAGAGAATACGCCCTGATAAATGCAGTTCTTGATGGATGCAGGGAGAGAGCAGCCTCACTCAGGCACAAGCAAAGCAAAAATGGGAGGAAAATGGAGCAAGACCCATTGTCTGTGCCCCTTTGGCCTGCCAGAGAAATACAGGGAGGCTGCATGCGTGCACCCTCCGGGGAAACCACAGCAGAAAACAGCTTTTTGTGCTGTTTCCAAGGTTTTAGCAAGGATACTGCAATTTGTTAACAGAGTTAATATGAAAATGTTAGAAATGAACCAATAAATGCTACCACAGAAATGCTTCTAAATGGTCTAGTTAGTTGTGGGGCTGGCAGAAGTTACGCAGACTGAAGATCAGTAGCCTTGAATTACAAATAATCAGCTCGCTCAGAAATATCAATTGCAACAACAAAGGTGTTTCAGTTGATGCAGGAGCCTCATCCAGTGAGTGTATGTTTGTAAAAGCCACTTACCTATGCGAATTCAACTGCAGTCCCCTGTCCTATCCTTCATGTTTTGCTTATTTATGACACCTGATCATTGCTTTTTTCCAGGGATGTGTTCTCTGCCAGCAGAGGAATTGACACCATTTCACCAGCTGATGGGAAAGTGCATACATCATTTATAAGGTCCAAAATGATGGACAGTGTCTGTCTCAGACCTCATGCTTCAGGAAAGATAAATTTGTGGAAACTTTTGCAAGATTGGGTGTTTAAATCTTCTGTACAACTCTTGGACAATAATTGATGAAATGACCCTTAATGAGAAGGGAATGCCTCAGAAAGCAGTTCAAATTTAGCATCCTTTTGGGAAACATTTTTGCCTACCAGGAGGTTTTGAGGAATATATATTTGTTAGTATCCTGGAAACACTCTTATTATTTTATTCTATTATGAGCAATGCTTAAACAAAAATATACTTTTTAATATTATTAGTTTCTCAGTAATTCACAACACCTGCTGTCCAGGCCATAAACTGCATTCCATCCCCAAATAAACTCACAGAATCCTTAAAAATTAGTCATCCTCTTACCATTGGCATACTTGTCTGGGTATTAAATTCTGCCGTTCCTACTTGCGGCTTCATGATGTGATTACCTTAGTATCACCCAACTGTGATAATATCACGTGTCAATGATGTTTTCTGATAATATCGTGTGTCAAAGATATTTAATCATCAGAGAAGACAGACAAACTTTTTGGTTTTATGCACATCATCTATGTAAAGAAAAAGGTGGAACAATCAGGAAAAATGGATATAAAAACATATGTACTAAAGCATTCCTTAACAGAAAATTACTTGCATGAGATTCACAGGTGCTTCTAGAAAGCCTTGCTGTGGTCTTTCTGTAGATCCTGTAGTAAAATCTATAACACAGTTAATTAAAGAGTTTATCAGAAGCATCCTAGCTGGGAGTCCTTCAAAGTGCAGCTGATCTTAAAAACTCCTGTTTGGCACAAAGCAACCACCTGTCAATATTTCAATTACTGCCCTCCCCGCCTGATCACACTTCAATTGTTTTCCAATAATTATTATAATCATCCACCGCAAGGGCAACTAGTTGTTTCAGGGTTTTAGGTGAGAGGCAAAGAACTGAAAAAAAAACCCCACCCAGTCATTTGTACAGATCTTTCCTCGGGGCAGCTCCTTATTTGAACAGCTGCTGGTGAGGCACAAATCAGCCTCAGAGCTGAGCCAAGCCTGGAGAGTATGATGCATCCTGATTTCTGGGCGGTTTTTTTGTTGTTGTTGGTCCTAATTTTAGTCCTGCACATGACCAGCCGCTTTCCCTACTGGAAATAATTTCTCTAAATTAAAGGTTGCTGCAGTGTTTCAAGCCTGTCAAAGATCTCTCGTTGGACAGGCTCCTTCAAAAAAATGAGTCAGTGTCTCAAATCTTAGCCTCAAGAGCCAGGTTTTGCTTGATGAAAGGACTGAAAAATCATTTTCCAATCAGGATGTTTTTCTCTGTTAGATTTCGTGGGAAGAAAAGATTTCAGTTTTGTTTTTATTTTACAGGAATCAATGGCTTGGATCTATTGTTATTTATGTGGCTTTATTCTCAGGGAAAAAAAGAAAAACAGAAAATCATGACCCACCCTACTAACACTGCAAAACATCTGAAAATGTTCTAGCTGCGATGGAAGCTAGTGCAAGGTAACCTAGAAACGCTGACTCTTTCTGACCTGGTCTCTTACTATTTTGCACTGATTTCATGCCAGTGTAAGTTCACTTGAATGAGCGGAACTTCACTGAATCTATTTCTTTGGGCTGCTGTGAGTTTTGAAGTGATGCTATAAATATTACTGGGGACAAAATCCTGAAAATCTGTTGAAATCTATTAGGATTTCAATGGAGCTGGGAATTCACATTTGAGGACAAAAATCCCATGGGGCAACATGTTGGATATTATTACATGCTGAACCCTGGTAATAATAATAATTGTTATGCATGGGGAAGCCAGTGAGATTGCGATGCTAGTAATAAATAATATTGCTTTACACCAGAGAAGCAAAATAGCACACACTGGGGTGGGAGGAAGGCAGAAATAGTGACTCTTACATCCTACAGCGTTTGCACCAAATCTAGCAACTGGAGAAAGGGAGACGGGCACTGTTACCGACAGCTCGGGGAAGATCTCAGCCTAATGTGCAGCTACAGCCCAAAAGCAAATAACTGCTTTGCTGTGTAAGGAACAGCACGCTCAGTCGTATGGAGGGAGGATGCTGCAGAGCCTTTGTAAAAAGCAGTAGAGAGCCCTGTCTGCAAAGATGGGCAGAGCTCTGCTTCCTCCCACCTCAGAGGAGAAGGGGATTCTGCCAGCCAAGAGACGCCTACTGAGCCATGCTGGCAAAACTCTCCTCTGAAGAGAGAATGAAAAAACGGGGTCAGTTTTCAATAAAAGATGAAAAGAGGAGCCATGAGAAAAGTAGGTAATAGAAGAATGAACGCATGAAAGAAATTACATTGGGAAAGTCTGTTTTCTCCGTCTCATAATAACCCAGAAAAAGAAAACTTTCAATTTTGTTAATAAGGGAGAGTATTGAACTAGAAAACGTGGAAATGCTTATTCTACACAACGTGCAGTCAGTCTGCAGAGCTCCCTGTCATCGCCAGGTCCCAGGGACATTATGATACTTCAATTTGTATGGATGTAAAACACACCCAGAATAACCAGAAGACAGGATGATAAAAATAAAGACAGAACAGATCTCTTGGAGGAGAATCCAGGTCAACAGTTAATTAGCAGAGCAAAGGAGGAGGCTTAATGCAAAGGAGTTCTTCCCAGAAGCCTGTGGAAGGCAACCCCCGCCTGGCAGAGGAGCAGCTCTCCTGCCCAGTCTCCCTGGGCTGGAGGGTGCCCGGGGTCCATGCCCGGGGGCAGCAGCACACCTGTTGCCGCTAACCTCTCCTCCAGATCCCAAATCCCACCCTTTTCCTCCTGGCCCTCAGGAGCATTTCCACGCTGAAATACTTCTGCTGTCTTCATCATTTCTTCCTGCCTCCACCTCTATTGTCCCAGTGAAAAAGCACCTTCCCTGCTGGTGAGATTTAGGATAAGCTTGGTGCTTTGGCTGGAGTTCTCTCATATGACAACCTTTTCTCTTTGCCATATATACTTTGCCCTGAGACGTAATAGTAAAACTCTTCAATTAGTCTTTCTCACCCTTACCCAGAGCTCAGCCTATTTCTTTAGCTTGAATATGGGCAACATAAATGTCTTTCACCACTTTTTCTCTTCCACTACCTGTATCACATCCTTCTGCCACAGAAGCCCATATTCTGACTGTGGTTTGTTGTTTGACTCCTGCCCTTCATGTGTTACAGGTACTTAAAATCTGTTGTGCTCTCCTTGATTTTTGGGAGATCAGTTGTGAGGCCTGATGGTTAGATGTGTGTATCGCCCAACAAGGTCAAGGGAGAAATGGTTGTCCCAGATTTCCGAGAACTCTGAGCCCAAACCAATGAATCCACTGACCACAAGCAGTACTTTTTGGAAACTCATTGCCTGTATAGAGGATGGCTGGGAGCAGACCACCACTGCCAGCATTTTTTAAAGCACACCGCCACCTGAAGTAGTCCTGTGCATGTCAGCTGCTAGCGTATGACTGGCTCCTGGCTTTTACCAAATGCTCTGCTTTGTTTCTTTCGTGGGATTAGGCAAAAAACATTGGCAGTAGTGACAGGAAATTTTTGAAAGAAACTGTGCATAAATACCTATCCAGAAACATATGTAATTGTTGAGGTCAGGAGCTCCGTTGTGGCAGATCTTTGCAGAGCTGACTATAGGAAAAACACTTTCAATCCAAGTTCTGTGGGCAGTGCACAAACAGCACATGATAGTCTATCTACTTTTCTTTTGCTCAATTTATGTGGTTTTTTTAATGCATATCTTTGAAAAAATACAATTATATCAATATTGTATTTATATCAGTTGACATGTGAAATCCGGGTTTCCTTACATAAATTGTGTAATTTTGTGAAGTGGTGCATTTAGCAGAAGTTGTTTAAGGTTATACCATTAATTCGTGAAGTTAAAGTGCATCACATGGTAAATAGGTTCCAACCCTTGTTGATTTGCAGCTTACAAATAGGCCATCAAGAAGATTTACCATAATCCGTTTGTCATTTATCATAATAGTTTATAATTCACTCCTACTGCTGCCACCTTCCTCCTCTGCCATGTTACACTTCTTCACCTGACCTCTGCTCGCCTACTTGTTGTCTACTCTGAGCTACTTTAAAGTTTCCCTCTGCTTTTCTTCCATTCGTTTGAGCTCCTGCTAAGTGACACTGCTCTGTTGAGCCATCCTTCTTTGATCGCTTCAAATTGGCTCATACTTTGCGCTAGCTGCGTAAAATTAGGCAGCTACTTAAGTGCTTTTCTGAACTTGGGTGTCCTTTGTGTAATTCAGTTTAATCTTTTCCCTGCCTTGCCGTTTCCCCTCACTGCCTTGTGGTGATTAGTACCGTTCTCTGATACGGGCTCTTCCAACAATGTCAATTTTGCAGTTACTTTTCTTGTTGAACTGGTAGGAAAAGGTCATTAACTTGTTGTCCGCGGTCTATTCCTGGTTGCCAATGAACTGTTCCCCATAAACCAAGGGTCAAGAGTTGCTCTAATGTGCAGCTGATAAGCCTCTGCTCCAGTAGCTGCAATCTCTGCACTTGTACCACACCATCAAGTATAAATGTCCACCTGGCAGCAGGATAATGACACGGAGCCACTACCACAGCTTCCATCGAGATGAGGTTTCAAGGACTGAAACTAAGAGCTATTGCAAAAGCTATCAAAATTATATTAAGAAACACAGTATTGCTCTTTCTACTTAGGCCTTTCATCCAAGGATCCCAGCACACATTACAAACACCAAGCTGGGCACTTTCCACTACTGCTGCTTCACTCTCCCAGGTTTCCACCTTTAATGCCACCCACCTCTCCTACAGCTTTGATTTCTTTTCTCACCTTTTCCACTACTCCATTTCTTTCAGAGCTTACATACACTTTCTCTATTCCTGCTCCCTTTGCAATAAAAGTCCTGATTTCTATCGCTATCTCTTGGCTTCTTCTCATCCTCCCTCTCCACCACAGGCCCTCCACCGCTGGCCATTTACTTCAGCAGCCCTCTGACCGCCACTGCTGCTGTTTGCAGATGCAGAGAGTGCATTGCTCTTTCCATGTCCTGACCTGTCAGGCGAGGCAGCCCCTTGCCCGCGCGCGCGCGCGCTCCCCCCCCCGCACTGCTGCTGTTTGCAGATGCAGAGAGTGCATTGCTCTTTCCATGTCCTGACCTGTCAGGCGAGGCAGCCCCTTGCCCCACTGCAGGCGCCCGCGATCCCCACTGTGCCGGCCGAGGAGCTCCCATCCCACTGGGGGTGAGCAGGGGCCGAATGTCTACACTTGCTGGTAAACCACTTCGCCTGCTATTAAGGGCGAGCAAATTTCCTTGAATAGTGGAGGCACCGAGATGCTCCGTAAGTGGTTCCTATAGCAACTGTATCCAGGTGAAAACTCATGCAAGAGCTTCCCTTCCCCCTTCCCTCTCCCCACCTCTCCTTTCTTTGCAGTGGTTTTTCGTGGCAGGGGGTAAGCGAAAGGGATGCTAACCAGGCGATTTAACTGCCTCGGGTTACCCACGCGAAACACGTGTTAAGTGCTGTCGCTGGGAAGCGACACGGCGTGCCCATGCGACCTGTTCAGCAGCTCGTTGGCCAGCCAGGTATCAGTGACCACAAGTGGTTAATACGTATGGACTAAGGACTAAGGAAACACCTTCATTTTGTGGAAGGAGAATATCAACTGATTTTTAAGGCTTTGCAAAGGTGTTTATCTGCCACCTTCGTTCTATTGTACTTGTTATCCAGTCCTGCTCTGTGCCCAACAGCCCTGACGCAGAAATCACGACCTCCTTCCGCCGCAAAATTATAAGAGTGCTAAGCAAGGGAGCTAAAAAGGTCTCCTGGGCACAAGAAAGGAAATTCTCCAGAATAAGTTGCTACAGCATCCGAGAGGGGAAAATACAGACATCACCTCCCTGCTGTGAAGGGAGGACAAGGCTGTGCCTATGTGGAGAGCTTCACCTGGGACTTCCATTCAGCCTAAATGACGGGAGCAACGGCCATACACCGAGGTCCCCTTTCAGGTCTGCTGTGCCCGTCCTACCGTGTGTGGGTGGAAGGGTCTCTGAGTTATCCTGAGTTTAGCGAGCAAAGGTGACTGGGTAAGCATAGATCAGCATCCTCAGCCCTTTATCTAAGCCAGCTGGCTTTGCCGGAGAGACACTTAAGGAGTGCCCAAGCCCCTTCTTTGGCAGCACAGTTGGAGGACAACATTCAGCAATGCAGTATGGTAACAAACAGCTCTTGGGGTGGGGGCACCAACAACAGAAAAACCGATTTCACAGCCATATTCAGTGGTCAGAGCAAGTCCTGTAGGTGATAATGTAAGAAGTACTGAGTTCAGCTTGGCCAAAATTAGAAGCAAGAAGGAGATAACCCGTAGGTTATCACACATCTCCTTTGCCAGGGTCTTTGCACAAGTTATTGGATCTCAAGCTTTTCTCTCCAGCCATAAGAGCTAGAAATGTACTCTTCATTCAAACAAAAAGTTAGTTATGAAATAGCAAGAGCAGTAGGAGCTGTAAGTAGAATGAGTATTTCCATGGCCACAACAAATATATAAAAATTAGCAACACTGAATCTGTTTACACATCTAATCACCTCCTGATGGAATCAGAGAGAATCAACCTGTTGGTATCAGGGAGTTTCCCATGAGTCCAGAAATTGCTATTTCTGCTAGCAATTGTACCAGCTATGTGGCAGTTGCAATTAGGAGCAAGAAATCACAAGAAGCTGCAAAACCCACCAATTTCAGTGTCATGTTCCATATTCAGATCTGAAGCCTCTCAGTGTTTAGATCTCCATCATCCTTCGTACGTGCTGCTCACGGTAGCTATTTGATGTTGGCAAATTACTGACACAGTCATATCCTCTGAGTAGTTGCTGATAACTGTGAGCAATGCCACAGTCCACGTTCAGGGTTAGATTCCCCTTTCCCTGCCCCACCGGCCTCTGTTAGGACACAAGGAGGGATGGATTTTTTTTGTTTTTCTCCTCAAGGTTCCCTCCTTAGGTCTCAGTAAAGAGCCTCCTTTAACTTTTTGCCACTTTAGGTAGACCATACCATACTCACCTGACTCACTGTGTGGGATCACAGGATAATTCAGGCTGGGAGACATCTCAGGAGGTCTCAATCCAACCTCCAGCTCACAGCAGGGTCAGCTCTGAGATCAGATGAGGTTGCTCAGAGCTTTATCCAGCCAGATCTTGAACCCCCCTGGGATGGAGACTGCACAGACTCCCTGGACAACCTGCTCCAATGCTTGATTGAATCTCCTTGTCAGGGACTGAGAAGGGCCAATCCATTGACATTTTAAGGACTCTGGAGGCTTCACAGTCTGTGGTGGAGTATGTCTAGTGAGAGAAAATGTCCAACAGGATTCACTGGCTCTGGGTTGCTGTCAGGACGTAGGCTGTGACTGCCAGTGAGGGAAGGGAAGATGTGGAAAGAGGATACCAAAGGAGAGACCAAGGAGACCATGCCTAAAACTAGTTCAAAATCATTGGAAGTGGCTCTAATCTCTTTGAATCTGAAAAAAGACCAGATACCTTTCCTTTGGACTCCTACTTCTAAAGTCTGGTGCTCTAAATTCATAGCTTGCCATTGGAACTCCAAAGTGCAGAGTCCTCTTGCTCTTACTTGCAAGAGGAAACGGGGAGTGATTTTTGTTCTTGGCTTAGAAAACTGCAAGAGGAAAAATCTTCATCAGAATCTGTAGAATATGTAAGGGAATTACTGAATGATCTTTAAAACTACCTGAAAATAACTCAAAGTCTCTGCTGATCTGAACTGTGCTGTCAGCTCTCCCCAGGGACTGCCACCCTTGGGGTAATTGCGATACATCACACGTTGCTTGACATGCCGTGGAACTGGAGGAGCGGCGCAGCCGCCAGAGGCTGAGAAGCAGAAGCCCCAGATAAGGAAAAGGCAGGGTCCCATGGCTTTTTTAAGGATCCCAAAAATAAAAGCCAGAAAAACTACTCTGAAAATACCTGAAAAGCTGTGAAGAGCTGTGGCCTAGCATCTCCAGCCTTTCTCCTGCCATGCCCAGCTCTCTGCTCTACTTCATTGTGCCCCACTGACAATGTGGCTGCTGCCAGCCTCATTGCTTCAAATCTATTTTTAATGCAAAAGATGCTGCGGCAACGGAGACACTGCGATGAACCTGTTGCTATCACAAAGTGAGGGACAGTTCTCCAACTAAGTATGGTTTTACAAGCCATACTTAGTAGAGTCATACTACGGCTCAGTAGTAGAGTTAGTAGTATGGCTGTAGACTCCTGACACCAGTTATGATCTGAGTAAAACCAAGAAGCGATCGCCAGGTGCAGCAGGGAAAATGAGACGGCAGTAAGCGGATGGTCTGGGAATTTGTTTGGTATAACCATTGAATATCCCAGACATGTGCTGACCTTCACGTGAGCCAAATGCCCCATGACTGGTGTGCCCCATGACTGGTGTGCCCCAAAAGGAGCCAGCGCAACCTCGTCCTCCATGTCACCAGACTCTGCCCAGCGACTCTTGCCAAAGTCAGGGCTTGAGAAGGCAAAGCAAAAGAGAAGCATCCTTTTTTGTGCAGGTTTATGGCTAAGACAGGAAATAGAGGCAGCGATCATATGCCCTTGGGAAGAAATGCCATTCTGGCAATGATGTAGCTATATAGACCCCTTAGCTCTCAGCCAAGGTAGGACTACATGGCTGCACGTGATGATTGACAGGAGGGGAAGGTTACAAGCTCTCTTGCTCTTTCTACCTAGAAAAATATGCCGGCTCCATTTTCCATTTATGTGGGACTAGCAAAGGGAGGGCTGGTGAGAGGGGAGAAGGGGGCTCTCGGGAAATGGAAAACAGCAGGAGAGCTGGATTTTCTTTGCTATGCTATGCAAATAAAGCAAGCAAACATGACTCTGAAACTGAGCTGATAAATCTGATTCTCATTTCTCGAGAAGGCTCCTTTCTGCCGACCTGACAATATATACATGCATTACAGTGGAGACAAATTACTCTCTGCAAATGAGAATCTTGCCAATTCGTTTTTATAACTTACCTGCCTCCTCACCACCAACACGATTGTTTGACAATTGAATAATGCTTAGAGATGTGCAAATAAATGCAAATAAAAAATGTCAAAACTCCCAAAATTGAGGGATCGGCTTTTTTTTTTTTCACATGCAGCAGCCAGGCTGGTGCCACCAGGTTCATTCTACACAGCTGTGGTCAGTAACAAACATTGCATTGCAAGAAGAAATAACCCGAGCCTTGGATGAGATGTACCGTGCACATTTACTATGCGAACAAACTAAGCGCCGGCGAGAGGAGCAACATTTGGATTCAGCTACGCTGGAAGCCTGCCATGGCTTAGGGAAAATGTGTGTGAAATGGCTAGAATCAAAAAAGAGCCTTTAATGTACCTCGGCTTTTCAACACATGTTTTTGGCTTCGGAGCTGAGTAACTTTATCGACTCTGAAGAATATACATAATCGTTTTGACGCGGAGGGAGCAGAGAGTGAGAAATTACCATAAGTGCAGCCAAACATTTGCTATTTCTGGGCGGTTAGCTGTGAACTCTCCCTAAGCTGCTGGGAACTGATCAGGGAGACGTTTTCTGTATGGCACAGACCCTGTGTAGGTGTTTGCTCAGTATGTTGGGAGCAAGAGTCCTGTTGGCTTTCCAGCCATGTGCTGGAGATTCCTGCACCGCCACAAGAACGCCTCGGGTTCGCGGAGAGCACATCGTCACTGTTTCTTACTGCGCTGTTGTATTTGCTGGCCCTCATTCAGAGATCAGCAATGTTTTTTAAGTTTCCAGGTGTCTTTTAATGTCTAATGTCCCTTCCTTATTCAGTTCTCTTCCATCAAATCTACCTCCTCTGGATGGAATATTTTTCTTCTGCTGCACACCTGTGCAACAACACCTGCTGAGCACATCGTCACTGTTTCTTACTGCGCTGTTGTATTTGCTGGCCCTCATTCAGTACTGGTAGATCAGCAATGTTTTTTAAGTTTCCAGGTGTCTTTTAATGTCACTGTAACCTTCCTTATTCAGTTCTCTTCCATCAAATCTACCTCCTCTGGATGGAATATTTTTCTTCTGCTGCACACCTGTGCAACAACACCTGCTGCTGCCGGGAAAACCAGAGAGGCTGGGGCTGAAACAGTTGCCAAGGCCATCAGCCATCGCTCCTGACTCACAGGCGAGTGCCGAGCGGATGACTCAAAATTTCTCTTTGATTTCCCTTCCCACCAGGGAAAACTGCTTTTGCCTCAACTGCAGAAGGCAGCTTTCCATCAGGCCTGGCTCTCAGCCAGCATCACGGCCACGTCCCCGGGGGAGCGATGCCTCGCCTGCCTGGGGATGCTGGCGGCGCGCACCCTGGACTTGCGCTGATGGCAGGGCCCATCGCGGCAGCTCCTCAGAGGAGGGGTTGGCTCAGCAGCACAGCACGGGAGGTGGCGGGACATGCAGTTGGGAAGATGCACGGCTTGGTGGAGGACACGTCGGCTCGGTGCCAAACGCTCTGTGACCACATGAGCTCAGAGCTCAAGGTGATTCACATTGCCTCTGACCAGACTTCACTCTAGGGTGTTTGTGTGATTTTTGGTTGTTTCGGCAAATACCACAGAGACCTACCCTCAGAAGTGGCTGCCATATTTTTCAGCTGATATTAGAGAATTGAGGAGCTAAAATAAAAGATGTCTAAAATTTAACCTTATTTTTTGAGTTGCACGTGGCACTATTTTCATTTCCACTTGCCTTTTCTCTCCTTAGTTTTCTCTGGCATTAGCAGCAGAAATGCCAAACATCACAAGACAAATTGTTCTCCTGGTAGTTCAAGCCCAGAGGGCAAGACAAAATGCTGGAAATATGGCAAGGAAGTCTGCACTATGTCATATTCACAAATTAAGCATGCCCCATTCAAAAGACTGCTTTCCCTCTGCCATAGAAAAGTCCGTATTTTCCAGGGTCAGTTGTCCTGACTACAGTTTTGACCTGGATCCAACACATCAAGTCTATGGAAAAAACCACACAATTCTTTATATCCAGTTCCAAGGTACTCTGCATCACATACAAATCAATTGCAAATCAGCAACAATTTGGCATGGAACCTTTAATTATTTTAAGGGAAAATTTTCTTGATTTAAACAATTTAAAGGGCATGGGAATAATTTAGATGCTTTTAGGAAGCATTGGATATTTGGGGAGATTACCTAATACAAAGTAGTCTCAAAGGTTTCTGAATTCTCACCCATGTTGAGAAACCACGGTTCCTTCTCACAAAAGTTTCTAAGTACAATTATGAACAAAAAACAATGATAAAGCAACAATATTCTTGGAGGAAAGTAGTATAAACCAAAATGGTGTACATGCTCTGCAGTTATCCATGTTCATGGACTAGGTTTCTACAAACTGTAATGACAGTCCTTGGCTCAGATAAAAAATTTATTAGTAATAAATAATTGTCATAGCGCTTCAAACCCCCCCACTGAGCCAGGATTCCATTGCACTGGAAGGAATAAAGGCTTACTGGGCCTTTCCTTTACCCTCCTCTGTAATTCAGGTTTGCATTTGTGGAAATCAGGTTTTCTTTGTAAAAACATGGCTGTTGTCCAGACAAATAGACTTTAAAGGGAGTCACCCTTCACCTGTCAGATTAAAAAGCAGTTCTGTTTTATGAAGTACACCCTGTAAATGTCTTTACATATGGAAGAATAATTGCCTGTGTCTATAAAAAACTCCGATGTGACAGAAGACCCAGACTACAGAAGGCAGTACCCGTCCTAGGATTAAGGATATCTGACTGCAGTTAGATAGTCAGCTTTTTGGTGAGCGATACACAAAACGCCCTACAGTTGCAATCGTATTTAGCAAACAGACTAGAGAAAGACTAGTCTTTCAAAATATTTTTAATGGAAATTATTTCAATTCTTCAAGAAATTAAAAGCAATAGAAATTAAATTTTTCGCCACCGAGCTCATGGATCATACAAAGTTACGTGACTGTGGTTTTGATAAATAATCATAGTAATGCAGTATGTTATAGTATCTTTGAAACTACCTGGAATATGTGATATTGCAAGTACTTGGTAAGTACAGCACAAAGGACATATTCTCTGCTCTTCATCTGAAATAGGAAAGCTATTTAGTACTTTGTAAAACATGTTAAATGAAGTTTGCTCTCTCTTGGAGATAGCTATTTTTTCTTCCTTCTGTGCGGGTGGAATGTTTGAAAATTGCACAAGACAGGCAATTTTGGCACTTCAGCTTGGAGTACCAAATGTTAGCAAATCATCCTGAATGGATCTGAAGTTTAAAGCTGCAATGTTATTCTGCGTGACAGTGGATGCATTTTCATTTTCACCTATTTACATATTCACCATCAGAAATGCGTGGTAGTTATTGTGTAAAAGGGGCCTATTCAGGAAGAAAAGGCAGATACCGTTTTTAAAAGTTGTTAGTCGAAGAGCATATATGCACCAGGAAGTGTATAACAAAGCTTTACCCAGAAATGGGTAAAGGAAGAGGAGCTGGGCAGGTGCAAAGAGCCAAAACAGAAAAAACCAGACATGGTCAGGTCTTCACGGGGGATGCTGAGCTCCTGCAGGTCATGATGCAGTAGAAAACCACCCACCACGTAGAAAGTGAAATAGCTCAGCTCTATTTCTCCACGAGTCCACACTGCATTTACTCAGGAAAGTAATAACCCGGTTCAGTGAGCACAAAACATCCCATCCAGGGCTCCCTTTCTGTCCCTTCCCCATCTCTGTGAAGACCTCAGGCCTGGGAAGGAGTTAGAGTTGCCGTGATACTACAATACGTGCAAGTGAGATGCTATTTTAGGCGGAGGGTTGTGACTGTCATTATTTCATTCTCACTGGTGTTTCTGCTCCTGGTTTCCCCACACAACTAGCTCTGCTGCTTTTGGGAACTCCCTGGTGCACATCTGAGTGAAATGTCCTTTGGCAATAGCCAAAGGAGTGTACGAGGAGGGCTGGTCTCCCCAGCTTGGTGGCTTAGGCACGAAACAGAAAGTGGATTGTGAGTACAAAGTGACAGGTCAGGATGAAAGTTATTTAGCTAGGTGATTTAATGGGGGCTTTTTAAAAAATATAGGTTTCACTTTCCTACCAGTAAATTATAGTGATGATGGCAGGAACCGCTTAACCACCCAAGAGCACTGCATCTCCACATTGACTCCGAGCTACAGCTCACCCACCTCAGCACCCCGTAGAGTGTGCTACGAACCCAGCCTCCGCATGGGGACCCCTCCTATAGATACCACGATGGCATCAAGACCACAGCAGCTACTCCAGGGTGACAGAAGCAGCAAGAAAAACGGTACCACAACTTCGAGGTCAAAAATCTAATTTTAAAGGAGTCAAGAAATACTTTTGATGGAGGCAGGTGGTCTATTTTGCCATTACCAGCTACTTAGATCTCTAATAAAAGGTCTAGTAAGGATTGCTCCCAGAAGCAAACTTGGTTATCTGTGTGTAGGACATCAGCAGGCAGCAGGCACAATTCACTTGCCTAATTAATCCAACACTTCTGTTGTTGGCCCGTGTGGGGTAGTATTTCATTTCCCCGCAGGACAGGTTTGCTGTGTTTCCTCTGGCAGCATTGCTTGTAGACCTTCTTCCTTCCAGCATCTGAGCCAGCACTGCTTGCCGTCCTGGCTGAAGCCACAGACCGTTGGCTCTTCTGGTTAAAAAGTGGTCTTGCTTCAGCAAAGTCCCAAGTGTTCTCTCTGAAGACTATACTTAATATCCAGAGCATTAAACAAATTGGTGTGTGTGAGCTTTGGACGAAAAGGCATTTGAGTTTGAATGCAAAGGCCAGTCCTGGGTAAAACCAGGGTCTCCACTCATACAGAGCCACATCTGTGATAATCAGAGCCGAAAGGGAAGCTTTAACCTCTGGGGTTGATGGAGACCAAAACGATGAAAGGCTTTTTTAGATGTGAAAAGACAGATCAAGAGTTTTACTAAATCCTGGGTCGGAGGGAAGGTTCAAAATTGCCTTTGCTCTGAATGTGGGACGTTTCAGGCTGAAGCAGGTGTCCCTCACATCTTGAACATTTCATGTGTTTCCATTTCATTCCCTCTGTTTTCAATTCCCATTCCCTCAGATTTTATTTACTTGTTTCTTCCAACAATTTGATAGCAAAAAACAGCCGAGCTGCAAAGCTTCTCTCTAAATGCCTGATTTAAATAATGCATCCATTAATTTTTGCACAAATAGTAGTACAACATAAAATAGTACATTATTTTTCAGAATCTGATTCTGCAAACATTAGACCATTTGACTAAAATATTCCTAATGTATAAATAAAGTTACTCTTGTGCATTAGTGTTTTCAGGCTCAAAGCTTTAATGTGTTATTTGAAAATACAAATATTTTCCAAGGTGCAAAATATAAATGCAACTATATTTAAGTCTTCACTGAAATGAAGCATGAATAAAAATAGTGATGAAGGCTTTTCTTCCTGCTGCTGAAATAGAAGACTTTTACCAATTCTAACAGAACATCTTTAATATATACCTAGAATATTATGTGTATAGTAGGTTGTTACTCTGTAATTGGTTTGGCTGATTACAATGATTACACTAAGTTGGCACAATAGTATAGCTACCTGGTGAAAGTACTTCTCTAGAGCCCGCAGAAATCTGCTCACTGGAGCCCATATTGTGTGTTTGGAGGTCAGAAATTCTGATTTACAAGCAGCTTTTTAACATTGGTTACATTTAATTTAAAAACAAAGCTCAGTATTTTCCAAGTGCTCCTTATAAAAGTAAAAACCCTTTCCTGTGGACTGAAACATTCCATTTTAATTTTGTCAAATTTTAAGAGATTGTCTTATCTCGTGTATGGGCTAAATCCAAGAAAGGTTATTTCAAAACCCATTAAAGTAATGCTTTGCTCTCTACATGTAAAATGGGAAGCGTTTAACACCGCTGAACTTGTCTGTGGTCTGGATAAGGCATTGCAATGGTGATCCCCTTTGCTGGAGCTGGGCTCTTCCATGGAGAGGTTTTGCTGCCTGGCTTTAGGTATGCACTTAGGCAAGCGTCACCGGGAGGAAGGCGCGAGAGCTGAGGTCACACCAATGGCACCTGCCACCCATGCAAGGAGCAAACCTGGGCACCTCTGTCCTCAGACATCTTTTTTACACATCGATGCAAACACCTGTACGCAGCTGAACGTCGCCAACATGGGGCTGGACTGGCTTTGCAGGCTCAACCTCTCCCATCTCCCTCGCAAGCGGGGCAGCAGGTCCCCAGCAGGCGTGGGGGCTGAAGGGTCCCAGCAGTGAGCGTGGCTGAGGACAGAAGTCGGGTCTTCCTTGTGACCCCTTGTGCAGGGGTGGGGGTGGATGAGGCGGCTGTCAGCCTCAGAGGGAAGGATTTAATCGGCAATTCTGTGTTTCAGCAAGTTGAATAACAAAGTCCCAACGTCTCAGCTCTTCGCACAAAGAAGGAAGCAACGCCGCATAACGCCGCTTCCCAACGCCCATCACTCCCTGGCATCAAATGCAGCCTGTTAATGGCTGGGGAAGCTGCCATGAAAGAG
>NW_008796063.1:1510557-1519368 GCF_000699145.1 Aptenodytes forsteri
ATTTGCTGTTGACCCTGCCATGAAAGACCTGCCGTTCTCCTGGCGGGGCTCCGTCCACGCGTTGGGGCATTGCACCCCTTTGTAGGGGCTGAATGGCGGGCAGCACGGAGCTGCTGGCCACCATGCTCCCCGGCCACATGCTGGCAATGGCTTTCTGTCAGCGAGGGGGAGAAATACCCTCGTTCCATTGCAGGGAGTATTAAATGCTTTTAGCAAGCAATGACCACCCTTAATGATTTCCAAGAGAGGAAATGAACCTCCAATCAATTATGACACTTGATTAGGTTACTTAAATTGCTGAATCTCCAGCAAAATCAGCAGTGCCAACTCCCTGACACCATGTGTGTGATTCGCTGGCCCTTAGAGTAATGCAGCTTTGCACACCTCCTGTTTTATGTATGTTCCCTTTGCTGTTACTCAACTTCCATCTCATTACCGGGAGCATGGATTTCCACCTCGTCCCTTCACAACCGTATTTGAGCATCGCTCTGGTGATCACCCGGTGATTTTTAGGCAGATTTTTTTTTCCTTGAAATGCTAATGTATTTGCAATGAAAACAAACACAGGCCTGTGATTGTAATATTGCCTTTCCTCAGTTTTATTTCAAATGAAACAGAAATGCAACTTCAAAGCCATCGAAGCAATGGGTGACTATCAAAGAGAGCGTTGGCCTCTGATAACATGAAAGACCACTTTAATAGGAAAGTCTTATAGGAATGTCTAGTGATCATTAATAGCATGTAATTCACTTATTTGCTAATTATAAGAGTGGCATTGGTAGTGGTTAAGTGGAATATTGAAAACGGCATACTGTGTTATCACAGTGCTGACCCCACTGAGAAGGCAACATCCGCTCTTCTTCCCACCCCACCGCCTTTGCCCCCTCTGAGTTGGCAGCTGAGAGGAGCCTGCGGTTCCTTTCTGCTGTTTGGTGCCCTGGAGCTCTGTGCCCCTTCCTCTGGCCCGACACCCCTCCACATCATTTGTCCCATTTATTAGGAAGGGGGAGTTTTTAACCCAGCACACTAGAAGTGAAAAATCTGTGGGCAACTACATTTAGTAAATCTCCTGACTGAGGTGGAAGGACAGATGGCAGATTGGAGGATGCAGGGTCCATGGGAGGTGTAACAAAATACGGACCCATCTGGGTCGAGTCCCAGGGAGGGTAAGGGTTGTACTGAGGTCGAAGCTCTCCTGCAGTCTGTAAGCCTGTTAAAAGGCAGCTCTGGCAACCTGAGCAAGACTGTTTTGGCAGGGGAAAGCAAAAAATGAGGTATCTTTTATGAGAAGATACAAATTTCAGATACATAAGTCTTGGGTGATCGAAAATAGTGAGAACTACACTGCTATAAATTCAGCAAACTTTACGAGATAAAAATGACCAACAGGGTCTCAGACTGTGAATTCCTTGAAAGCGCAAAAATATTCCTGAATAGGTGGTGTGGGATTCCCCCAAAAAATGGAATTTTCATTTATTACCATTTCCTCAGTGCAGACCCAGGAGCTGCTGAAACTCTCCATGACAAGGGGCGGAGTGAAAGACCCTGCCTGACAAATCACCGGTGGGTCTGGCTGGCACCCCTACACCCGGGGCACAGGTCCTCCACTGGTGGGTGGCAGGTAGAGGTGCAGAAGGGGACCTCCGCCCACCCAGCCGCTCCCTGCCCTGGGATAAGGAGTTACCAGTAACCCTCATACAGTCTTCCACTCTCTTCCGTGTTTATCCTGATCTCAGATCTGAAACATGTTGCTCAACATGGTACATTCCCACAGAGACTCTTGGCTTCAGGAACTAAATATTTTCTGAAAAATAAAAATTTCTGTCCAGAGACATTCTGGCTAATGCCACAGGGTGTGCCCACGTGGGGACATGCAACGGCTTGCACTACGAGGTGTCCTTGGAAAACCAGCAGCTACTTCCAACATTTCAAAGTAAGCAAAACCAGAACAACCTCTTGCAGGAGGAGTACCTACCCAGGGGAAGATTTTTCCCCAAAGGACATCCACCTGGAAGCTTGCCATCACTTTGTAAAACAGATATGTTGACATATAGACAGAGAGGCACAGCCCAGGCCCTGGTGCAGCTCCGCATACCGGACACTGGTGAAAAACCTACAGCGCTCAGGCACAAGCGTTCATCCTGATGCAACATGTACCTCCCTGAGGAACACCGGATCCTTTGCCTCTGAGGTGGTCCAAGCCTGAATTCAACATTTCTTGCCCTCTTCAGCTCAGTGGCTGTTGTGGCTTTTACCTCTTTTGCATTTCCACATCTCTCTTGCTGTCTCTACAATTACATTTTTTCTTTCCTCATATGTTTTTCCAAACCCACTAACACAATATTTGACTTACCCTATCCCCTCCCAAACTAACCATGTATTTGTTTTCAAGATTTTCCAGCAGTAATATTGCCTTGAAGACGTTTAACTCCTTTCATGAGCATCGGGCAGTTTCTCCAATCACTTGAAGTCTCACTAAGAGCAATCAGTGATGACAATTAACAGTGCTCACTACAGAGCTGATGCTGAAGTGCCTCCGACGATCACTGTTGCTCATCGCAGCTATAAAAGTCACCAGCTTGCACCATGGAGACATCCTCCTGTGAAGGCAAAAATGCTCCTCCATGACCATTTCCCCACTCAAAACAGGACACTAGTGTCTACCTGCCAGCAGCACTACTGGCACGTCTCTGATGGGAAGCTTTGGCTGTAGCCAAAGGAGCTTTGGCTCCTCCCAGCCAGGCTCTCCCAGCAGCTGACCCCTCCAGGCACAGAGCCTCTGGTCTGACCTCTTACAGCTGCTCTTCAGGCATGCGGGACCTTCACTGTTTTAAGGTGTTTTTGTACTGTGACACTTAACTCTGAGCTACCTTGTCAATATGCAGAATATTTACATTTCTTGCTATGGGGAATCTTCTCTTGAGTCAGTTCTGTGGTCCTTCCCTGCCCCTTTCTCCTGTTTTCAAAACCTTTGTGGAAATGGCAAAGATGAGACCACCATGAGACTCTTCGCCTACTGGAACTGGCTTCAGCAAAACCAAGGAGGAAGCTCCCTGAGTGCTCTTGTGAATATGACTTCCTAGGGGAAAAATCACATCTGTGTTCCCAATTTACAGAGCTGAAGCTCACAACACGGTTCCAACAGGATGGACTCCAGCCACTGGACTCCAACCAGTGCCCCTTGGAAGCATCAAATATTTGAGAATTTGTACACCTTGCTCAGTATTTTGAAAGTTTGAATCTAGTTAAGATGTTGTATTTAAATCCCTGCCTCTGCAGTCTTCTGAAGGAGGAGTGAAAGGAGACCCGTGCCCCTTACACAGAAGGACCCAGCAGTCCAGCGGTGCCCAGGGAGCAGCTCCATACACACCACAAACAACCCTGTGGTGCTTCCTCAAGTCCATGGCTGCAGACCATTTTTACTGCATGTTCTCAGGCTCCAGGTTCTGATCCCACACCAGTGTGAAATTGATAAACACCCTTTGACGTCAATGAAGCTAAAGCAGGAGATAAGGATCGGGGAGGCAGACTGCCTAATTTAGTGCCTTCTGTCATGGAAGAGGTTAGAGATGGTACAATACGAACTCACGCTGCACACCATTAATGCACGGCAAAAATCACTGCAGCACTGAGCAGAAGGAGAGCTGGTAAGCTATGGTGAGACAGGACTGAAATGGTCGTCTGCACTTATCCCCTTTAACATGTCCGTATTTCCATACTGCCGTTCCTGCATCGCACCTACGCCCTCTTGCTCAGCCATCACAAAGCATCAAGAGGAAGCCTAATCTTGATTACCAGCTCCATGGTGGACAGACCACTACATCTGAGGGAAAAAAATCTTTCAATGGCTCAATTCAGAACCTGCTGTAAAAATGTACAGCCTGAATTTGTCTAACTTGAGCTTCCAATCTCTCAGTCTTACTCTACCTTTATTGTGAGGTGAGAAAGCCATCTCCTTATGGGATAATTTTCTTCTCCATAAAGGAACTTGAGAACTACGATCAGATCACCACTCAACTGTCTCCTAGATGAAAGAAATTGACCAAGTTCCCTAAACCTTTCAGGTATGCTGTTCTTCAAGCTAGGAAGAGAGCTCATTTCATACCAGCCTTTTCAACCCAGAAGCAACCTAAATCCAGTCCATTTTATCTGCTGAAGCTGAACCAGGGTGTCCCTTGCTTCATCCTAACCTCTTCACTCAGGACACTCTCCTTTCTTTTGCCTGCCCCCGGAACACTTGTTATTCGTGCTGTTTTACCAATAGCCATCACAACCCACGCCATCCTCTCTTGCAGCGTATCCTGTGCATTGTTTCTGTCTCACTGAGAGTCTCAGGGCAGGGGGGCCATGTCTGACGCTGTGTTTGTAAAAGCACCATGCATGCCTGGTTTGACAGAAAGCTACTGCTAAAGTGTGTGTTTTCTCAATAAACAACGTAACCTGCAAGCCCCAGATATCTGTATAACATCAAAGTTATTTTTAAAAATAAGAACAGCAATTTCTAAATATGTCATTGCAACCGCAAAAAAGGAGCCAATTTATAACTGTGATATATATATTCTATTTAAGATGAGTCACACAGTTTCTGCAGCTCCATCAAGTTGCAATCAAATCTCTACCCACTGGTTTTATATACCTATACCTATAGGTATACAAATTGTAATACCTATAAGGCTTACCCCATACCAGACCTTCTTTGTGGTACAGACAGCAAGAGCCTACAAAAAGGAACAGACAGTCTGTAATGAGGCAAGCTTCAGCCTGGTAATGCCTAGAAATGACATCCTGGGAAAGATGTACAGTACCAATGTAATCTTACCTGTGCTCACAGGCAATGAAACAGTATTTTGCTCTCTCTTCTAATGGACATTGATCATAGAGTAGCTGAGCAAGGAACAGAATCCGATGCACGTTTTTATGAAATCCCTTAAATTTCTTAGCACCTAATGCTTCATCTGTGAAATGTCAAGTCAGAGGCTGGGAGAAAGTCATGTTCTTAGGCTGAAGCCGAGGGTCCCAGTAGGCAACACGCAGTAGCACCTGTCTTGCTGCCACATCTGCACAGCCCCTTTCTCTTCTGCGGTACTAGGGATCAGCTGCAGCCAGAACCTGGCTCTGAACAGACCGAAGAGCCACACCTGGTTGCAGCACCGAGCACTCAGGAGATGGGCCCTGCAGCAGGAGAGCCAGAAAACTGAGCTCATGCCTGCGGGATGAGGTCTGCTTTGTACTGCACCCTCTGCATTTTTAATATGCCCCAGGAAAAAAAAAAAGATTAATATGCCCTAAAAAGCCACTGAAGCAATAGTCTTGTAATGGATCCATCTACACTACTGGTCACATTAGAGGTCTTGCCATTTCACATGTATAATTTGGAGTGAATCCCTCTTTACAGCGATTCAACAGTAGTGCCATGTGATGTGCTCACATACCCTCTCAGATGCTGCTTTCTGCTTAGGAGCGATTTTCATCCTTTCTCATTTTAACCTTCAGGTAGAAAAGGTCTTTTTTTTATCTGGCCTCTTGCTGCCACGGTTTCCTGTTTGCCCTGACATCCTGCTGGGATCCTCCTCCATGGGGAACTGCCGGCCAGGAAGAAAATCTGCTTGGGTCTCAGCTCTGCCAGTTTAAGCACCAGCTCACACTCACCTGCACGGAGGGCACAACAGACAGCTTGGGAAGGGAGGAGGAAATACTTTGGAGTCAGATGGATCAAACTCTTCTGCTAGAGCTTACGCCTCTGTGCATTTCTGACCTGAACCAGTTCTCTTTGGCATAAGAAAGCAGTACTGAGCTGAGCACAGACAAAATCATTACATCTTTGTTTTCCGGATTTGCTGGTACCACCCAGCCACCCCAATGCTTTCCCCAAGGGAGAAGTGGCTGTACAGCATCGGTTCATTACCAAAGTCTTGAAAAGCAAGGTCCCAACATTACTGCCAGCTTGACAGTACCACTGAATTGCCCTGTGACCTGGACAATTCAATTTTCCTGGGGGCCTTGTCAATGGTGGCTCCGTTCTTTCCCCATGCCTCCCAGCGCTGCAGATTCAGAAGCATCTGCAATCTTTATGGATGTTAGAGGCTTGCCTTGTATAGTTCCATCGCATCCTATTCGGACACTGCAAACCGATACCACAAGAAAGGGAAACACAGCCCACCAGCTACCCGCCCCAGCTGCCCTGTCTTGCCTTTTACATCTCACAGACTACCAGCTCCCTCGGGAAGGAAGTGCTTTTATTTTGCTCATGGCAGGAGGAACCCAAGGCCGGTGGCTGGAGTATTGGCAGGGCTGGTTTCGTATCCTCTGTGGGTCACCGAGCTGCCGTGCCTCCATCAGGTGCAATGTAAATCCAGACCAGTGCCTGTTCTTTTTCATTAAGAGCCGTGAGCTCACTGCAGAAAAGATGAAAAGGGCTGGTCATTATCCATTCCATGTGACCCATTCACTTGCTGATGGACTGGTTTTCATCTCCCTGCCCTGCCTCTAGGCAAGCTTCCCCCAATACCCTAATCTGCTTTTTTTGTTCTCCACCATTTATTTTCCTGGGGGCCTTGTCAATGGTGGCTCCGTTCTTTCCCCATGCCTCTCAGCGCTGCAGATTCAGAAGCATTAAAAGGTTCCAGCTCACGCTAAAAAATTCCAGAAAGTCTGACCGTTTATTATGAAGCCAACGTAGGAAGGATTTGAGAAAAGCGCGATGTAATGAGAGAGACGGGGAGGTGCGGAGCACAGCCACATCCTGGAAACGTGCAAAGGTGAACGGGAAGGGGAGGCGGGGAGCATCTGGAAGCCCATTAAATGAGGGCTTATCATCCGATTTATGTAAATCACTTCAGATGCCTTCATTTATTAAAAGTATTAAGCTGCATTACTGTTTGCCTTTGGTCTCCTAATTTGGTTGCTAATGTCTAAGACAACTGTTGAAATTAATTTGAAATTAATGTTCCTATATAATTACTTAATGAATCTCACATTCACTGCCCTTAGCTCTCAGTTGACAAAGGATCTCACCCAGCGCATGTAAGAGGTTGGAATACTGACTTGATTTTAAAACAGTTGCTAAATTATAGTTTGCAAACATTTTACATTTATATCACACACTTCATCTTGAAGGATCTCGGTGTGTTTGAAATGTTACATAACATTCATTCTTTACTAAAATTCTATCACAAAAACTTTCTGGGCATCAATCTTCTTACTTCCCTGCATGCCTTGGAATTAAATCAAATTTAGCTGTATTATTATGCAAACACAAAATCATACCTGCATTAAAAAATTATTATTAGGGCTGTAAAGTCAGACACTTAAAAGATAGGAAATGCTGGAACTGTAACCCTGTGCAATACAAATTCCCTTTCCCATACATATGTATTCTCATAGTCTTTAATTTTATGATCATATATTTTCCTATACCCACCCCCTCCCTCAGGGGACTTATTAGTCCTTGTTAGTGTTCGAGAAAAAACAGGATAAGAAAAAATAAGGTTCAAGAAAAAGCTAGCAGGGGAAGGTAGCGACTTGTGGAGTCCCTGCCTCATTCCTTATGAAAGCTGCAGAGGTTATAATGCGTGTTCCTCCTTTTCTGGGTGGCTGACTTGATACCCCATAAATCCTGATCGGCAGAAATGCTGAATATGCACAGCAGTAACTGAAGCTAAAGAAACATTCGAACGTGCAGAGCATTTTACGTACTACTGAATCCAGTGAAACATGAGGTCCTGGGGTCTCACACCGAGCACTTAAAATTAGCGGACACTTCAAAGAGGAGAAAACACTTCTCCATCTCCCAGGAATGGTAGAAAGTGTATTAGAGCACTTGCAAAGCACACAGACTGCTGTGATACGGAGACCCAAACTTACTCACTCGTTCTGTACAGCACAGTGTGTGCTTATTTGTGACTTTGCATTTCTTCTTACGTGGGTATAGTTTAAGGATCAAGGTAAAGTGAGAGTGCCAAACTCATTAGCAATGGGGGACCCTTCAGAGCTTTCCTCCCAGTTAGCTGAACAGTGCTTTGCCTTGGGACATCCTCAGCGTCTAGGCCAGGGCGAGTCAGCCTTCCCCACGCTGCAAAACGCCACCTCAATCTTCATGTAGAGGAGAGCTGTAGGCGCATGCTGCATACCCCGGCGTGGCTCAGGCTAATGACACCGTGTCCAAGAGTCTCATTGCTCGGCTGAGGGACAGGCTGATGAGGAGGTTAGGTCCCCAAACACAGGCCTACATCAACCGCTTTGTGACCTGAATCTCCTTCCCACAATGGGGAACAGAGACTACCCAGCAGCCCACACCCAGACAATCACCACACACACCCCTCCACATGTTGTCCTACTTTCTTAACTAGAAAGCCCAACCTCCCCTGCGCTCAGATCTTTGCCAAACCTCCCTCTCTCCACCACGTTCCCACCCTTGCCAGGCTGCAGATCCTCCTTCCCAAATCCCTGCCTTCTCTCAGCATGTCCTCCCTCACACCCCCAAAGCATTCCTATCTCCCACACTTCATGCATTCCTCAGCTAACAGGGATCACTGGAACATCTCCAGGAAAGATCTGCAAAGAAAACCTCTCCCAGCATGGCCAATCTAAAAAACCCAAGCCTCCAAGCACATGGAAAGATTAGATCCTTTTAAAGTTGTATAGCAGGTAAATTAGGGTGAATTGCTACAGCGACAACCTGGACAACCACCTCAACTTCCCTCTACAACACCAAATCTGTCAAAGATGGAAAAAATGGGCAAAAAGTCTTTGGCTTTAGTCTCAAAACCAGCTGGGTTTTAAAATTTTTAGAAAAAAAAAAAACAACCAATC
>NW_008796063.1:1520237-1528350 GCF_000699145.1 Aptenodytes forsteri
TTTTAAAAAAAAAAAAACCCAGCCAATCTGAAGTAGAAAGGTTCCCAAGTCATTTTTATACTAGAAAGCTTAAAATAAGAGGAACCGTATGACCACGCAATAAACTTGAGGGCAAAAAAATTTAGAGTGGTAATTATACAGGCCATCAGCCTCCATGAAGTGCTTGATTTTGCAGTAAGCTACATTCTCATACCACCATTCTCTTTGCACGTGACTTCATTTACTCCTTTGCAACAAATTCTCTTATGCAGACAGCATTACACAGACCATATCATCAAACTGACCTTCAAAGCAGACTGCTCTTCCCCCCCCCCCAGCTAGGCATTTCAGGTCATGTGCTAGCAGCTGAAGGTTATTATTGCAAGAGTGCAGAGCCATCAGACTACCTCAGCCTAGGCTTCCCTTCCAATTCTGCTTCTGTGAAGAAAGCAGAAAAAGATACTAACAAGACAACTGTGGCTCAGCAAAAACCATGAAAGATTTCTTGAGGCAAAGATGCTTTTCCGCCTCAGTGGCTTCCTCCTGCTGCTAGCAATTGATGGGACAGGGCTGCTTTAACAAGGTTTCCAGAATCCTGTAATGGAAAGCAGCTGTTCCTACCCGAAGATTGCGGAAGAGGTTTCCATAATTTTTCTGTCATCTTCTTTTGGTCAGTCTCATTACTCAACTTCCCAATATTGATGTGTTAATAACACCAGCAATTCCAGAGCTGTACTGAAGGTACTTTTTTTCTTAAACTCCCAACACTAACTTGAGGATGTTTGCATTGCCATTTGCTGCTTAATACACACTTTTCATTTGTTACTCTTCAAAACATGAACTCCAGAACTTTGTGTTCTACTGAATTGGGCTGCGTGAGCCACCCATTTCAATCTGAGCAAATCACTTACTTGAGCACAGGGCAAGTCTACTTGAAAGGGCCTCCCTCTCTTTTCCCAAGCAGTACAGAACTGGACAAACTGAAGGCATCCAACACCGGCTGAAACACTTAGTTTTGCAGAAACATTCAGATGGCAATGGAAGGTCTCAGTCTTTACAGAGCTATCTTCAGAAAGCAGTAAGGGTCACAGTGTATCTTGTCTCCACCATAAATATAGCACCATAATTTGGGGAGGGGGAAGCTTCCTAGCATTTTGCATGAATAAATGCAATTATAACATTAAGATACTCAGTTATTTAGTTAACAAGGTTAAAGTATTAAATACCATTACTGCATGTCCATCAACTAATACCTTTATTCTGAAAACTTGCTTTAAAAAGCAATTACGTCTCTGCTTCTCTACAGCGAACTGCCAAAAAAGCAAGCAGCTAATTCAAATTCCATGAGTACATAGCTGTATTTGTCCCTTTATTAAAAATTTATTATTTTTTTCATTTGCAGTCATGGCCTACACTTCCAGGATCGCTGTATCTCCCTATATCTTTGCGTACGCCAGCTTTAACAGCTCCTTTGGGGAGAATTCATGGAATTGGTAATAGGTTTTGTAATTTCCACCTTCTGTTTTCTAGTTCAGAGAGTAATCGAATCCAGTCACTACTGCTGTATCTATCTGGCAACTGTTTGTTGGCCTCCATGAAAAGAGTTGGAAGTCTGATTTCCATTCTCAGTAGGCATGTTTGTGAGATACAGATGAACTGCTGTAACTGGCAAATTGGAGGTAATTTCAGCAGAGATTCCTAGGCTTAAACAAGCATGAGAACAGAACTTCTTTCACCTCCAGAGAGGTCTCCTCTTTAACAGTCTTGAGAAATGACAGGACAAGATCAGAGAGTTTGGATTTCTGCTGTTGTAAGATGCACTTTAAAGGGGGTTTTATCCTTTTGAGGCTATCAAACTGACACCCACATGAAATTATTAACAAAAACAAAACAAGTAGTTATGAAATAAAATCTTGAGGCAAAATAAGCTTTATCACTCCCCAAAACTCCCTTCTACCTCTGCTGCATTTTAACTGGAATACGTATTTTATTTCTTTTTGACATCTCCACATCCCCTATGACAGAAACATTTCACTAGTCTTTATTCTGGTAATGCTTATTTGGTTCCCCGTGACGGGAGCTGGTGCGATAGCACCAGGCACTGAAAGATCATTAGTAGCATTCTAGGCAAGTCCATGAATTCTGTCGCACAAGGCATTTCAGAACCAAAATACAAGTTACCAGTTTAGTAGAGGCTGAATGTATGACTAGGCTAAGATTAAAAACTTTATTTTTTTATACAAAACAATAATAAATCCAAGCAGATAACGAACTGTCTTCTCATTTTCCACCTTTTCTTCTTTTCTCAGTATAGTCTATCCACAGTTCAAGGTTAAACCACTCCATATTCAGCAAAAACTATGAGGTTTCCATCTTGTATCCATGTTTTTCTAATTCAGCTCTGTATAGAAAAAAGATAGGTATATTAAAACATACAAATAAAATACTGTCAAACATTTGACTTTTTTAAAATTAAATATACTGCACAATATACAATCATTTTAGAATGTGAACATGTCATACTGCTTTCTGGTTCATACCAATAACCTTAACCTCACTTACTCTATAGTTCTTCAACTTCAGCTTAGTATCTTAGATCACCAGAAGCAACCTTCTAAGTGAAAAATTCAAATACTTGTTTTAATCATAGTTATTGCCCTCTGACCCACCATGGCTGGAGTACAACTACATGGTGCAAAGCAGCACCTGTGAGCCTGCAACAACTCCAGACACATTAGAAAAAACAGAATATTATCTTATACCAGTTATTCTCAAGATTTCTTTAAACCAAATGAGCTCACTAATCTGAGCGAATTAAATGCATGTACATCCAAAATAATTTTAGCTTTTTCTTTGTTTGTTTTAAATAAAAATACCAGACTGCACTATTTTTGAATCTTTGTGCAATACACTTTCCAGTGAACAATTCTGAGGGAAAAGGATTGCTTTGTTCCCCTTAGTTGTGGCCAGGACAGCAAGTCAGCAACCACAAACGTTATCGCTCCTGCCCTGTCCCCACTTTGCTTCTCACCTGCCTCCAAACACACCAGCCAGAACTGCATCCTGTTTTATCTCCTAGTCTTAGCATATGTGTATCTAGATACAGTAGTCCAAATCTCTAAAAATATTTCAGGTTAGTTTACATACTTAGTAGTGGAATTTTAGAAGTGGAGGACTGCAGCATCTTCTTTCTAAAGATGAAATAAAAACATGCTGCAACCAAGCAACATTGCAAACTATCATTTTAACACTAGTATACGGTCATTGATACTACAGGCTGCAATTAAGGCACAGTTATTGAAGGTTTGTCGAGATCAACTGTGTTTATCAAGAATTACGCTATCACTTGAAAGTCTGTTTCACTACATATCAACTTGTTTTCCAATATTACAGTTTAACTGCCTTTCAACCTGAAAAGAAACAACTAAACCAAAGACTAGTTTTCTATCTTCTACATAAAGGATCACTTTCACTGGAGTACAAGGGAGATCAACCCAGGACCTGTTTAATCAGGCTGTATTACTGATAGTTTGCTCCTCATGCAACATACTGAGGGATTAATTATAAAATGCGAGTTTGTGTTGATGCTTGAAACAATTTAAATTATAATTATACATCAGTAAAGGATTAACTGAAACTACAAGTGACAAACAAAGAGGATTAAACAACTGGATTAGAGGTATCCAAATTGCGAACGTTTTTTTTAAAGCATGTCTTAAACAATTACTTTGCTATTGTTGCTCATAAACAGCATGCTCATCACACACAAGAAGGGAACCTTAACATTAATATAGATAACTGTCCAAATGCACATATCTTCCACAGATCAAAGAACAGCAATGCTATTTGAAAGCATAGAAAAAAATTTATAACAACACATTTTGCATACCACATAGCATAGAAGAGAGAATCTTGGATCCCTTGCCATTAAACTTTGCAGTACAATTCAGAATTTTCATATACATGTAGAAAACTCCTTAGAAAAGTATTTATTCATGTTAAATTTAAAGAGTGTCAACTGTATCACAATTTGCAGAGATCTCTGTACTAAGTTGCGTAACACCGCAAAAAGCCTGAACACATCAGGCATATTTCAGGGCACTCAGTACAATTATTAAAAGATGAAATGCTGATCAGTACTTCAAACTGTGCTGTAATCCCTTAAGTCTGGTTTTGAAAAGCTTTAGATAGAAAAGCACAAAGCAGAGCTTTCACTTGTTTCAGATCTCTATTTTTTAAAGTAAGCAGATTTCAAACTCCCAGATATTAACTAAACAATGCCATTTTAAACATTTTACCCATCTTCTAAAACAGTAAGTTAAAAATAAAATTACCTTAACTGATTGGAGAAATCATCTTCGACATTGTCATCATCCCAATTGTCTTCCCAGACATGTGCATCTTCATCTTCATCTAAACCAGTCCAATCTAAAGACAGAAAAAGAGGTCTAAATATTCTATGCTGCGTTGCTTTGGTACCATGCCTTATTGACAGATTAGCTCAGCCTCTGGGTAAGGTAGACTTCAGCTGGTAACAAATTTCTCTCTTTAACAGAAAAGTCTGGATCATATTTAAGTGTTTATGAGATCAAAAAGCATAGAAAGATCTAAAAAAACCCCACAATTTCTTGAATTATAATAAAAACACAACTTGGTAAAAAAAAAATCATTACACACTTCACATCATGGCTTGCAGGATTACACATTCATAAGAGACACTTTGCATACAAATGGACAAGCTGTAGCACCACTGTAAAAAGAAAATAGTATTGAGTGCTTGACTCCTAAAAGCTCAACAAAAAGCGTACAATTCCAGGTTTGTATTTAAATACTTTTTTTTTCCTGATTAAAAAAGTAAATATATATCAAATGCTTTTGCCAAAACACATACACACAGATCCTCAGTTCACTCAGATCAGATGCTGACAGTCTATGGATAAAGGCCAAAAACGTATGCGTGATGCAGAAGCAAAGGCAAATTGAAAGAGGCATCTGCAAACAGCAGTTGCTACCCGTAACCAGCTACTTCTAGGTTCCCAAAACAGCAGAAGCTGTTTCCTTACAGAGGCAAGACACTGAATGTTCATGTGCTAACTTAATTTCTATTTATCTTATAATCTGGCACATCACCCTTGACAAATTACTGATCACCCACTTAATGCTTCATTATAAAAAAAAATTTACTATCAAACTAGTTAGTTTAGAAAAATAACAAAAATGAAAAATCAGGAAGGCTCAGAATCGCTGTGTAAATACAAGTCAGTTTACTTCACTAGGGAACACAGTTTCTCAGTTTTCTTTTACTGACAGACACCAAGTTTTTTCTAACATTACCAAAATAAGATGTACCCCAACTTTGACACTCGTGACCTTGTATTTCTCAAAGTCTGTTAGTATATTTAAAGAGAGAACACTATTCTTCCCCTTACAATTCAGTAAGCTACCTGCTGCTTATCCAGACTATGGCCCAAAGTAACATTAAACATTGATGGAGGTATGGAAAAAAAAGCTAGTAGGGTAAAAGATTAAAAACTAATTGACTGTGAACAACTAACTTCATAAGAAGGAAGGTTGGTCCTTGCATTTTCTCCTCTGTTTCTAACACTGACAGGCAACAAAATTAATATTTGAGATTCACCAGGACAAGAAAATCCATTTGTAACTGATTAAAGAGACACACATGTAGAAGGCATTACAATTAAGCTTCCCTACTCAAATAAGTCATATAATGGGAATAGATGAAGGAGCATAGAAACCCTACTGGTCCTAAGGACAGCAAAAGAACAAACTGGGAAGAAAAGGTGAAGAAAAAAAATGCAGTAAAAAAAATGCATTATTTTAATTTAGTTGTACTGCTAGTTGCTCAAAGGGAAGGATTTTTATTTTAGAACAAGTTTTGCCTATTTATATGCAATGGATTTTTTTTTTGTCAAAATAAAAAAGCTTTACCACTCATCACTTATCTGGATTTCAAAGATACAAAAAACAAAGCTCAAAATAGTTTAAAATGAACAAAGCCAAACTTTTCTATCTACTAACACACAGTAGCTCAGACAGATCTACAAATTTGGGAAGGAAAAAAAAAAATCTAGTAACTAGTATCCAGCACAACAAACAGCAGCTTCAATCATAAAAGGTCAGTTGGGAAGACTGAAAACACGCTCCAAATCACACTGAGCAAGGAAGAGTCAAAAAGGCCTATGTCATCTTCCACAGCGCAGGGGGGAAGACAGTGAAAGTAAAGCCTAAATTATATTCTCATTGCTGTAGCTACAGGATTCTACAGTATCTGTATGTTGACACTATACCCCAGAATTGCATACTAAAGTTATTATTCTCAGCTGCATTATATGCCTGTGACTAAATGAAAGTAAAAAAAATTATATAGCATTATCTGGGATTGAAAGTATTAAGGGCATTTGAGAGTCTGCTACCATTAAGTATTACTAATATACACCAAAATTACAAAATCAATTTTGATAAATTTGTCATGGCTGGACTCCTTAAAAAAAATACTTTAATATACTAATCACTGATTGCCATATTATGCACTTGGGAAAGGAAAACAAAAACCAGTTTTTAGAGTAGAAGATAAAAAACCTAAACCCTACCATTTTACACATTACATTTTACATTCTGAAAAGCACTGTACAAAAAGTTCTTAAGTGACCAATTCACATATAGCATGATAGATTCAAGTGTACTTCAAATAAAGTGTCCTATAAAAACAGGACACGTGCTTTCGATACATAAACTTGTTTTGATAAATTGTTTGAAGAAAAATTTTAAGTCAGAATAAAAGAAATTCCCAAAAAGCCAGTGCTTTTATCCCTTAACGTAAGTTTGCATTATCCAATTTCCTTTGGATAAAAACCGGGTAACACCACAGTTTTTCTGCTGCATAGAAAGTGGTGTTTTAATTGAAAGAACAGCAATTTGGCATGGGTTTGAGCACATATTTATCATGATTCTTTCCTAAGCACTGAAGATAACATTCAAAGTGATCTGAACATTCTTTATAGCCTCTCAACACTATTATCTCACTTGAAGATTTAAATGGGCCTCTTTAGAGGTTCTTATTTTCTGCAAGATAGGTCAGCAAGAAGCCTGGTTGTGGTCACTCTTTAATAAATTTCTGTTCTACCCAGAAAGTTTGCACAGTACTTGGTTTTAGTAGTACAGCTAGATTCAAATAGAATTAATTTCACCCTCTGTAACAGCAATTCAGTGCTCTGACCAATCCAAGGTTCAGAAGCATGCTTCAAAGACTTCCTTCATCCCTACTGCCAATACTTAATTTACATTAAATAAGATAAACAGTTTTTGCCTGTTTAGGAAACATATGGAAAAGAAGGGCTAGTCATCTCAGCTTAGTTTAGCTATCATCTCAACTACGTTAATAACTTTTTCCGTCAATAAGTGCAAAAATATTATTTTTACTGGTACTGAAGGATTCAGAACACCTAAGGCTTGTAAGGCCACAAAAAAAATCACATGTAATGAAGACACTACAGGAAAAAAACCCTGGCATTTCATCCATCATTTTTTATCCCATTTCTCATTATCCACAGCTTGAGACAATTCTGAGAATTAAGGACATAGAGAAAACAAGCATGCCCTAATAGGGATCTTTTCAAGATTATATCTGTAAAAGGCCACTGAGTTGTTTTATTGAAGTCCAGATTTAATTTCCTCATTCAATATATTTGTACCTATGAAAAGCAAACGAACACATAAATATTTGTGCTTCAAAAGGTAAAGAGATTCAGAATAACTACAAAGCACATTATTTCCTTTTCACACTTTTTTCCACCTTACACCCAGTTTCCGCCCCCCATCCCTCCTCTCCCCAGCGATTCTCATCTCCAGAGCTGAGATGCATCAAGTCTCTCCTGCACTTGTTTCCAGCTCTGTCGCACAATGACACAGCACTTCGACGGCGATGCGCCCAGCCCCGTGAAACCGGCACAGCTGGGCACAGGCAGCACGTTCGTGCTTGGCCCCGACTCTGACGGGGCTCTAGCCCCGCACCTCTGACCGGACCGGGGGGGCAGGAACTCGCGGGGCACCGGAAAGCTGCTTCCGTATCGCTGAAGCGGTGCATGCGGAGACGCCATCACCCCGCCGTGGAGAC
>NW_008796063.1:1529032-1562253 GCF_000699145.1 Aptenodytes forsteri
CCCTTCGCAACGGCTCCTGCGGCTGCCAAAGCCGGAGGAGGGTCACCGGCCGGGTCTGGTGGCAGCGAGATTTATCGCTCTGGAATGAGCTCGGGCTCCCCGGAGCTGGCTGACGTGCTGCACGGACTGAAGCTGAGAAAAGATACCCCGTGTGGAAAGTGTCAAATGTATTTTCAGTACTGTGGGTAGAATAAATCTGTCCACTGCAACATTAGACGAAATTACACAAGCCACTGCTGCTGCTGGACACATCTGTTCTCTTTATAGTCTTTCATTATTGATTTGTATTCAGGCAAAACCCATCAACTATCAGCCTTCTGTCCTTCTAATCTATAACCTGTGTTGTGGGTTTTTTTTTTCCTTCTGGCATTTTAACATTGTTTCAAAAGTTACATCTAATTTACTATCTTTTAAATTCCTTGTCCATCACATCAGAGAAACAAGGAAGCAGCTTGAAGGAGAGATTATGACTACTCAATAAAAGGATGTTACATGAAAAATAGAAATGCCTTGTTTTTAAAATACTCCAAAGTGAATTCATTCAACTTAATTCTAGATTCTGTTGATGATTTAAACAAAGGCAAAGTTCAACGCTTACTAGCCTGAACAAGTTTGTGCGTGTGGCGGCTCCAATGGCTTCTCTCTAGGCGATCACCTTATAACAGTACTGCCAGTTTGTTGGAGAGGTTGTTTTCTTCCCTTGTTCTGTGAGAAGCTGATTCACGAGACAATGACTTGCACAGCTGGGTTATACTGTGTCCTAGATTTAAAGACAGGGAAACAATGAACAAAAAACTGGTGTGGGAATTCATATATAGTTCAGTTTCAACCCAGTATAAGCATGTTCTGGCATGCGGCCACAGTTAAGGCAAGGTGGGAAACGAGCTCTTGTGCCAGATGAAAGGTCTAATCGAGCGGCCACATTTTATTTTTCTGTGACGGGAGGACTGACTGACACTGATGACTGTGAAAATCATGAAAACTCCGGTTTAATAAACCAATATGTGGAATCTAGTTATAACTTGGCTGGGATTTTTAGCAAGCTGTGCATTTTGGAATAATAGATATCCAGAGAGTACAAGATAAAATCATAAAGTGCATAGGGGTCTGTCATATCAGAAGCTTGCAAAGATCCATGATCCTTCAGTCACTAAGGCCCGTATTCAAACCCTCTAGTTTTTGCCTTACCTGGAACTAAACTGTGGAGTTTGCAGCACATTGGGGAATATCAAGATGCTCAACTGCACCTAGATTATCTAAGAAAAAAATGTAACTTGGAAACTCCTATGGACAAGTAGCTTCAAGTAGCCCTGATCAGGAAGCAGCTTGAACTTGTTTTGGCGACTTTCCCTACATATCTGCTGTGGAGAAAAGATACAGCAGTCCTTTCCACCCCCTCTTCTCCTCCTTCTCTGCTGAACGGCTTGTTAGGAAGCTCCAGAGTGCCAGTGGAGAGAAGAATCTGCACTGCCCTAGGGGATATGGCTGGCCACTGCAAAGGGAAACAAGGAAAATCAAGGACTCCTGAAGCAGTGTCTTACTTATGTAGGGACTGACCACAGCCAGTCTTGGATCTGAGTCCTCCTTTGCATTTCCCATCTGTGGAGCTGAGTATTCCTGTATGACCAGTAAGCCAAATTTAATCTTCTGTTGTCACAAAAATCTATAGTGTCAAATTCTCCTCCTTTTATTATAAATATCAAAAGTTTTGATGATTCTTTTAAATTTGTGGTTTCCAGAGTTTTGTAGTTAAATAAGGAGAAAAATAAGTTTCTAGCCCAAGCCATTCGAAATGAGCTTGAAAATATGAACAAAAAGTATTTCCGATTTACCTGTTTTACTTGTAAGATTGCTTTAAAGTAATGGATTTAAAAATGAAAACTTTAAATCCACTGTTTTAAATCCAATACCACAGGTTTTAAAAGCCTGGAATTTACACTACCTTCTCTAGCCTTTCTAGCAGATGAACGCATGGATGCAGACCTCGCTATAATTCCCCAAACCCTTTAACTCTCTGCTGGTAAGTTCTCCAAGAGCATAGGTATCTGCCATGCTGTGTTTCTCTCATCGAGGTATGCCCATCCTACATTGCCTGAAGGACCTGATCTGCGAGGCATTCTCCAAGCCAGCCTGCTACACCTTGCAGGAAGAGATGCCCGGTGGGCAAGGCGACAGGCTTGCCTTCAAATCTCTGCTGTGTCCAAATTGGATTTGATGTGATGTGAAAGCCAAGTGCCACAACCACCAGGCTGTTTGCTGGTTATTTGGGGGTCAGTCTTTTTCTCTCTTCCAAAGTATATTCAGGTATTTTCACTCATGGTGGAGCAGATTTGACAAGTAAATAACTCAGTCTGCAACACCAAATAGCCTACCAAAGATAAATTCTCCTGGGAGTTGGTTGATGTGGGTGACATATGACATATGTATGCTCTTAACCACCAGACTATACAGTAAACAAGTAGAAAGAACTTATCCTCCTGCAGGTAGTTGTTAGAAAACACTGATTTTTGTGTTTTGTGTGACTG
Source organism: Aptenodytes forsteri (assembly GCF_000699145.1). Taxonomy (NCBI): domain Eukaryota; kingdom Metazoa; phylum Chordata; class Aves; order Sphenisciformes; family Spheniscidae; genus Aptenodytes; species Aptenodytes forsteri. The sequence goes on from NW_008796063.1 coordinate 1,531,558, forward strand.
TGATTTCTTAGCAGAGGCACGGTCTTAAATCATATTTTCTTAAGGTTTCTTACTGGCGTTCTTAGGTAGTTTCCTACTCAGTCTGTAGGCTTTGTGTATCACATACCTTACTGCCCCCAGGACGTATGTAAGGAACTTACGTTTCTCCACTGAGAAAAGACATCTTCGAATTCCACAAAGCATCACAGCATCTAAAAATTTGGTGATGCAGTTTATAATACTCAAGCCTTTTGGTGGACCTAGCCCCATTGACTAGTCTTAATTCTTTAGAGAAAAGAGCATAAGGATTCAGCTGTCCAGAATAGATTTTCCAGTGTGAAAAGATATTTGAAAGGTTACAGGAGAGTGCCCAAGCCCCATGTATGATTGGAGTTTGATAGTTTCTAGATGGACCATCAAGAGTAAGAGTTGCCTTTCAGCATCTACCCTATGCAGTCAGAGTGGGAAAAGGCACTGGTATCTAATCAGAACATACTGCCATTGATTTTTGTTTTATCCTTCCCCTGTTGCAGTCCCAAGACCAGTGGCAATCTTTGCAGCCACCAAGCGTGTATCTCACATGGACAGAGGACACACAGAGCAAGGAATAGTTTTAATCAAATTAGGGAAGGCACTTCCTACATTCCCAAAACAGCATAAGAGATCTGCTTGCTTGGAGGTGCAGCCCCTGCACAGTACAGCAGCTACATGCCGAATATATTGGTCTTCCAGGACCAACAGCCTGACACTATTGGGTGCTTCAGCAGAGAGGTCTACACATCTGTTCTATGGAAATTAAAGGACAAAATTCCTACAGATTTCAGTGGTTCAGGATATGACCGTCTCTATTAAAACCTTAACTTAAATATACCCTTAACTGGTAGCATGTTTGAAATAATTGAACAAGACAATCCTGAGTAACTCATCAGCCCCTCTATTATTCTTTCCAGAGCTGCACAGCAGCTATTTACTCAATATGATTTGTTTTAATTTTTTTATTCAGCATGTTTTATGCATTAGTATCAGAAAAGCCTGTCTTTCTCTTGGCAAATGTTACTGCAAGTTGTCTGGCAGGGAGGTGAGATTATGTAGATTTATTTATTCAGAGTGTAATTTGCATAAATGAAAAATGGAAATAGAGTGTTTTTTCTGAATTAGAGCCTTTTTTTTTCTTCAAGGTGAAACAAAAATGTGTGTAGTACACTAGTTCAGATTTCCAGATTTTTTTTAGGGGAACTATTAGTCATTTCGATGCCTGGTCCCATTTTCTTTGACTTGGACACTTTAATGGCTGAAAACATATTCTGAGGAAAAGTTTAAGAAGAGGCAATAGAACAATTGGAAATGAATTTGCTTATAAGCAGTTAAAGGTGTCCTGTTGAAAAAAAATCTCAGAGCCATGTTAAGGATTTTAGACACCCTGGGTAAACTGTTAATTTGGAGGTCTGCATGGTCCCAGGCTAACTGCCTATTCAGAGAAACCCTACACTGCAAAAAAATTGGCATTGAGTGTATTTGATCCAGCTGGCCTCATCGACATGATGTGAAATCTGTGTGCACGGGTGCTACATCTAATGGATGACCAGCTCGGACACATCTGGCTCAGACCAGCGGTGCCCACACAGTTTATCTGGATGTGACAGGGACTATCTTACAGTCCAGGCTGTTAGATATCCAGGAAAGCACATAGTTCCTGGAAAAAAAAAAAAAGTTTATCTGGATGTGACAGGGACTATCTTACAGTCCAAGGCTGTTAGTATCCAGGAAAGCACATAGTTCCTGGAAAAAAAAAAAAATACAGAAAGGCTTGTTACCTTTGTTACCATTCAGAATGCAAGAATTAACCGTGTAGTGCAGAATATCTATCCTGCATTATATAGCATATCTGGCAGACCAAGCACTAGTTAATGCATCCTGGGAATCCCTTCAGAGTTGGCGTTCTGTGTCTCAGGATAGCGCTGCATTTCATGCTGTAGTTTTTTGGATTAAACTGGAGAAAAAAGCATATCCTACATTCAGTGCATCTGGACGTTAGGAATGGATTGCCCCGCTTCTTTCAATAGCTCTGTGCAGGTCTGGACCCGTGGTGTTATTCCTGAGGTCAGTGCCTTTGGTTTGCCACTATTTATTTATTCATGTCTGCAGAGGTCCTCTTTTTCTCTCCAGCTGCTCCATCATTCACCAGCACCTCCTGGTAGCCCACCCTGCTCCCACAGCCCATCCCTTCTCACAGTTGACCCTCACTGAGGTCAGGATGCGATTAGGTGGCTGGAGATCATAAGGAATATTAATCACAAGGAACACTTAGATGTTGCTTTGCAGACTTCCTTATGTGAAATACACTGTGGCAAGCTATCAGGTTACTGGTGGCTGAAAAAGAAACAGTTCTCTCTTTACCCTTGACAGTCAAAAGAAAGTTTGATTTATTTTCTCGTTTTCAGTTAGTCTAAAGGCAGCTGGGCAGTATTGCTACAAAGCTCTAGCTGTGTGTCATTGTAATAGGGGCAATATGTTTGTTCACTTCTGCTCTTTTCCTCTGTCTAATTGTTGTATTGTCTTTCTGTTTTCTCTCCACATTTGGGCTGACAAAATGTCTCCTTGTGTTTAGCCCTCTAGCCAAAACTTAACGGGCTCCTAATCAAGAACTAACACCACCAGCAGGCTATTTCCTGTCTTTGTTTACCATTCCCGGTATCATCTTTCTTCTGCTCTCAGTCCATCATAGCAAATTTTCACCATTATTTTCCTTTGAATCTTCCTCCGTAGAGGGTGCAGGAAGCTTTCTATATATTGTTCCCCTTTCATTTTCTGGCCACTTGATCTCTGGCCTCCCAGCTCTACATCCCGGAAGAGTAGTACATGCATCCAGAACCAGATTTCAAAAAGCCAAGTAATCCTGGGGTAGCCATATATTCCATGTGGCTATATCAGCAGAATGTTTATTACCAAGCCTCAATGCAAATTGTATTGATGTTTTGAGCATATAAGGAGTAATCACAATGTGATTAATTACTAGGTACTGTTCACCATGACTTGCATTTCCATGCAAATATCAAGACTGTCAGGGTACAATTCAGTTGCCTAAACAAAGGTTTATAACATTTGTTGAGATGCCCTGAAACACAGGGCTGCCTGATGTAATCTGGGAGACCTTGGCCTGTCCCAATGGCAGCTGGAGATGAGGCAAAACACCCCAGGGTTTCTAAAATGGTACCAGCTGCCTATGTTTAAGCAACCAAATTGCACTCCTACTGTACGTTGGAATAACTGCTATTGGCGCTTAAGTGTCTTTTTCATGTTATTGCACAACTGCCTTGTTTATTTCTGCCAAGTCTATCCTGAGAATCCTACACTGTGGTAACCTCAACATGAGATATTCACTAGATAAGATGGGTTAGTATGAATCATTAGGAATCAGGTGAACAGAGTAGGCCTTTTTTTCCATTTAAAACATCCTTCTACCTTTACATATCTAGATAGTGGCTAAGGTGTGGCCAGGATGAAGTTCCACCCAAATAAAATCAAATACTGTAGCCTGGGAAGAATTACCAAGCGTTATTTCTGAAGTTTTGATAGGTAAGCAGGGCTACTCCTCATTAGTAGTCGGCCAAGCTGAAGGACTTATTGATACCTAAACCATTTCAAGGGCAAGATCAGGCCACTGAACTGCAGGCCACCCTTACCTTAGGGAGCTTACTCAGCCAGATAGTCCCTCTGTACTCTCAGTTCAGAAAACAGAAATGGGTTCTTCCCAGTGGAGATTCAGAGCACCTGGGTTAAGTGAGAAATGGGTTCTTCACAGTGGAGATTCAGAGCACCTGGGTTAAGTATCAGTCCTGAAATGTAATTTGAAGGGACCTGTCTCATCTCTGACTATATTGGGAGCCTAGGAAGACTTGCCCCATAATTATGTGCTGAAGGTCAGGGGATGTAAATAATCTCTTCCAAGTTCAAGTAACAGGAGTCACCCTCGTTGGCCACATTTTTTCCTCTGGTAAAGTTCCTCCAGGGCATTTTTAGACCCAAAAGTATCTGTTTAGCTTGCTTATCAGCTCAGCTCTCCCCCCAGGAGCTTCACCAGAGTGTCTGGTGGGAGCTGGCAGTGGCAGTTACATGTCACCCAGAGCTTGCTGCTTTGTGTTGGCTTTTCCATGCAGGTAGGCAGAGCGTACTCGCTGCCCTTCCATCCCCCTGGGGCCTGCTTTTCACCAGCCCTGGCTGTCGTTCAGCTGTTCTGCAGTGTCACAGGCAACACAGTCTCAGCTCAGGGAATTTCATTTAATTTAATTTATTGCCAATTAATACAAACTTTTAATTACTGATTTGGCTATTGAGAAGAAAAAAGAAACCATATACTATTGAACAAACACCCAGGGAAACACCTTTCCTCGCCTTTCCTCAGGCTCAACTTCAGACAAACACCTCTCCTCCCTCCTTCCTCACCTCAACTCCCCTTGTTTTCACCACTGGTTCCTACTTTCCCTCCCTCCCAGTCCCTTCAGTGAGGTGATGGGCAATGCAGGCGGTTGGGGTCAAGGCATGGTGGTTTCTGTCTGCTGCCCCCTGCGGATCACTTCTTGTCCTCCACTGCTCCTCATTCCTCACTGCTCCTCTGCCCCGGTGTGGGTCACCCATGGCCTGTGAAGAAGTGTTTGCAGTTTGTGGTTTACTTCCTAAGCTTGCATACACATCTTCATTGCAAACATGCCAGGAAAGCAAGATGGATGTATTCTGTCACATAGACATGCAGTAAATGAAGGTCAGGTATCTAAGGTATGTTTTGATGCTGAAGCCATGGGTGTAGCTCCTGGGAGATACGGCACAGGTGCCAGCAGCTCAGGGCCAGTTTGGCACGGGAGCAGGACCACCACGCTGCCCACCCCAGCTGCTGCCCTGCCAGCCACCGCACAGGCAGAGGGGCTGCAAGGTCACCCCGGCTGGAAAAGCAGATTGTGGCGCCTGTGGCGTGACCCAAAGCATTACTTTTTATATGTAAAGAAGCCCCACAGAGCCCCGAAGCTCTTCCTCATCCATCCTGCAAAGCAGAGGATACCTTCTTCCTCAGAGCTCCTGTTAACGTGTCATGCCTCCTTCAGCATGCACAGGGGTTTTGGTGAACCATCTAGTGGCTTTCCACAGAAATGAATGAAGAAATGCTATGCCACTAGCAGAGGCGTCAAATTTTCTTTTTAAATGAGGACACTCTTGAGAGCTTAATCAAAGTCTGCTCTTTATCTTAGATTACCAAGCGAAGCTGATGCAGTATGTCAAATCAGAACCACGAGGAGCTATTGGTCCAAGCCCTAATCTTAATCCAGGTCATCCAACCCTTCCACATGAGTGCAGCAGCCCAGGGCAGACTCTGGGCCGTTGTACGTACAACCATGCAAAACTGATAGTCCTTTTTGTTTCTGTTAGATAGTAGTTTATTCTGAAGGTATTTTAAAGAAAACCCTAGAAAACAGACTCTCTCTGTTCCTGACTTGCTTTCCAAAGCACATAAGTCTTTTGTAACTTTTATTCCTAGCCCCATAGCAAATACAATAGCACCAGTGACAGCTGGAATGCTTATAAAAACAGCATCAGAGTAAACGGTGAGCGTAAGTCAAACCGATCTACAAAACCAATGGTTTTACAGAGTATATATATAAAATCCTTTTGTCTACATTGTACATGTATACATAAATTCATATATTTATGTGTACAGTACTTATTAAACTACAACAGGTAAACTATACAATTAAGCAGGTTCATATGATAGTACAGTGGTGCTAATCATTATTCTAATGTACAAAGTAAAATAAAAGTAGGTAGGGTTACCTACAGCAGTATATTACAGCAAAAAAGTTAGATTTGAGTACATTGTTACTGAGGTTGGCTGAGAAAGAAAGTAAAAGATCGAAACTGATTGTCATGTGAAGGAGTGCATTAGGAAACGGCGCTCTCGTTTAACTGTTTCTAGCTGTATCTTTTGTAATACACAATAGGGGAGTCTTTTCTCTGATTTGCTTTTAAGGCTTTAGCACAATCAAAAGCTGGAGGTATTGTAAAGAAAATCTGCAAATAGCATGAAAATGTCTTGTGGTGACATTCTTATTCAGGCTCTGGGCCTGATTTTGAAAGATCCCGAACACCCAGAGATGCCAATGCTAAGCACTTCTGCAGATCAGATCTTTGAGGTCTGAAAGATTGTTTTATAATCTTGTTTTCATGCTCTTGCAAACCTACAAAGTCATTTTTTTCCCATGTAGTAGCACAGATTTTATTAAAACCATTCAGAACAAATATCTATGTTTTAAGGCAACAGTTTTGTGCTGACTGGTAAGATACATAACTTTAGTCAGTAGAACAATTTCCCTCCTTTCAGGAAACTGATAATATATTTAAAGTTAAGACAACATTAATTATTTTTAAAAACAAAGTCTCTGCAATGCTGGGACTTTTAGATCCTCTCCATTGCATCATTCTGCCTGGCTATGGCACCGTATTCACAGAAGTTCTTGCACATTAATGGCAAATGATTTATAGGCCATATAAAAAGTCAGCGCCTCAAAAAACAAAAAAGATTTCTGTTCTTTGTCTTTCATTGCCTTGTCATCTGCAGGGAAAAGTCCGTATTTGCCATTGTGTCTTCCCTCAGAAGTGGTTTGAGGTAGCTGCAGTCTGAAGTATAACCAAAACAAAACAATAAGGTTTGGAATTGTATGTTCAGTGTTTATGCAGGCTGTATGTAAGCCACAAGGAAAAATAAATTTAAACAATCACATGCAGATCTGAGAGATGCAACTGAAGCAATGGCTCCTCAATTCCCATAAATATGACTAAATTTAGAATTTGATTTCCCAACCAGTTATCGCATGCATGGTTTGTTGGCACAGTGTAACTGAATACATCCAAATGCCTAGCTCTCGATTTGTATGAGTTTAAACCCAAAGCTAAAAAGAGAATTGAAAAAATGGACATGCTTTTTAATGCTTAAAGGAAAAGAGAGAAGTCAACAGATCTCACCTATGCTGTCAGATATTCAGAATTCCTAACATATACAAGACTATTTAGAAACATCGTATTTTGTCACACTGTTAATGACCTTAAGGATCTCCAAATATTCACCAAGGACTGGTGACAATTGCCTTTTGGGTATAATGGAAAACCATCTTCTCTTAAAAGCACAAAGCAAGTAGCAATTGGCCTTTAGTTCTGCGTGCAGACAAACCTTGCGTACTGAAGCCCAAATTCTTTGAGATATTACAAGGTGGGTTTCAGCTATGTTCACAGAACAACTCCAGGTTCCTCAAAATTTGACCCACAGTATTGACAATCCTTTAACAACACTGGTTTTACTCCTCTTCTTAAGGTGAGTCCACCTTCTCTGCATTCTCAATGATTTTCAGAAATGCCCCTATAATATAGTTATTTTTCTTCAGCGTATAAAATGCTGATTTGATTGACAGAATCATATAACCTACCTTATTTATTCTAAACAAAAGGAAAATCCAATCTATTTGAGGCATGCTAAGAAAAACCAAAAACTGAATACAAATTTGCTAAAGCAATGTGGCTGGTAATCTTCATAATAAAATTTAATCACTTTTTTTTTATTCACACAGGTAGTTGTGTATCTTATATACATATATACTATGCTATATACATGCTGCAGATGGTCCTTTGCAGTTTTGCGTAGACTCATTTAACAAGCACATTTGGAACACTTATAGCATAGAAATCTGTAATTGTACATTACAAATAATGATTTTCACATGATAAATTGTAATTTTCTTTTATGGCTGTTACAAATTTATATTAAAGCTTCACTGAATTGGACAATCTTTCAGTAGAGTTTACTTAATGTTAATCTATTCATTTGGGGGTAAATGAAGAGTTTAATGGTGAAGTGATGTAACTAGAATATAGTCTCAAGTGGTGTGTTAGGTTTATCAATCAGTGAAAATTGTGCACTTGAGTGTAAGAGCACATGTCTATCCATATGATTCTTGCTACCTCAGTTAATTGAAACCCTTTTTCCACCCTATTATCAATACTTGAAAAATATCTCCAACCACATCTATTAACCAGTGTCTTAATAGAGGCTTTATCAGCTACATATAAATTGCACATATTTCACTAGAAAGCAATTTTACTAATATACGGGTCAGTTCTATGGTTCACTGGAGATGTTCACTCAGAAGGTGCTGGGGCATGACTGGATGGATCGCTAGAGATGGATAGAGCTGTGGGCCTGGTCTTCAATCCACTGAAACACTGTACAAGGTTGGAGGTCCAATCTGATTGACACCCTCAGTCCTCATTGATTTTAACAAAAGCAAAGTATGCTCATGATGAAAATTAGTTAGACACCACCACTTCCACTGGGAAATCTAAATCAGAATAGAAATATGTATTTTTAGATTTCCTATAAAACATTTTAAAAAAATCTAGTTTAGGCTCAGGACAGCACAATTATGCACCGATACTGAGATGTCCTAAACAATTCTGAAATGAAAAGTTCTTCCTTCCAAAGCAAGTTCTCCAAAGTTTTCATTGATATTGACACATTTCCTCTCTCCCCTAGATACTTGATTTGAGTGAAAAATAAATACAGATTTTCTGAGCAGCTTGGCTCAGTGTCTCCTGAGATCATGGACAATTCAGCTGTGCTTTACTGTGCCTTAAATAAAACCTAAGTACTTCCATCTCAAAAGCCCAACATACAAAACATGTTTCTGAGCATGTCCAAACCTAATTTTGCTGATGGAAGCTTCTTCCACTTTCCAGCCCTTCTACTTTCCACTCCTTCCTTGCCCTTCACATGCGCTTTTTGGTTCTCTGCTTTCCTGTTGATTTTCATGTCCGCTTTGCCTTTCTTAGCCAGTTGTCAACCTCATGAATCAACAGTAGAAGGAAAATGAAAGCGTCTGCAAAACAGGAAGAGAAAGAGGGATATGAGATGCTCAGCAGTGTCTAATCTAGTACTACCTAAAACTCTCTAAAGGCTTCTCTAATCCTTAAAGGCATTTTGGACCCTTGAACCCATGGGGTTTTGCCTCTGCTCAGAGATTACCCACATACAAAAGATTCTGCTTTCCTTTCTGTGGCCAGTTGTTTAATCAATCCCATCAGATGTGAGGATACAAGGTGAAGGGCAATTATGCTGAGTAATGCTTCTCCATCTTGGAAGGGGCCAAATGAGAGGCTTGCGCTAGGGCAGCATCAGTATCTTCCATTAACTTTACCTTTATCTGGCAAAGGTGGGTTGCTAGCAGTTGTTCTTTCCAGAAGGGGAATTTGTGGAAACAATCCTCAACACAGAAAGGATGTTATTAGTGCGTTGTCTGCATACCTCTGAAAACACATAACCCCCCACCCTTCTCCTCAGTTTTGAGGACATTCTTTCTCATGGTTACTTTGACTCCCAGTTCCTCAGAGTAGCTTGTTGCCATCACACAGAACGGATCTTTGCAGTGTTGAAGAGGGTCCACTAGACAGCTTGAATATCTTTTTGGTAACTGTTGATTCTTTGTGTACATCTGTCCCTATGTTCTCCATCCGTGATCAGTGGGCAAACCAGTGGAGCTACGAGAATTAATATGATATGGATCTATACCCAGTTGTATGCAGAGGTAATAAACTGGAAGAATTTGCATTACAAGTGAGTAGATAGCTTTCCTTTTAGTCTTAAAGCACAGGGACTATATGTTACGTAGGAAAGCAGAGCTGAAACTGGTACTACATTTATCAAGGCATGCATAGTTTAGTGCTTGTGGCACGACTATTCATAGGCAGGAAAAAAAGAGCCCCCATCACAGCCATCAGATCCGAGCTATAGATCTGCAAACTGACCAAGGCCAGCTTAGAGCTCAGTGCGATACTAACAAACCTAGTTTGTATACAGGAAATTAAGGCTTGAAGATACAAAAAAGGGTACAACAAAGATCAGTGCTTTACCATATTTGAAAACGTATTGTCTTCATTGTCAAGACTTAAAAAAATTATACTACAGTGGGCAGACAGGGCAAAACCATAGCTGAAAGCTAACAGAAATCCTGTTATGCAATGAAGAACTTCCTTTTACAGTGCGGTATTTCTTCACTGAAAGCAGATCATTGCTATAAAGAGCAGGTATTTATCAATTTTCAAAGGTCCTGGCCCATCAAAGCTAGTGTTAGATTTGGAATTTCGCTTTTGTTGCCAAGGTGACAAACACTTATAAATATACTACATCTTCTAATGTGCTTTTAACTTAGTATTTTTATGGCTTTTAAATCAGATACCATTAGCAAATATATTAGGTAATTTAGCTGAAAGACCATTTTCTACTAACACTTTTTGTTACATTTCCCCAGGTACTTCAGTAAATGTCTGTTGTGACATTGCAGTCCTGCCAGGCTTCTAGCATATAAGGATACGTACAGTACATCTGGTAAGAATTAACATATTACCTTAGGGTTTTCTATTTTTTTGTATTGATAACTACAAATTGTATAAAAGAAGACAAATATTAAGGGTTGGATCCCACAGTCCACTGACTTCAGTAGGAACTCTGCGGAAGTAATGACTCCAGGATTGGCCAGAGGCCGTACTGTGCGTTGTTATTCTTGGCTCCCATCTCCCCTTTTTTATAGCACAGTAACGAGGCTGAAAGCACAGGGGAGACCATAATGGCTCCATAGCAGGGCCCTTCCCTCTGTAAAGGGGAAGCAAACAAACAAACAAAACCTGCCTGGGTGTTTTCTTCTTTTTCATAGACTCAAGGGCCAGAGGAGACCTTTGCCATCACCTGGTGTGATGCCCTGCAGGACACCAAGCCAGGAGCTTTCCTGCCAGGTAACCAGCTGATGGCCGGGCAGGCAATGTCTCAGCTAGAGCACAGCTTGAGGAAGGCTGGCTTGGAAACTGGTGCCGGCAGACGGGAGGTGGGGGCAGGCAGAGGAGCTGCATGGCCATGGGGTGCTCCTGCACCCTCAGGAGGCTCCTGGGGGCCGCAGAAGAGTTGATCTCACTGTGGGTAGGTGCTGCCAGCACCGGTGGTAGACCTATGAGAGAGCTAGGCAGCAGGGATGGAGGTGACTCAGCAAGCAAAGAAGGCCATAGCCCCTGTCAGCCTCTGACTGCAGAGAACCACAGGTGTGAAAGTTGTGCTTTCCCTGCTATCCCAAAACCATATCTGAGGGCAGTGGCTGGGCTCTGCTCCCAGGACCTCCATTTCACACCAGGAGCCCCATCCTGCACCGAGGGGCATCCTGGTTGGGGGTGCAACCCTGTGAGCAGGCAGGGCTGGATGGGTGGGGTGCTGACAGAAAGGAGCAGTCATTTCAAAATACAACTTTTTTTAAATTTTCATAAAGCTTGCCATCACTGAGGATTAAGCACAATTCATAAACCAGTGAATAAGCTTCCTACAATAGCAGCGTGTCAGATTGGGTGGAAAGGTCCGATGGAGAAGCATCCAGGAAACATCTTTCATGCCTGCGTATTAAATTTAATCTGCCACCCCTGTCTTTTAAGACTCGGCATTCATCTGCTGAAAAAAAGATGTTGATCTGAAAGAAAAAGAGGGGGGAAAAAAACCCTAGTCTGCTATAACAGTTTGCTTGGCAAAGTGGGAGAGTCTTAAGGAGAAATTCATTGTGTGTGAGTTACAAAGAGCCGCCCCGCACTGCAGACACAGGGCCTGTATATGTCGCTCTCACCCCCAACCCAGCACTGTCCCATTGGCCTCTTCATTCAGCACAGCTATCTGTCATGAAGAATTTAAGTTTCATATTTTCGTCTGTCAGTTGCGAAAAGGCCTGTCAGCTGAAGCTTACACTACCATTTGCCAAAAGGCCTATAGCCCACACTGACAATACACTCTTATATTTGTGCTTCCAGGCCCCAGATAATCCCCTGACTTTCCTCCTCAGCAGTCCAGTTATGATGAGGCTTAAATTGCATATTTTGGGGGTTTTTAAATCCAGATTTTGCTGATAAATGCTATCAGCAGGAATGAAATGAAATACAGCACGGTTTAGCTCTTATTACCAGCATAAAGCCTACTATGGGCATTTTGTGAGGGCTATAGAGACGGTATTCATATTAAACAGGTTAATGTCTATAATGTCTATAGTCATAGGAACTAAACGTAGGAATGCTAGTATCAGCTTTTATCTACTTTGTCTGTTTGCCATGCCTGAAAAAAACCCACCCATCCTTCAAAAAGGACATTTCCCAGTTTGTTTCTTTAATTTGATTTACGAAAAGAAATAAGATAACAAGCTCATTACAAATCCACAGATGATTATTTTTATGCTCTAAGATGCCACAGAACTACTTGTATAATGCTACAGAAGGAAGAAAGTGTCTAAATCCCCAAAGTACACTTGCAAACCCCAACACTTTTCTTGTAAGACAGTTGACAAAAGTACCACAATAAAAGAGCTATAGTAAAACACGGGTCACCAACCCATCTCAATCTGATATGTGTTTATGAGGGTAAGGAAGGATACAAGAAGTTAATCCTCACACCTGTAACTTTAGGACTCCACAGCTTTGATGCTCATACCTAAATAACAACACAGCAAAAAGTAAAATTGCTTCAAAAACTCAAACTCATCTGAGGATTGTGGGGGGACATAGCACAGTAACCCAGGTTAAGCATTTGCTGTCTTGTCTCTGAGAAATCGATTTTCCAACCATAATGCAACCACAAAGAAATCACATCTTTAACTCATTAAAGGCTTTTAAATTGTCTAATCAATTAGACAATTGACTCAATTACATTTTTCTGAAGTCAATATTAGATTATGTCCCTATGAAACAACTTTACCGTTTTCTTCTTTGGTGAAACATCATTTTTCCCTGCAGTTCTAAAATATTCTATTATAATATACTAGTGCCAGAGGGATTTCTGTTTTGTTGCCTTATATTGTCATTTGGAAACTAACTTCAGGACAATGTCTCAGAACCCATGGTCTGAGACAGTCTGGAAGGAGAAGAGGGACTACTGTAGGAAATTCTGCAAAAAGCCCTATGAAAAGCAACCTTATTGTTGCAGGTTTCAGCCTGGTCCACTTTTCCCCTGGAAAGTGTTTTCAGGTTTACACATTAAAAAAAAAAATGGTAACGCCCTGGAAAATCTTTTCCATGAGAAGTAAGGTGGGAAGTTGCTTACCCTCAGCTGACTGATGTTCAGAAAATGAGGGCAGCTGCAAGGCAGTGTATAAAGGGATCCCTCTCTGGAAAGGTTTCTGCGTGTGCTTCACACCGTATTCCTGTGATTGAAACAACTTGTGTGTGCAGATTTGAGCCAGTAAGTGTCCTCCAGATCAGAAACTAATGCAGTCATAATGCTACTGAAAAACCTTGAAATAAAGGACTGGCAAGATTGCCCAAGCTTTTGGGGTCCAGTTGTCTTCTACAACAGCCAGCTGTGGCAAATAATTCTCCCAATGGGATCAAGTTCCAACCTGTAAAACATTTGGATTTTTTGCTCCTGCTACATCCTTTGGCTGTGTCCCACCGGCAGGTAAAGAGCAACCAAGAGAAATTAAGCTGGAAGGGAATGCTGTATTGCAAATTGCATTTTTACTTTTATTGATTTACATATGTTAAGATTGTATAGGGTTGTGTAAATAGATAACAATAGCTGACAAAAAAAAGTGGTATTATTAATGCCAGCAATAATTATCAGACATCCAATAAATCTATTTTTTCAGTAATGATAGTGAAATATTGCCAAGATAACAGCAATGGGATGTTGTCTGTTCAATCTCTGGGTCAAAGCAGCAAGTACATCCTGCCCCAGAATATTCCCACACAATGACTTTTAGAAAAGAAGGGTGGGAATTAGGATAAATATGGATCACCCTGAAAGGCAGGGAAAAAGGAAACGGTAAAAGCTGGTGTAGTGTATAAATTGGCTCTTGGTGCATGGAGTAGTTGGAGACGTCTGTGAAGCTAATCAGTGCTAAAGGATAGTGATTTGTGTCAGCTATTTTTTTTGTCTAAAAGATTGAAATATCTGAGGGACAGAGGTTTTGTGTTCCTCTATGTTACCACCTGGAGTATTTTGGATCTCACTATGTTCTTACTGTTGCTACAAACAAGAATTCCCTTACCATTGCATGTGTGTTGACTATCAACTTTTTTTAAAAAAAAGAGAAATGAAAAGACTAAAATATATTTTGTTTCAGGAATAAATTACTCCAGGAGCTGTAGCAAGTGATTGATTCCCTAAGCAACACAAACTTCTAATGTCTGAGTTGCACTGTCTTGGGGCAAAAATTCAGAAAATAGTTTCACCTCACTGAAAAGCAGGATTTTGCTCCTGAATTCCTGGGAAGTTACCACCTAAGCTAAGTGCCTTCTGTTTTCCTGCCTCACGGTTCTTTTGTCTCTGGAGTTACTCATTAGGAGCAGGCTCACTGCCTCATTTAAAGAACAACAAATGAAGGAGGCAGATCAACATTTCTTTCTGCATTTTGTTTTAGCTACAGTTTGAGAACAGCTTTCGTTAAACCCAGGCCTGTGCTCCACAGGCACATACAAATCGGTATGTGGGTGTCCAGTATACTTGTAGATGAAGAAAGGAAGGAAAAATGCTCTGATAGAACACATTCTCTTTGCAGAGAGAAATACCGGCCTTTCTTACTAGATTAGGTTAGGCAGCTCCCTCCTCCAAGTGCTGGCTTTTAGGACTCTCATTCCTAGATGCTGAGCAGCTAATTTTAATTGCTTTAATTTTTCTGAGAAACTAAGCTCTTGCCCTCTGTATGGACCCTCAGCACCTAACTCGGGATAATAAACTCATGCGGGCAGCAGGATGCTTAACCCCCAGGCATGGCAAATACTCACCTCCCAAGTCTCTTTTAGAGATCCCAGCCAAACCTTTCTTCCCTTTTCTGTTATTCCTATTCCAATTATTCCTTCTTCCTGTCCTCCAATCTCTTTGAAAGGATTTGTTTGATTATTAGCTACATTTTTCTACTTTAAGCAGCGGGGTTTGACTCAACACACAGGTAGACGCCAGGAAAAATCAATTCTGCCAGGTGCAGAGCTCAAGGTAGCGACAGGAGATCTCATCTCCAGTCAGCACGGTAATCCACTGGCACCAGCACAGGGGCCGACGAGATGAAAGGCCCCGCGCCCATCTCCTTGAAGTCAGTGGCCATGGTCTAGTCCTCTTGGTGTGAAGCATTGGGTGCAGCTCTCCAGGACTTCTTGGAGGAAGCTGGTAGGACTCTGCGTCTTTGCTTAGTAGGTCCCAGGATAAAAACAACTACATCTCATCCTGCCCTAATGCAGACACAGGCTGCTTCCACTGAAGTCGATGGTAAAAGTCCTAACTTCTTCCCTAACTTCTTCAAGCAAGATTCATGTTTGGTTCTTTGAGTATTTTATCGACTTGTCAATAACGTTCCCCAGAAACTTCAGGCTCCTTTATTTTTATTTTCTTGTTTGCTTCACTAGGGGATAAGAAAGCCAGAGGCTAGGCTTTTAAGTTGGGATTATACAGTTCAATCTTTCTATGGTGTGATAAAGTTGTCACGGCCAGCTCTGGGGAGTCACTGCCCTTCTGACCATCAGGGTTCACAGTGGTTTTGATCTGGCATTGAAGTAATGAATTTTTTTAATTTCCTTTATCAGCAACATGGTACGTGCCTCCAGAGGCAGAAAGACCCCCAGATGACAGACGCAGAGGCCACCAGTAGGACCTGTGTGGGAAACAAACATTTGCCAGCCACATTTTATCCCGCTGCTTGTCCTTATGCTTTCCCCAGCCTACCAGTCGTGTGGCTCAGGGCAGGCCAGACTGCAGAAAAACAGTAAGAAAAAACACAGTAGTGTTTCCTTTTTGCGTTACGGTATAATAAAATCAACAGCATGGAGCAACTTGTCCCACTCTGAGAAACAAATGGATGGACTAAGGACAAATAACTCCGGTCCCCAATTTTTCATCTTCAATTGATCCTGGATATTAAATGGGATGGAAAGGTAAACTGGGTATTTTTGTCAGTCGTGTGCAACTGACAGACCATAACGTAGGTGAAAGTACATGAGTGCTGTGGAGCCAGAAGATTTCCGTGTTACCATACTGTACATCCATAGTCATCTACCTCAAATTACTCACTTTGCAAGATGTACTGAGGTGGGGGAATTCAGAGACTCCAGCTGACAAGAAGTGAAGGAATGGGCTCATTTATCCCCCAGATAGAATGTTTATTATGTTCCTCTCACTTTGTTCTTTGAATCGGTATTTCTTCACAGTTTTTAAACTACACATCTTTGTAAAAATCACAGCTTCCCACAATATTACTAATTTCAGTTTGAGAGGATTGAAAGAGCAAGGGCACAATTAATTACACAGTATGAAATAGTTAGATTTAACAGGAAACTGTAAAGCTTTATTTTTTTAAAATGTTTCTCAACTCCAGTCCTAAGTGAAAGTGTAAAGCAAAAGATGCTGGATTTTTTAAATGTCAGAGTAATTTTGGCCTATCTCCAGCCTTTCCGTTTGCCACATTAAAGCAGCCCTGTTATTCTGTAAACTTCATAGTCTCAGTGGGAATACAACACAGCATTTGCCAGGGCCAGGTTTAAAGGTAGGCAAAATAGGCAGCTGCCTACCCTAACAAGGAGCTAGATGCAGCAAAAAAAAAGCAAATTCACAAATATAAAACATTATTATTTGCCAGCAGTAAATGCTTCCTGTTCAAATTGGCCAGAGAGAGTAATATAATTCTTCTGATATTTTATCACAGAGTGAAGAAACCCATGGGGGAGGACATGGAAAAGTCTTCCTGACATTACAGGGCTGAAGGCTGGCGCTGTCTCCTGCTGCTCCACTATTTGAGGTGGCCTTTGGCAGCCGATGGCTGAGGAGGCTGGTTGGAGCAGATTTGCTAATCCCGCAGAGTGCAACACACCTAGACACGCTCACTGCTACGGGAAGGCCTTGCCTCTACAAGCAAGTACTTTTGGAATAACTTTAGAGGGTTTTTGTTCAAAATAAACTGCCTTGCAACCATATGCAAAAGTTGGGGGTTTTTTTTTTGTTGTTCTCACTTTTAGTTTTTAACAGCCTGGTGTTTTATTCCACATCACCTGCAAAATGGGCTAAAGCAACTGTTCTGGGTTTTTAAACTGATTTCTTTTATCTTTACAGTTACTACGCTAGAGAGAAGCGCTGGCATTTTAGGGTTCCAGCACCTGAAAACTGCAATCTTGCAAGCTAGAGTCTTTTAAATAGAAAGCAAGAGAGAAACGACAGTGGTTCACAGGAAAGAATGACTTCTGGGACGAGATATTCAAGCCTCTTAGCTCTGGATCAACCAAGCAAATTAAGGTAAAACCCAGAGGGACAAATATACTGCACAGATCAGCTTGGGAAGCATCATTTTATAGAAACAAATGGGGAAGTAAAACACAATGCTTTAAAAGTGCATTAAGTATACTTTATTCCTCAGCTCAGAGTTAATTCAAGCAATAAACTCACAAGCTAAAGCTTCCTACAAATTTCACAACCAAGTTCCCTACCAAACCTCAGGGGAAGCTTTTATAGTGATAACTCCCTTCCCCCACCTCCAAGCTGACCTGGAAATGCTTAGAGAATTGTGCTTAGCAAAACTCTTGTCCTAAGACTTTTTATTATTATTGTTATTACCTGTGTTTTTCTCTGAACCACATATATAAAAGAGAGGGGATTTCCCCTTGCGCCAATTAAAACCCAAATCTCACCTCTCCTTTCTTCCCCCTCAACAAGAAGTTAACCCCTGCTGAGCTCTTTCCCCCAAGGCATCTATAAAGCTTCACAGGTGAGCTTGCTGCAGTGTAATGAGAATGAATCAGCACTGATCTTCCAACAGATAAACACCAATCTTTTATTCTAGCCACCTGGCTCTGGACTTATCAGACAAGAAAATGGCTATGGTTTGAGTTAGGTGGATTTTTTTTTTCTTTTGCAATATTCTTCCTTTTGTATTTTTCTTCCTTTAGCAAGCACTCTTGGGAGCAAAGGTGTTTTAGAATATCTTCAAGCTGGGATTTTTCTTTCCTAAAATCTATGTTCTGACACTTTTTGTTGGAGGAAATTACCTTGTTTTGTGTATGCTTAGTCTCTTAAAGTCTTTCAGTTGTATTTCACCCTTTTTCACCAAGTCCTTGAAATACAAATGAGTTTGTTACACCTGGACAGAAGTAATAGGGAAATATTTTCATTTCAGTAAAGGTTTAATTATAATTAAACCTGGTTGTTATACCTTGGGGAAAATGAAAATATTTGTGTGGTTATATAGGTAAATTTATCTTGTCTCCTTGTGGGTTTGACCATAAGAATGTAAAGTCAAGAATTGTAATAGTTCACTAAAATATTTTCTGTCCTAGATGTACATGAATCATATAATTGTTTGCCTAATGAAGCTCTTAAGAATAACTAGAAGAAATGAAATGCATTAAGGAGTCTAACAGGAGAATGGGCCGTAGTGCCAAATTACTTTGAATTTTTATGATTGTTCTCAAGTAGGGAGTAAAGTGGGAGGATGAGAAGACAATTCTCCAGTTCAATTTCTATCTCTTCACTCATTTCATGTTATAAATAAGTGGTTTGTAGGACTGCTTTCAGTTTATTCTCTGGTCCTGACAGACGGGTGTGTTCTGTTGCCTTTAAATTTCACCTTTCCCTCTTTCTTTCATACACTTTGAGAATAACATCACCAAATAATGCTGGGTCCTCTTTTCTTGAGTATTTTTAAAACGTATTTCTGAGCAAATACCCTTATTTAAAATTTGTAATATGACTTTTTGGCCCCGCTACTACCCACAATTTTTTCTAAGCCTATCACAGGGTAAAGAATAAGGAGTCCATGTTCTAAGACTTTTAAATGTGTGCCTTTTGTTTGCTGTGTTTTTACTTTGTCCACACTAAAGGGAACAGTCTTTCTGAAAAAAAAACCCATACAAATATTTTTCGTCAGTCTTGTGTGCAGTGGGGTTATTTGTACCAGATAGCAGCACAGATATATTAGCTAGAGTTCATTTTGGGTTAAATTCTGGGAAAGCCACAGGAGAACAAGCCCTCTATTTAACTGGCATTTTGTATCTACAGGGGAGGTTGTGTTGCTAAAACCCAGGCAGGGTAAATATCCCTTGTGTTTAGAGGACCGCGATATTAACAGATCTGCTGCTGAATTTATAATGGCTATCCATGATTTACTGGTTTTGTTGTGTCCCTTACCCGTTATGATGTACTTAGGTGCATTTCTATACGTGTTTGTTGAAATCTTCCTTCTCAAGAGTTGCATTTTGGGTTCAGTCGCTGCCCGTGGATTATTCCCTGGAAATGGCATGTTAATTGTGTTGGGGACAAGAGATGCCAATATTTATTTATGTAAATGAACATTATTATTTTATGCATAAAGCATTTTTTGTTAAAGCAATTTTCTTTCTTGTGGATTTGATGAGAAACATGGTCTCATTTTCTCACTTGGTGACTTAGGTAAGAGTAAATAATTTTTCTACACTGCACTTTGTGCAGAAAGAGAAAGATGGGCAGAGGAATAGCCATGTTATTTATAATAAATGAGAATTTAAAGTAATTAGTGGAACAGCACAACTCGGAGGATTGGTAAGAGAACCCAGAGCTTTTTCTCTTCCAGGTGTTCAGATGCTGGGTAATGAACGTGTTATAAATACCTCCATGGCAAGGTCACCAGTTTAAATGAGGTTTGTGTAAAGAATGGCAGGAAGGCATTAATGCATGAGCATCAGTCACCAGGAGAACATACGCCGCTTCTGTCTGTCGCAGAGGGGTGAAGACCAGGCTGTCCACACCAGCCCCATCACCAAGGGACCCTCTGCCAGGAGAGGCTGCCGCCATATACCCTGGCATAGGCTGCAGCTGTTTGTGGTAGCTGTCCTGGGAGGACCTCGTGGACCATAGCGTTTGCTGTGTAACTTCTGCTGGGTTTTCTTTGCCTCATGTGGCTATGTACGAATACGATGGCAAAAGGTCCCTAATGGGCTTATGTGCTGGAATCAGTAAATTATGGCTTATTTTATGCAGGAGATGTAAACTAGATGACTGTGCTAACTCTGGCCTCACACTGTAGTTCTCACAGTCTGTTTCCATGTAAAAATCGCTACTTAAAGGAAATGCCACGCTCGCTAACCTCAATCCATGTTCTTCCTGACCTGTAGAGGAGCAGGGCTGGATCCCAGGTGTGCCTTTTCTGTTTGAAGGCAAAGCTGCTCACACACTTGCTTCGAACAAAGACCACATCTTTATTTAGCTGAAGGTTTGTATTAACATCATTAGAAGTTTAGCTGTTGTTTTGAACCTTTTCTCTTGAAAGCAGCAAACAACTTGGTCAGAGGGCTGTGTCATTCCAGCACTAAAGAGAATTAATTCCTTTTTTTATGTATGGAATAAACGGTCTGTGCAGTTTCTTAGCACTACTCAGAGCTGTGAAGAGAGCCTAACACTTGGAGCTTAGCTGCATATACCTTTTAAGTATTTCTAATTGAAAAACACAAAGCATTGTTTTTTCTTGGAGAATCAGTTCTGACTTTGGATTTAGGAAAGAATGCAACAGTGAGATAATCTCACTTTTCCCATCATCATCCTTTCATTCTTCTTCACTTCCCCCTCCCCAGACACAAGGTGACATATCCAAGTACTTGTCCTTCAACAGATTCTTCAGCAAGCAACAGAGCAGAAAGCCCTAATATCTATTCATTTGTAATCTGTCATTCTTAAAGTATTAAGGACAATTGACTTCACATGTCTCAGGTAATTAGAACAGTCATCCTTTGCTCCAGATTTTTAAAGTAAGTGTCTCAAACTCTTAATCAGTACATTTATTGATGTCTTTCAACATATCTGTTTCTTGTCAAGTGTGTGTTAGATTTGAAAAAAATCTTGCATACTGAATTGTGCATAAGAATTATATTAAAAACCTTTTTCTATTGCTTTTGTAATCAAATAAAATATATTAGTGACAACGTGGTATTTTCCACATTCAGAGTAATCAATCTCTTTTAATATGGAAAACTGCTCAAAAGCAAATTAATAAATATAAATGTCAGGAGTTACATTTACACAAATGTTTTAGTACTTGTTTTCCCAAGTTTATATTTCCACATCAAGCAATATTAACTATGATAATAGCTAATACCATTTTACAAGCTCTAAGGGGCTCATAAAAAAAGGTTGTTGGATTTCTTCAGCTGTTACTGATATTAGCAAGAAAAAGCAGCCATTCCTTACCTCAGAAACCTGAGTCCTAACTTTGGCCACTAACAAGTTTATGTAATTTTTGTTAGCTGCAGATATGGGAGATCTCCAGGGACAGGTACACCTAAGCTGAGTGTCCTCAGTGCCCTCTTGGAGCACGAGCACTCTCAACAGATAGCGCTCTCCTGGTCTGGCAGATCTGTGTTTGTGAGAAGAGCAATCTTTCAGGCTTGCTAGGGTATTGCCATTATTCTATAGCTATGACTATAGGGGCTTACCCACAAATAAGTTTTTTGGGCTCACTGTCACATTGCTCATTTCAGCTGTGCTATTCAAGACATTCTTCCCCGGCATCTCTTTAGCAAGGAACAGGCAAGTCTCTCAACAGCTAGCACTATTCATCTGGTCCCTCAATGCTTTAGAGTAGTGGTTACTCAGACCATCCTGTGAAGGAGTCTCAGGCTGACTTTGTGTGCTGGGCAGGAGAAAAAAACCCAATCATCTGGAGTGGTTTTTATTGATTTGAAGGCAGAGTGGGGAAGCAGCTTGGGCAGTGTGAGATGCATGTCTCTGTCATTGCTGCAGTTTTCTCCTGTTAGCCACACCACATCAAAAAGCAGGAGAGTGCTTCTACAGCAGGGATTTTGTATGGAGAACAGGAGCAATGAAGTCAGACCAGTGCAGAGAGCAAAGCTGGTCCCTCCATCCCTTTGCCAGTGTTTGCCCTTGTGCACCCCACTCTCTAAGATGTTCTGCTTTGTAGGATGTGGTATATTTGCAGTCCGAGTCAGGGACTGGTTTGAACTCCTAAACTAAGAATCTCATATCTGCGATTTTTCAATATTTGGCAATAAATGATCAACAACTGCTGGAGAGGAATATACTGTGGTAAAACAAAAGCTTAGGGATAACTTGGTGGTGTTACCATGTCCTAGCTGTCAAAAAGGATATTCCCTAGCCTCTCCTGGGAATATACGTTGTACATAGACTAGGAACCACATGCTCCTTAAATGGATATTGTGGAGTCCTTTTGCCTCTCTGGGGAATATACATTGTACATAGACTAGGAACCACATGTAGACACACATGCTCCTTAAATGGATATTGTGGAGTCCTTTTGCATATCCAGCTCGTTGGAAGAAACAGGGGTGAGCTCCAGTAGCTCTTTCTTTCACTGGCACTCTCGCTCCTGTACATCCTCTTCTTCAACTGTGCAGGCTGTACCGACAACAGCAACGTGAGAGAAACTCGAGCAGGTGGGGTGTAACCCAACCTGAGCCTTTAGAGCAGCCCCTAGTCTCCCGGGAAAGCTGCTTGCTCATTATAAGAGAGCTCTTTATACCTAAGGGCTGCGTACATGATTCACTACAGGGGATACAAAGGAATATATCTGAGGTGTGTTTATCTGGAGTTGTCCCCTTTTTGGTGAATTTCTCCCCTCTTCATTTAATTTCTCTTTGGGATGGGTGAAAACAGGATTGTGAGGATGTGGAAAGAAAACTCCTTACTGAGGAAGAATCTCGCGAGTCTATGGACACTGTGTATGCCAGCACATGACAGAATGCCCTGCAGGCTTCAAATGAAACCCCAGTTTCACCAGAGAGCGGAAGAACTGTGGGGTATAAGGTAGCTGGCAGTGTCATGAGTGCTTTGAGCGCTCGCTCTTTCAAAACATGTGTGTGCCTTTGAGTCTCTCTCTGTTGAGCAGAATAACTCGATTACAGACGGGGAGGTAGCTCTGTCCAAGTAACATGGCGTTGCCTTTTTTTGTGGTAATGGCAGCTGTACAGATCCAAGAAACAAAACTGATGTCTTCATGTGGATGGTTATCTCCATCAGCCGAGGAGATAGATCTCAGGACTTCAGTGTGTTGGGTACCAAAGTGATTCTGAATTGTAAACCTCCAGTGACGCTTTGTTCATAATGGATGAATTCTCTGATTTACCTTACTTCCCTTTTCCTTGAGAAATTAATTGGTTCTGCACATACATAATACTTTCTCCTTTTTGTAATATATTACTCAACATGGAATAATTAGGAATGCAAAGGTTGCACTGAGCAGCAGAAGGAGAATGCTTGCCTCCCACTGAATCATTTTTGTCTCTTTAAAGGATTCATTTCCCGATTACTGAATTATTTTAAACATAATATTTAACTTTCACCTTCTTTAGTTTGCATGCACATTAAATAAGCCTGATAATTAAGGACCGTTGCTGCATTTTGAAAATTTGGGGGCCCATTCTGAAAACCATTACTCTTACGAATTATCTCAGTGGAATAACTGATGTAAAAATAGCTGTGGTCTTAATATATAGATGATTGGATTTAGAATTTTGCCTTCATTCATTTCATTGGAAGGTACTTATCTGCATCCCTCTGACTGCTTTGAAATTATTTTATGTGGGTATCTAAACATGCACACAGTGATGTATTGCTGTGTTTATCACTGGTTTAGTTCACCAAGAGCCACTTTAGCTGAGCTGCAAGTTCAAAATCTCCCCATAGAAGAGGCTAATTGACTTGTGCTTTTGTGGTTTATGGTGTCACCAAACCCCTTGACACAATTCTAGCTCTCTGTTGAATGGATGCTAATCTATTCTTATTCTAACTATTGACTTAATGTTGATATAACATCTATCTATACTTCTCTTTCCCAAGAAGACACTTCATAATTCAGTTATGATGGTAAATATTGTATCAACTTGAGACATCATGACTCCATGGAAAAGTAATGTTTTAGTGACGTTTATATAGATTTTGGCTTTCTAAAACATATAATACTTTATCAAGAGGAAAAATATTTATACTGGCTCTGTTCAAACTTTTATTTCAGGATTGGGACAAAAGAAACTTGGTTTCATAAAAGTGTCTAGAGCAATTTTATTGTTTATTAAAAGCCATAAAATATATCTAGATTTGCTGTTACATTATAAATCATAGGCTTTTTCAAAACTAAGATTGTGTAGACTAGATCTCTCTTTCTTCAGTTACATAGCCACAAAAATTAGTTATCCTATGCGCTACATTTTGTCAGAGTTCAGAAGGATATTGCTGTGAATCCAAGAACTAGAAATGGGCCAAAGTGGAAGCCAGGGATAGAGTCGGGGCTTAGCTTTATCCCAGTGTGACTCTGTTGACTTAAGAATAGCAGCTCAAAGCTTTAGAGTATGAACTCCATCTCAGGTAGGAGCTTTTCCACGTGGAATTTAGGAAGGAGATAGGATGGGAGTTTGAAACCATCCTTCTTGCTTAGGGAACTGGACGCATTTGAAGTGAAAAGGTGGGGCTGTTCTTCAGTCCTGGTCTAGAGGGCTCAGATTCTCCTGAGTGGAGCTACTAGGGGTAAGATTTTAGCTCAAGGTGGCAGAAAGCCAGTGAAGGCAATTGCTATCCTGACTTCACTCCTCATTCCCTTTCAACTTGTGAGTACCTCTGAAGCACAGACTGGAAGAATTTAAAGTCCCAGGTCTGAATCTGAGCTTTATTTGACCCAGGACTTGGTTTTTAGGCTAAATTATAGTACTGTCCCTCTGGCCAACCACAGGTGGTGTGGTAAAAATGAGCAACTTTATGTTACCATTCATGTTCTTGCTGGGGCAGATCCAGCTTGGATGTCTAGAAAGCACAAAGCACACTGGAGCTGTAGCCACAACAAATAGTGAGTGGGTTGGTGTGAACATTTTTATCTGCAGTATGTATTATTTGTTCTTTACTTCCTGACAGGAGAAGATGAGCACAGCTAAAAAGAGAGGAATGTTAGGGTATGCCTGGGGAAATGTGGGAAGCTCAAAGGCAAGGCCTGGTGCTCTTAATAACCATTATGATAAATTAGCATATGATACAAATAATGCATCAGAAAAAGAAAAAAAAAAGCTGTCTTGTAAAGCAGGACATAATTCTGCGACATGTCTACTGTCTCTAGATAAAGGTTTGAATGGTTTTCCCAAGAAGAAGCTTTATGCAAATGCATACTGTCATGTGAATCAGATTAAGGGAAGAAAGACTATTTATGCATTAAATCCAAACATGCTTCTGGGGAAAGGAGAGGAGAAATAAACCCTTTCTTTCACCTCAAATACAATATACGTGCAATGACTAAAAAGAAATGAATGTGTCACCTCTATTACTGACACTAAGTGATTTCCCACTAACAATTAGCATGAATCATAGTGAGAAAAATCTGAGATGGAAAAGACCTATTAGAACATCTAGTCCATCTCCCTGTAAATACAGGAATCTCCCTGACAATTTCTATATGAAGCAGTTCACTGCTCAAGAGTTTGTGTTTTCATCAGTGTCACTTCACATGGGCATTTGCTAAGAAGTCTTTACAATGACTACCACATCTGTTCTTCACCCGAAAATAGAATTACATCAGTTCTGCTCTTCCAGATCAACATCCTTCTGGAGACGCTTTTGGTCCTATGAGTACCCGGAACATAAAATATATGTTGTTGCTTTACAACTTTAAATACAATGGATTGTCTTTGCTTTCACGCGCCACAGAAGATGTACAAACTGTTCATGTATTCAACAGCAGCACAGAAAGCAAGCAAAGGGAAATGCTTGGTTACGGTGAAATAAAATAATGTAGCAGAAGCATTTTGGGTGACACCAAACTGGACTCAGCTAAGTGGGGAAGATGCATATGGAGGTGTTTGTGGCTGCCAGGTTTTGGGGCTTGTTCTGTGCCATCTTTACCCCAAAGGTAGGCTAGAACAACCTTAGGGTTGCTCAGACTCCTCCCATCTTGGAATGGCCCCCAAAATAATTTGTTCCTGCTCCCTTTTCTGCCCCCATGTCCCTTCTGCTGGGCTGTGCGGCAGGCGATGGCACGCAGCTGGCTGTGCTGGCTCTGCTCCCACCAAGGGTCTCTCAAGCAGAGGGCAGCACAAAGCATCAGGGATGTAGACCACAGTCTGGCTCCTTGTAACCACTAGGCCAAGATTCAATGGGAATTCAGGATCAAGTCTGGCACTAATCCCTTTTTTAATAACAGAGATGTACCGCTAGAAACAGAATAGGTTGGGAATGCCTTTGAGGGTAGACAGTGTATGAAGCATGCCTGGAAGTGAACTTGCATATGCAGCTTCGCTTGAAAGTCGGGGCAAGTAGGTTCATTTCACTGCAATCTAGGTATACCCAGGCTAACTGCTTATTTATCTGAATCTCTAGCTGTTTGCACCAGTGTGGTGCTGTAGGCATATTCCATGCACTTGAAAACTGCCTGACCAGATTCTCAGTTGACATTGATTGATTTTCTCCCCACTAATTTCCATAGACAATAATTTCTCATCCCAAGCGTTTTGTATGAATCCGAGATGTGAGGCTAGGCGTTTGGCTGATCACCCTCAGGATGCACATGTCATTATGGTCTGATTCAAGTCCTACCAAAGTCGACTGGAAACTTTCCACTAAACCCGGGGGCTGCTGAGCAGACCCTGTGGAAGTAAAGGCTGCAAGTGAGTGCAGAGACATAGAGCCAAATGCTTTCATGGGAGGTTTTTTTTGAAAAGGGGTATTTTGGGTGTGTGGTGATTCTGTTTGTGGCATCCTCCCGCATCCCTGCAGAGGAGGCAGCGGTCCTGTGCAGGAGTTGCTGCTGTCCCAAGGAGGAAGGAATAAACAAAACCCACTGCGTGGGTAACATCAGCAACAAGTTTTGCTTAGATGCCTGTGGCTGAACAGTGTTCATGTGTACACAGCCTGGAACAAATGCAAACGCTGATCAGATGATCCCAGGTGGATAAATTTTTAAAGGATATTGTTCCTCTGAAACACATCAATTTGCCCCATGTGAGCTAAAATAATTCAGGTAAAATTGATCTGCTCATGATGCCTTTATAATGTATTTATTTTTAAATGGATGAGTTTTTTCTGATTGCTTGTAACGATTTTTCTGAATTACAATGATCTTTAAATATTACTTGTAACAGCAGCTGTTACAAAAATTTTCAGGCAGAAATGTGATTTTCTTTTTATTTAAAATAGATAATGGGCATTTAAAAATAAGAGTTCCCCAGTCCTGGCACAGACCCAGTCATGGGTGTCCTGCTGTGTAACTCAGCACAGATCATTTTAAAAACAAGAAGTTTGCTGAACAAATATAAGCTTCCCGCAGCTGAGCATGTCTCTCCCCACGGACCAATGAACTTCCCTGTGACTCGAGATATTTTTAATTCAGCTCTGGACTTTCTCCAGGAAATCAGTAATAATTACTAATTGTATTTTTGTAAGCTAAATGAAAGGATGCATTCTTTCTTGAAATTCTCCCTTAGCTTTTGCAATTAATTATGTTGCTCTTTTGTGTGATTAATCCTTGTCTTTGTATTACAACTTCACTTAATCAAATAGTGCTGTGTAGCACGCCAAGGGTTCTTAAGTGTAAGATATTTTCTCGTTTTTTATTGTCACTTTTTTCTTTTCTCTGCTACTCACATCTCTTCTAAACTTGTAGCAAAGCAATGTTTTACTAAAGGACTAAAGAGTTCTAAAATCATCAGGGGAAATTTGCATGAGATTATTGTAACTTGGCAAAGCCCCCCTACCACGTGTGGAGCTACAAACTGATTTTTACCAGCTGAGGATATGTCCTTACATCACCAACACACACTAAGGCAGTTTTCTGATAAAACTATTTCACCAGGTCAGTCAAAACCTCTAAATGACCTCAGGTTTTCTTTCTAAACCTTTACTATATGAAATATAGTAAAACAGAGTTACCTGACCACCTTAAATTATATATTAAAATTATCCTCTTGCAATATGCCCACACTGGAAATGTCAGGCAGAAAGGAGCTGGTTTTGAGTGGTTTAGAGAAAGTCTTAAACACTTAGGTTGCTGTGCAATTTTGTGGCAAATCTTACTTCTTCCTCTGCAGCCAGGGAAAGTTTTTTCCGTGGTGGAAGTGGAGCATGTCTGTCATTCCAGCATAGCATGGCTGCAATATTGCCAGCATTAAATGTTCAAAAGTCTGGAGACTGGTTTACACAGAGCAAGGTCCTTACTTTAAAATAAATAATTTTATCTTCCAGTTTCTTATCTTTTCGGGTGCCCTTGGGTCATATTTCCAAGGGCCCTTCTGTATCTCAAAATGAATATAAAAAGCAGACAAAATCAAGTTCAGGAAAGGTGGCATCCTCGTTGGTCCAGGACCTGGGGCTTTAAGAGCAAGATCTTACCAGCCTCACCCTGGAAAAAGGAGAACTGGTTGGAGCTGCCAGGGAAATGTAGTCATTTTATCACCATAGAGGTGTCAGTGTGTCAAGGATGAGTCTGAATATCTATTACCATGGAAACTCTCTCTGCCTTGAGCACAGCAGAGGATGGGCATTGCCCGTTCGAAGCTCCACCAAGGTGAGCGGGGCTGGAGCCCAGGACAACATCAGCTGTTAGTTAGGGAAGCACTGAGGAGGCTGCTTACCTGATTATGGAATCACTCTCACAGCTTAATAATGAAATAATAAGTGAAGGCAGTAACTGAAATGTTCTGTGCCAGTGTAAATATAAGTGGTTAGTGAATAGATAAGATGCTAAAAGACATTGTTAAAATACACAGTGCCGTCACTGTAGGATGAGTCAAACTTCTTGCTGGTGAGTACCACAGTGGATTCCTCTGTGAAGCTTTTTACGCAGAGTTCCTAATTGCAAGGAGAATGAGCAGGCAGAGGAAAAGAGTAAAAAAGTAGAAATAATATCTTCCATTAAGCGCTTAATAAATGCTGAAAAGTAGCTTTGAATATTCAGACAACTGACCTGTGTCAGCAGAATGTGGAGGTGCATGCTCACCTTAAGCATAGTTGTAATCTCATGGAAATAAAATAAAATAAATAAAAAGTATTGTGGAGCTGTATGGCCCTGCTTGCATGAGTAATGCCAGGGATCTGCTTCTTGAACCGGGTCCTTTATGCAAATAATAAGTCACAAATGTGGTAAGGATTTATTTTATGTTCTTTCAAATGAAGATGGGTTGGCTGTATTCAGTATATTAAATCCTTCCTGCTGCTAAGCTTAAAGAAACTGATTCTCTTGTAACATATTTTGATTTGACTACTGTAGCTTCCAAGTGCTATAAAGCACTAGAGTAGTTTGCCTTGGCCTCACACCTAGTTACAGTAGTGCTAACTTTAAAATTGCTGAAGAAACCCACATCTGGAGTCAATTGAGTGAATTTTAACCAGCTTTGGTGGTAATATGCAAGTAATATTTCATCCTCGTGTGTATTTCACTCATCTTATAAAAAAGATGCCTCATTCCAAGACTCCTAGACATATTTCTTTGCTGTCTCATATATCAAGAGTATCAGACTAAGCAGACCGCTTAAAACTGGATATGTCCAAACACTCTCTTATCCTAAACAATGGCGAATATTTTTGCCAACACTTCCATTTCCTGCAGTGGAAAAAAAATATATAACCCCAAAGCCTTGGCCAGATCCTGCTTTCCTTGAAATGCATGGCAAATTTGTCAACAAAACACTCTCTGGCTCGGTAGTGGGGGGAGAAGTTTAACAGCTGGAATTAACCAGCAGGAATAATGTGAAGCAGGCTGAAGCTTCAGATTAGGTTTAGTCTAATGCTGGGGTTCAAGGCTGAGCTTGCGTTCCGATCCGCCTGTGCCAAAATCACAGAAGTGACATCCAAAACCAGAACCAGAGAGCAGGCCCTTTCAGCTCTGGATTTGGCCCAAAGCCAGACCAGGGCTGCGGGCATCAGTCCAGGAATCCAGCGCTGAGACACCCGCAGGCCCCAGATTCAATGGCTTGAAACTCCAGTTTTCTACCATCAAAAATATTAGTCTGGTGCAAAGAAAGTACTTTTATTTACAAAAATGTTGTAAGTGTAAGTAATTCATTCCCATTTGCATGGACTCCGTTTCTCTGACTGTTTGCAGGGGGATGACCAGCCATATGGGAGACAGGCATTAAACTAAACAAGACCCCAACTTGGTTTTATTCTTTTTTTTTATCTGAAGGGACCACCACTGGTGCGAGGCTTGTTTCTTGTAGTGCCTCAAAAAGCTATTAAAGGCAATTGTCATGTTGGACAGACTGGGAGTTGAAATCCGGAGGTACCATCCTATTGGTGCTCCCAACGTTTGCCTCCTCCACCCCTCTCTGACATGAATTTAATGCAGGTGCAGACACAAGCCTAACATAAGGGAGCAATTTTCTGATTCATTCATGTAAGACCCTGAGGGAGAGTAGGAACAAGATGTACAAAGGTAATGTGGCATTGTTAAAAAATTAACTTTGCTTCCATTTTATGGAGCCGTAGTGCTGTGTTGCTTAGTTACGTGGATCAGGAATTTAACTGTAAACAAGATATTTCACTCCTCAGTCCCTAGGGTTTTCAGCTCCATTTGAAAAGCAGTTAAAAATGTGCATCATTTGCCACATCCTTGGGTCACTTCTTGCCATGGCTTGTACCCTTTGTGTCTGCTGCTGCTGTTCCAGCAGCGCTGGGAGACAGAGGTGGTGGCGTCCGTGCTAGCCTTACCACTGCCAGGCTAC
>NW_008796063.1:1562477-1636585 GCF_000699145.1 Aptenodytes forsteri
CCACACTCCCGAATGCTGCACTTGTTCAGACAGACCGTATGACTTTTGTTTTGGTTTTTGTTTGTACAAATCCTGGCTGCATGGGTTTTAAGCATCTGGAGTTTGCCAGCTGGACTATGCAGTTATTCAAGCCGTTGGAAGTGGAAAAGGGGTTAATTATCCTGGTATATTATTACATCACTAGTGGAAATTCTGTTTTTGCCCTCAGGATCTCCACTGCTGTGTCTGCTCAGAGCTGTTAAATATGACAAGGTCACTCACCCTGCTTTAGTAACAATGAGTGCTAACAAATTTGGGGGTTGCATGCATTGTCATTGCTTAACAGGGTCCTCCCTGTATCCCCTCTGAATGCTGCACTTGTTCAGAGACAAGACAGACCGCTTATGACTTTTGTTTTGGTTTTTGTTTGTACAAATCCTGGCTGCATGGGTTCCAAGCATCTGGAGTTTGCCAGCTGGACTATGCAGTTATTCAAGCCGTTGGAAGTGGAAAAGGGGTTAATTATCCTGGTATATTATTACATCACTAGTGGAAATTCTGTTTTTGCCCTCAGGATCTCCACTGCTGTGTCTGCTCAGAGCTGTTAAATATGACAAGGTCACTCACCCTGCTTTAGTAACAATGAGTGCTAACAAATTTGGGGGTTGCATGCATTGTCATTGCTTAACAGGGTCCTCCCTGTAACCACAAGCGTTGCCTATGCCTTTTACCCAGCAAACCTCGCAGCAAGTCAGATGTTAGATTACACTGCGTTATGTTGGAATCTGTTTATAAAAATACAGTGACACACAACTTCCCTGCCTATTTACACTCTAAACAAGATTAGGCAACTAACAAATATGGAGAAGATGGGGAAAGATAAGTGATGAAGAGAGGTTAAGAAGCGGGGCTGAAGATTTGAACAAAATACTTCTTTAATTGATAAGGCAAACTTTCAAAATATTTTTCTCCTCCCTTTTCCTTCTGGCTCTGCAGATGGCTGGGGAGAATCTGTCTTTTACAACACCATGTATTGAAGCAACATGTACTTTTGAAGCTTAGTCACCCGCTAATTACTAGTCTTTCATTAACAGCACAGAGACACAAATGATGAAGTACTTGCTTATATCCAGTAGTCTCTATTGTTGAGGCTTAAAAAAATAAATCATTAGCTACATGCTTGTTAAGCATGCTAAGACTGTTTATGTAAACTCCCTTGCTCTTATTTTGGCTCACACAGACGGTTAAGATACTTCAGCGAATATTTCTTATTTTAAAGGGAGGG
The DNA here is from genome assembly GCF_000699145.1 of Aptenodytes forsteri. Classification (NCBI taxonomy): domain Eukaryota; kingdom Metazoa; phylum Chordata; class Aves; order Sphenisciformes; family Spheniscidae; genus Aptenodytes; species Aptenodytes forsteri. The sequence goes on from NW_008796063.1 coordinate 1,563,742, forward strand.
TTAATTGCCTAAATGTCAGAAGTGCCCAGTACTGCTTGTCTTGGAAAGAATGGGAATGTAATGTGGGCACAGTTCATCCTAAATGTGGGTTGCTGTTAGAGATCTGTTGTCTGGCTCCCAATTTGTAAGAACAGCATCGTCACAGTTGAGGAAAACCTCTGTTGTGGCCACACCCACCCAGGTCTCTCGAATCTCATGTTATTTAGGAACAGTTTTGCGTTTCTCCACCGAGGGTGCTCTTCAAGGGAATACCTGAAGGCTGAGGCAAACTTTAGTAAGCAATGCACTTGTTTGGTTAAGACTTCAGCCTTGACCTCCGTCTTTAAGCCCTTTTTTGTTATTAATCACGTGTTTCCTGAATCAAAGAGAATATTTTTGGAGAAGGAAAATTGTTCTGGGACTGGAGCGTTATACGCCAAGCAAACTTGCCCAGATGACAAATAGCCTTCGCATGATAGCCAAGGTTCATCCAGCTGCTTGGCCCCGTACCAAGTGATTGATGGTGTTGATGTTCTAAATAGGCTTAAGATATGCCAAATATCAGGGCTCTAACAAAGTCCTTCAGATATATACTGTAGATAGGCAAGAAGGCATGTTCCCAGCGTATGGCAATTCTGAGAGTGGTGTCAGGATTATAAGTAACCTCACAGGGTTTGTCTGGTTTCTTTCGAAGTTAGACAAAAACTGTTTTCTGTGCTGGAATGAGCAGGGTCATGCGAGGTCTGTGCGAAGCTTCCGATTACCACCGATTTTCTCTGTAACTGGACACCCTTCGGAGTTATAACAACATTTGATTTCTTAGTAGAGATCAATAAACTGTTTTTCTACCACGGTTCTGAGGAGGAAAGAAGAATAGGATGTGTTCAGAAGTTGCTGTCAGGGGGATTTTATGTCTTAAAGGAATGGGAAATTCACACCTGAATAGTTTTATCTTGGTAACACGACAGTGCTGGTTCTTTCTACTAATCCACAACAGGCTGTTCATTGATATCCCATAGGATCAAGCAGCTGCACCGCAGAAGCAACGGATTCATTGATCCTTTCCCCTAGAGAAACTTCTTTTATTTTGTATTTTCCCTCTGCTTTGCAGTAAATGCAATTCCCTGGACCGAGCAGGGCTGCGTGCCTGCTAGGTGGGGAGCAGAAGCACAGCCTGGGAAACGCTGGGATACTGGAGAACGAGCTGCCCTCCATTCTGGCTACGGGACAGGCAGAGGTTAGAGTCAAGGGGGGTAAGGTTTTTCTCTGCTTGGTCATTCAGAGGTGATGGTTAGCCTGCGTTAGACTAACCCCTCCCTGACAGCTGGCAGGGTCTCAGACCCCTTACTAAGGGACATTCTCTGATGCAGCCCCCTGCTTGGCATTTTACGTCTTCATCTGCCACAGAGCCCTGGTATCTCCACTGGCAAATGTGTGTTCCTGGCCCCGCAAGCTCTCCATGCAATGCCATAATCTCACTTTCTAAGAGATTAACCCATCTTGATTTTGAGCGTGTGTTTGAATGGTTTTCTAGGAATGACAGTGAGGAAAGCATATTTTGTGAAAAGGCCTTGATGGTGTAGGCTATTTCCTGGATAAAACCATTTCCTTGGTAATTGGAAGACGAGTCAGGCTCACGCGTGCAAAACCAACTTCTCTACTGAGTCACTCCAGTTTTGGGCCAGCAGATCTCTACTGGACACTGTCATGAGAAGTGGCCAAGACAGCCTCTGCCGTGCACCAGACTGGTAGTGCAAATTGGCCATGAAATAGGATCAAGTGACGGCAGGGCAATGAAATTTAGCCAGACCGTACCAGTAAACTCAGGATCAGCGATGCTCTGGAACACCAGCTGAGCAACAGAGAATGGCGTTTCGTAATAACCAGCTCAGTTTGGGGCCACAACATGGAGCAATTGGCCCATGTTCTTTTTCCACTGGGCCCGGCTGTAACTGGCTTCTTAAGAGATCAGAGGTTTCAAAATTCCCCTTTCTGTCATCCCCATGGGCTGGCTGGAATCAGCCAAAATCCCAGAATCTGTATCTTTATTTATTGCCGACTCACTTCTTGTTGGCAGTTCACACGTCGTGTCGCCTGCCTACCGAGCCAACAGGCTGTCAGTGGTGATTAGCAATTAAATCGTACACCGTTCAGGGCTCCATGGTGCCTCAAGTGATTCTGTCTGCATCCAGGCTGGGAGTGGAACAACAAGCCGGGTTTTAATTCACATTGTAATTTAAGCGCGAGTCTGTGCATGGATGTTCTTATCTCTGCATGCTCCATTTCAATGGAGCTCAAACTCATTCAAAGTCACTCAAGTTAAATCAAAAGTGAGAGCTCTGAGAATGAATGGAAAATGAATAATCACACAATTACCTGCAACTAATTCAATACATAAATGCAACCAGAACTAGCTTTTCCAGTGGGTTCCTGTTCACAGGTAGCCCTCAGTGTGACACATCAAACGCAATGCTAAGAGTAAAGCCGGTCATTGTCACAGTCCTGTTCTTGACTTTCATTTCATCTGCTGTTGGGGATGTTAAGGCCCTAATGAAGCACCATGGGTACATGGTCTGACCTGCACAGCACAAGTCATCAAACCTTATCTAATAATTTAAGCATCGGGCCCTTAACTTCTCCTTGAATTATAGCCTGCATTTCAGAAAGACAGGCGATCATGACTTAAAGGCTGCAAGTCACTGAGGCTCTACCATGTTCCTATCCGACCTGATCCGAGGGTTAATTACCCTCCTTCAAAGAAGTCCTATTTCTGTTCCGTAGCCTTTTCTCCTAGTTGCATGTATAAACTTCTGTAATGATAATGAACTGTGATATTCCTTACTTTTGCTGATTTTCAGTTGCTGGGCAAAAAAATTGTCATCCCTGGCTTTGGCTGGACCGATACTTCTAGCTAATTCCAGCTGGATATTCCAGTTCATTGAATAATTTCAGTAAAATTACATTTGGGGGCAGGAAAGCTAGATTTGCCAGACAGCCTAGATAGAGGGTGATGATGTTGTTCCCCTTTTAGTCAACAGCCAGGACACTCTTCCAGGCTGAACTGAACCCAAGTTCAATATCCATATCTGCCTGAGGGGGTTACGACCTGCCTGTCCCTGGCATGGCTCTGACACAGTTGTGTTTCTAGGTGGGGTCTCCAGCAGCCCTTTCTGCTGACACTGCTCTTTGTGTGGGATGCTGACATATCATTTAGCCAGAAGGGGTGGCATGTGGACATGTGTCCTGAGACTGGTGGGGAGAATACTGATTCCAAAGGTGGAACATCTCACCTCAAGCGAAGTGAGGTGCTAGAGCCTGGCAGATAAGGAGCCCCCCAGCTATGGCTCCTGGAAAGAGGACTACTGAACCCCCTTCTCCTCCCGGTAGGAGCCATTGGATGAAAAAATTGGTTCCTTCTCCCTCCCTGCAACTTTAGCCTCTTATGCTTCTCTCAGAAGTGACCAAAAGGAGTATTTCATACTGATCAAAGCAAAATATTTTTTCTTTCATATAGAAGAACTGAAACATTTTAAAATGTCATTTAAACTATTCCTTAGACAGTTGCTCTTTTGGTTCCGTACACAAGCAGTGGTTTATCTGATTACTTGCCTTTTTTATATGGCCTTTACTGTAAGGAAGTTACAAGGCTTTTTGTTTATTATCTTCTTTTCATGTACACTGATGCAGTTGTAGTTATATGGGTGTAAAATTGATGTGACATAAGTTCAATCACTACTTCTACCATAACTTGCATACATCTATATTAACTCATTGATCCTCCTGGAGCCTCTTTCAGCAATGGAAAAGCTGAAGACACGATGGGAATCTACAGCAGAGCTAGAAAATAAATCAAACCCTTTGCATTTTGATCCAGTGTGCTGACAACACTTTGTCTTCTTACTCTTTGTAACAGAGAATGTTTTGCAGCATTTTTCTTATTGTAACACTTGTGTAATTCAAACCCCGTTACTTCTTCTGGCATTGTAGATTAATGAGATTAATTGGGCCCTGCCTTCCTTTCTGTGTCTAGAGATATTTTCTTTCTCCCCTCAGCTCTTCTCCAGGCTGAACTTCCCCAGTCCCTTAGGCTTTTCCCACATGGCGGGTTACACAGATGTCTCATTCTTGCCACTCTCCTGAGGTCCCTCCATGGTCTCAGTCCTTCAGAAAGTTCAGCGCCCACCTCATCCTCCCCTTGCTACAATGGAGAAGTGTTTGGACACGTTCTCACAATGGAGCGGATTTGAACTAGTCTTCCAAAAGTCAACAGCTGCATTGGGCCATTGAAATTACAAAGCTGGTTCTGGTTCTTGCAAAGTTTTAAAATGCACCTAATGAAAGTTTGGCTTTGGATATCCCCTGCCTGTGAGTATTTGATCTGCTCCGCAGCTTTGAGTCTCCCAGTTATTTACAACTAGCTATTTGTATACTCAATGGGCTCCACTGTGTGAGGAAACTGTTTAAAAATACATTTTAAAGAGATGATTTCACTTCATGTGGTTTTTTGCCAGCAGTGTGGTTTTTAAAAATGTTTTTTAAAACCTGTGTAGCGCACAACCATGAAGCTGTGCCTTAAAAGGTGAAGCAGAGCCCTTCACTTGCCGAGTGTGCTCAAGGGAGCTGCTGTTGGAGCACATTGCAAGCCCTGTGCACCGCTTGAAGCCTTGGTGGGAGTTTTGCTTCCCTGTGTAGGAAAAACAGTGATAAGGTTGTGCAGAAGCAGGCGGGAAAGGTTATTTAAAAATTGCTTCAATATGGCCCTTGCTATAACACATTGTCTGAATTGGCCTGGATATTTAAAAGAGAATTAGCCATAATGATCTCGCTCTGTCACTTTTCCTTTTGTTTCTACTTTTCCCAGAAAAAAAAAGAATTTGGTTTATCAACAAAGTTCAGTTGGGGTTTCTGCCTAAATCTCCCGTGTCCGACCCATCTTTCTGCCGCGTCCGTGTCTGCCTTGGGAAGGAGCGCTAAGGGCACTCGCAGAGACGGAAAGCTGCATCAACAAAATCATTCCCACCTAATCCTGCCATCTTGATTAATGTCTGCTACCTCAAAAGAGGTGAACTCTGTCAGCCAGGTCCAGCTTCAAGGGGAGCTGAGCGTGCCAGTTTGCCCTGTTCATCAGTGGCTTCTCTGTTACGGCAAAGCAGCCTGCGTGGAGATCCCGCGGATTGGGAAACGCGTGATTTCTCAGCTGGGTGGGAGTAGTCTCCCGAAGGACATTTGCTTGCTGCGGACAAAACAGCTGTGCAGGGAGGCTGAAAATTATGCCCTGTAAATATGTTTGCCTTGTACCATCAAGCCCTGTAAATTTGTTCGCTCGTTGCTCAATCTCCAAAGTAGCAAATGTATCACATTCTTAAAACAATGGTAAAATCTCATTTTACAAAATTTATTTTTGACCTGTAACAGACTCAAGATTACTTTAATAAAACAACAGACGTCTTTTCCCCTGTCCTATAAATTAAAAGAAATTTTCAGCTTGGAGCAATATTTTTGGTCAAGTTATAAAAGAAAAGTAAACAAAGAAAAATGTAGATTTCTTATGGAAATGCAGATAGCAGTTGCTATAATTCTCAATAGCAGACCGGTATCTACAAGTTTTATCCATACATACTTTGCATGTACTGCAGCAGTAATTGGTGTCTGAGCCCCTTGTTTTCAAATGGCGTGCTAAAAGTAGCTTTCTGGCCACAAGACAAGAATAGTCTCAGTTATTCAACTTAATTTTGCAAGGAGCCTTCCTACCCTGTCATAAATTCCTTTTGCAAAATGCTATGAAAATGAAATCCTTGAAAGCAAGTACAAGTGGGGTAAGGTTTCTAGGGAGAGTTAATATCTGTTATTTGACCAGCTGATTTATCCAAAAGCATGTTTGGTTTTTTACAGCCAGATTTCTTGGTTCGAATTTGGTTTGTATAAAATCTCGAAACAACACATCTATTCAAAATATTCATGATGACTTCAAAGGTTTTCAAATATTCTTCTAAAGCTTGTAGAAATTTTTAAAAATTATAACTCTCAGTGATTCCTGCTGAATTTTGTGTGCCTCACATTGAGCAGAATTAGTTTTGTTCTTTTTCCCCATTGTCTCCGTCCAAACAAAATCTTCCAGTTTTGCATTTGCCGTCCAAATATCCTTTTAGTCTCCTTCTTCTCTGCCTTAAAATTTCACAGGTATTAAATTCCATACTGTAAAAATTGTCTTCACACACTTCCATACAATTTGATACCAAAAATGTTTGGAAGGCAAAGCAACATTCCGAATGCTAAAAATCATCTGAAAGGGAGCAACCAATTGGGGTATGGAGCTTAATTTTTTTTTTTTCAAAAAAAATAAAAAATAACTCACACACTTCTTAAGCAAAAAAATTGAATAAAAAATAAAGAATCTAGAAGTGGCTGGAAAAGATCTTCTGAGGAGAGCTTTTTTTTTTCCCCACTAGCAAAATAGGTATGGAAAATGTAAGTATGCACAGCTGTGTTTATTCCAATGATTAGACATTCTATTTCTTTGTGACCTCTCTGCATTGAGCTGGCAAGACACCTGGGTATACTTAGAAGTGTCTCATTCATACATTTACATTTATTCAACTCGGACCTTTCTTTTTCCCTCCCATGCCCTTTTCTTCCCTAAAAAGACCACAGAAAAAAACAGCTGAATCTGGTGCACTCCTTCCTCTCTCTATTTTTTTCATGTTCACAAGGTGTTGGTTAAGACTCTACCCTGTGCCTTTACACATATTAAATGAAAGCATTAGCACTGTTTTAACAGTGAGCATAAAACCTTCTTTTTCAGGGCTTTTTCAGGCTGAATCAGAGGGGAGGGGTGGCTGCAGTGTATCATGTAATGTGACTGCACGCGTGCCGTACCGGGAGTGCAACAGAAGCTAAGCCCCAGTGTCTGCATCTCCTGTGCTCTACATCTGCGCTTGCATTTTATTTATGCAAAATATGTGTGCATGTACAATCTGGGCTATCCTTGCACTAGTGCCCGACTGCTCTGGTTGATATTGACGGATGCTTAGTTGATACGGAGAGGTTTGCTTACAAAAAAAAGAAGGTCGGCACAGAAATTTTGTAGTCCAGACTGAGTTACTGATGTAGAAGTGAGACAGAGAGGCGTTAAAGGGTTTCCTCACTGTCATCAAAGAAGTTTGGTACAGAGATTAAATTCCCCCTAGGTCTTCTGAGTCTTAATCCAATGCCCTACCTGCTACTTCAACCTTCCTCTGCAAGTGTGCATCAGGTTTGGAGGCAGGGCTTCCTTTATGAGTGTCCAAGCTCCAAAACTTTTCCATATTTTTTTCTCTTCTGCTACCATTGAAACCAAAAGCAGAATTTCCAGTAAATTGAAAGCTGCCAGATCAATTCAAGACTGATTCCCTCAAGCTTATAGTTTCTCCCCTTGCTTCTTTGGATATCTAGGTATTTCAGAACACTAAACACTGACAGCAAACTGTAGATCCAGTTCTCCCTTTAATAACTGCATCTTAACATATTGTTGGTTTCCTTAGAGTTACTATAAATTTAAGCTGAAGAAATATGACTGTATATACACAGAATTAGATTAAATGATACGACAATGAGAAGCATCTGTACATAAGACACTCATTTTCCTTTCCTTTCAAGCTATCCGAATTCGTTAGCTGGCCTTCATACAGTGTGCTGTGTAAAAGACAATGTCTCGTATCGCATCCACTCTGTCAAATTAGCTGTCTTTTTTTCTGCTTCAAAACCATAACTCAAAAGCTCTGAATTGCTATTGGGTATTAGTCAAAGGTTCATTTGATTTGCTGTTTTGATCATTTTTTACAGGAAATGTTTAGGAAGGGGCAACTCCCTTACATGTATTAAATTTCTACTTTATATACAATTAGGATGTGTTTGTATTTGCCATATTAGTCTTCCTTTCTAGGGGTCAGTCCTGCACAGGGCTGAGTGTGCAAAGCTTTCCACTGGGGTCCATAGCAGTGGTCCATGCTCAAGCACCCAGCCGCAGTGCCCTCCCCATGCAGAATCAAGCTCTGTGTTCTCAGGATGTATTTAAACACAATCTGAAAATAGAAGTAATGGGAGATTTCTTGCACCCTCACTTCACAGCAAGGCTGAAAAGTCCTGAAACTCGAACACAAGAAAACTCAACATGATAACCCATGTCTTCACGTGCCCCCCAACATCATCCTTCAGAGCTGGGGAAATGTAGGCAGATCGAAAGACTTCACAGTAGAGCAATCCTATAATCAGATTTGTAGGGAAGTGTAAAGAAAAGATCTAACTCTGAGATAAATGGGTTTCTGTGTATTGGCTTGCCTGCCTTTGGCTAGCCTGTTAATGCACTGGAATCTATAGAGCCAGATCTGTATAGTTTGGTTATGGAAAAGGGCGATAAGCAACTTTGGCAACACACAAGTTGGAAGAAAATGAAGGGAGTAAACAAGAATGAAAATAAGGGATAGAAACAGCTAGGCTGGAAGGAGAGGGAGAGGAAGCAATAATGGGGATGCATTATGAAATCTTTTCTTTGCACTTGAACTGGAAGACTTTTCAGGTGGGACGTTCAATATGAAGCCAGACAAAGTCCTAGCTTATACGTTTGTGTTACTAACCTTGTGTTGTACAGGAATGAGCTGGTACTGAACAGGGTAGATGCATGGAGTAGTTTCCTCCAGTGGCAAAGCTGATTTATCAGGTTTCCACCACCTCAAATAAATTATTTGAGCTAAGGAAAAGAACAACTTTTTTTTCAACCCCAAATATTTTTAAAACTTGGATCATCTCACTTGCCCAGTTTTTAACGTTGCCGTGAAAAGCTTGTCCCGCTGAGCACGAACTGAAGCACCCCAGCAGAGACAGCAAGCTGGGGATGCTGCAGGTGGCGGTGATAAGGGACATCGGAGGGAAACATCCCCTGTGCCACCAGAGAAACCGTGTGCTCTAAGTACCCTTGGCAGCTTTGTAGGGATTCCCCTCTGCTCAGCAGAGGGAGAGAGAGGGGACTACTCTTGGGGTTGGCTGTTCAGAAGCATCCAAGGGGTTTAAGCACCAACCCCCAATGAAATGTAATGGGCAGGAGGCGGCTGAATCCTTCAGAAACCTTTGGGGTCACCCCTCGGCGGAGCCCAAGGAGGGCATCCCCTTGGGATGGGATGGGGCAGCCGTGACCGCAGGAGCCCAGCCTCTTTGCAGAGCTGATGCAGCAGAGGCCACATCGAGGTGGGGAGACCCAGGGAGCGCTGGGGGAGCGGGTTTATGATGCTCCTTTGAGCTCAAAGCATTTTGCAAGGGGTGGGGAAGAGCTGCCTCCCTAGCCCCAGGTTGAAAGGAGGGCTGGAGAGAAGGGGTAGGAACCAGCAGCCGTTCATGCCCTGGCCCCGGGCGGAAAGGTGGTGCATTTGCCGCCTTCACCCCTCCCACCTTTCAGCCACATTAAAGCCCGATTATTCACGCTTGATGTCAGCAAAGCAGAGCCCCGCTACCCGCTGCTCCCGGATCCCTTCCCCGAGGGGCCAGATTACCCCGGCATGCACCGGCCCATTCAGGGCAGGGCGCCCGGGCAGGTGGGGGGTCCAGGGCCGGCACCCTTAGCCCCACGCGTCACCTACTTCGTCCATCCCGTGTCCCGGGGAGACATTGCTCCCTCAGCCTCTGAGGGATGGTGGTGGCTGGCGAGAAGTGGCTGGGGGGCGCCCTGCCGCCTCAGCCTCTGAGGGATGGTGGTGGCTGGCGAGAAGTGGCTGTCCCTCCCCCCCTGCCGGGCTGTGAGCTCCCCGGGGTGATGGCCATCGGCCAGACGGGAGCCCTGGGTGCGGCGGCAGCACACGGGCGCACCACAGGTTCATCAGTCACGCCGGCCACGCTGGTCCTGGTGGAGTCAGCCCTGGGACGAGGAGTAAAGGAGGGGCACCCAACTGCCCCACTGAGCGGCTAGGGGCTGGTCCTGGTGGAGTCAGCCCTGGGATGAGGAGACAAGGAGGGACACCCAACTGCCCCACTGAGCGGCTAGGGGCACGAGGGATGATCTGAAAATTCAAGAGGAAGGCAAGAGGGAAGGGAGAGGACTGAATTGACCCTTTTTTCCCCTTACCATTCACATGCTTACAGATTTTTATCAGGCTTTTTAGCTGCAGGGCAAAGTGTTTCTTTATAGTTCCTTCCAAAGCGCTGCTGCCAAATTCAGGCTGCGGTTGCAGCAGCTGTAACCCATCCCCCAAGGCCTGCACACCCCTGGTCTGGGAGCAGTTCGGCAGGAGTGGCTGAGAGCACTTGCATAAGTCTGGCGGGGAGAATATTTGGGTATCCTCTAAGGCCTCTGTGCATGCAGTGCTGTGAGCATTTTCTAAGGGCTTTTGCCAGCTTTTGCAAAAGTGGTTTGCCAAAACACACGTGGTCGTGGCAAAATCCTGCCGCCGCACCCTTGTGGCCTGGCTGCTGCAGGGGCTGGGGGGAGCCGGGCTGTGCAGCACGTTTCAGGGACACTGCAGGCTCCCCTGGGTGCAGGGTGCAGGCTGCAGGCTCCTCTCTTCCCAGGATGGGATTTACCGGCCAGTTGATGGGAACCACGAGCCGCTGATGCTCGTGCAGTGCCAAGAGGCAGGCAGAGGAGGGCTGGGTGTGAAAACCACCGTGATGGGCACCGGTACACACCAAGCACTGCTCCCTCCTCCATCCCAAGCCCAACGCAAGCATCACCTTGGTGGCATCCCCGGGAAAGGGGCTGTGCAGCACCCACGGGTGGGGAGGGGGCGTGAGCAAGCCGACACTGAGCAGCTCTGCCCTCTCCCAGGGCTGAAGACAAGGGGGTCACGTTCTTGCAGGCAGAATTAGACACTTTTATGGCCTGTCTGGGGCTAGTTTCTCTCTCTCTGAGCATTCCTTCCTCAGCAGAGACTTGCTCATTTGTAATAGGAAGGTTCATTGTTTTCCCGTCTGATATTTCTTTGATTACCTAAAAAGAAATCCCAGAGGCTTGTTTTCACAAAATAGTGATTGCATAATTGATGTGATTATGATGTATTTTGCTGTGTCACTGCAGCTCGGTTGATTATTTTGAGAAGCTCTGAGCGCTGTTAACGCTGCCATGTGCTGTGCGTGCATGGCCCAGGCTTTCATCCCCCTGCACATGTGTACAAGAGCCTTTCAAACACCATCTCCTCCAGCGGGGACTGTGCGAGACCTTCCTCAGAGCAAGGAAAAGGATGCAGACCCACAAATGGCTAATACCAATGAAATGACAAATACTGTGGGGTGAGCTGCAAAGCTTTTTCTGATTTAAATAATGACTTGCTGGTGTGAATAATCTCCCTAAAATCAGATTTCTCATGTGGGTGAGTACACAAGTGAAATCATGGGGCCAAATTCTAGACTCTCTCCCTGGCTAAAAATGTACAGATAAACCAAATGCAGACCAGCCAGGTGCGCTGGAAATAAAATTCCTCTGAATACAAAAAAGTGCAGCAAATCATTAAAGGTAATTATGAATTATAACCTGAAAATGTATCAGCTAGCTGCAGGTAGGAATATTTAAGAGCTCACCCAGGGAAGCCTTGCGAGAGAGGATCGCCTTCTCTTTTTTTGGCTAGAACTTTTTAATTATTTTCAGCTTGAGGCTAGAGACTGTCCTAAGAGTCTTTTCTTTCTCCCGGTGACATTTTTTCCATTTCTTTTCTGTATTCTCCTTTCTTTTCTTTTTAATTCAGGGATGAAACATTGCTCTCAATAAAGCTTCTTGGCCGAATTTCCAGATTTCTGAACCCTTTGTTTTTCTCAACATGTGTGCAATTTTCATTATTTTTGTCCAGTGGTGACCTCTGGAATTCCAGAATAATTTTCCCTCCCCTTCCTGGTGCCCTCACGTGACCCAGGAACACAAACATCTGAGAGACCTCTGGGCATCTTCACATCTGCTGGTATATAAGATCAGAGCCATTGTGTGATGTATTTTTAACAGCAGGTGTTGGGCTTGGAGAAGGGTGTGTTGGGTTTTGAGGGGCTGGGCAGAATCTGCACTTAATTCTTAGTTCCCAGGCTATTTAGGAACAGCTTAAAAACACACTTAATCTGTTTGTACAAATTTAACATTGTAAAACCACAATAAGGAATTGCTAATCAAGTGCAAGCTTGGATTTAGTTTCAGCTTTGCATCATTGCTGTCCTAAAAAAAACAAAAAAAACCCCAAACAAAAAAAACCCCACCATCAACCTTTAAAGCTGAGTCCAAGATTCTAGTTTACAGCTTATTTTCATGAAATACTATTGATTGATTACTTGAAGCCTGTTAATTATTATTTAATCACAGTTTTCAACACAAACTCCTTACAGCAGCAAAACAAACAGTGCTGCATCATTGCTGTCCTAAAAAAACCAAAAAAAACCCCAAACAAAAAAAACCCCACCATCAACCTTTAAAGCTGAGTCCAAGATTCTAGTTTACAGCTTATTTTCATGAAATACTATTGATTGATTACTTGAAGCCTGTTAATTATTATTTAATCACAGTTTTCAACACAAACTCCTTACAGCAGCAAAACAAACAGTGTGGATGTTTTATCTTTTGCCAATTAAGACAGTTTGAACATGACTTAAAATAGGCTGTTAGCTCAGGGTCTGATTCATGACTGCATCTCTCCTGGTTGTGCCACCGTAATCCTGTTGATTTCCATGGCATTGCGGGAACCTCGGTGCAAAATGAGAGACATGCTTCTTCTTAATTGACAAATCCCCTCCATGTGCAAAGGAGCTCATGGCGCACCGAAGCCTCGCACATGACTCTCTTCCATGGTCCATTAGTAGAAATTTAGTATCTGAATTAGAGAAACAGTATAAGCAGAGTGTTTTCCCCAAAATATCATTGAAAACCTATTTTCACAGAAATCTCTCAAAATTTTATCAGACAAATCTAAAATGGTGCTTAGTGTTCAGTTATCTGCCAGGTATAAATGGCATAAATGGATGATTACTTTAAATACAACTTCTCTGAGAAGGGAGTTATGGGACCTCACAAAAGCATCAAGCTGTGACTACTTTCAGGAGATCACCTGGAAATAAATAAGATGATAAAGGTTGCTTGCAAGTCCTTAGATTCTCATTGCCTTTTTAGGCAGATAATTGAATTCAGTATGAGCTGTAATTCCTTTCTGGTATCACTAAGGAACAAATTATTTATTATTTGGGAGAAGAGACTGAATGACCTGACAGGTCTTTTCAGTCACGGGATCTATGATTATAAATTCTCACGGCACCCATCGCATGGGTGTATCCACACTAAAATAAAGAGGGAGATTTTAGTCTTGTTGAAATTGGTGAGATTTTGTTGGTGGTGGTTTCACCAGTAACATGGTTTCACCTGTCCACCTTTCTAGGCTACATTTGAATTTTACCACATGACCTGTTGGGCTGTCTCTGACTGGAGTCAGAATAGCTATTTCCGAGTAGTTATTTTTAATAACGTGCCATGTGTGGGTACTTCTGAAACGCAAGGCCCTTATTGTGGATTGACTCAATCTGCTCTTGATTCATCCCAGCTGCTGGGTGTTGAACTTGTATCCTCCTTTATTCCAAATTTTAATACAGAAAGGCACTAAGGGGATGCATATGGACCCGACATCCCAGGAGCAACCCAAAATGCCCTGCCTCCTCCCAGCTGCCTCCTGCTGTTGCTGACACACCACTTGCTGTCTCAGAGCCAAACAAATAGCAGCCAAACATGACTCTATGCTCCCAGCTTGTTGCACTGGTCAGGACCCACATGCTGCCCCCTCCTCGCCCTCTTCACCACATCAGGCTTTATCGGGTGAGATATGGGATGCCAACAGTATCTGAATCCCTCTACCTTACATCCAGCAAAGCACGCCTTGCATGGTCAGAGACATGGCTTTTGTATGACCAAAGCAGTTTCTTGAAGGATGGGATGCCTGCACATGAAGCTTCTTTTCATTTCTTTTTTTTAAACTTACCCCTATTCTACAATTGAGGAAATGGTGCTATTGACTGTCTGGGCATACGACAAGGTCTCATCCTTTGGGCTGCTGGACTTCACGGTGCTGCAAATGCTGTTTCCAGCCCTGTGCACTGCATTCCCAGAATGACACAGGACATCCAGGAAGGTTTCATGGTGCAACTATGAGAAGGGCTGGAGGAAATAGGACCTCTGAAGGAAGGGCAAAAGCATTGAGGTTTCTTAGCCTTAAAAAAAATGCTAAGGGGTGACAAAATGAGTCTATGTTGAAGGCTGCTGCAAAGAGGAAAGATTTGTCCTGCAAGTTTGTAGGGGATAAAGCAAGGCTTGAGCTTCAGTGGGAAGAATTCATGAAGAGTAAGGGTAGCAAAGCAGCAGAGTAGGTTGCCTGAAAAAGCTATGGAGGTCTTTAAGAAGAGATCAGTCAGGACTGGATGACAGTAGCAGCCCATTCTGCCTTGGGTTGTAGTATTTCCAGAGACCCCTACCAGCCATATATGTTTTTAGTGATTCTAAGGAGAATAAGAGTTTTTCCATTCACTTCAGTGTGAGTAGAATCAGAAGTAGAGGAGGTCTCTACCTCAGCAGAGGTGCTACTGATGATGGTAAGGATGGGTTTGGGAAAGCTCTTTGTTAAGGTGCTCAGGATGAACAACCCCCACAGTTTGTGCAGCCGTAGCTGCCCTCTTGCCCTTCTCCATCTGGGGCTGTGGAGTGCTCACTGTGGATTGGATCCTACATCCTGTAATGAGATACAGCAATGGACATCTTCCCCAAGCATATCAGACACGCATCACCATTTTGCAAATGCCACTATCTTTAATATGGTTGGAAATACTTTCCAAACATTTCTATTCCCAGTTAGTTGTGTCCATAGGGCATTATGAAACCCATAGTGATTGTGCAAATTTGTTTTACACTAAGACTGGCTCCATAACTGATCTGAACTGACTTGGAATGATTTTTAAGAAATATTAAAATAATTATGACTTGAATTCCAAAGATCTACTCTTGTACAGCTTGGTCTTTGCATCTTTCACAGCACAATAAACCTAACCAATAAAGCAGAGAAGCTGTGGGACACTCAAAGTAGTGGGGAAGTCACAACAGGCATACAGGGCCCTTTCATCTGCCCCATGATGTTTTTAAGCTTCTGGAAACTTGCTTCATTCCACTTAGAATACAATTTGAGTTAGCCTTCAGACACTGAATATGCTTTCAGACAGTAACCAGCAACCTACGTAGCTGTCCTGAAGCGACAAAGGCAACGTTTTTTTCCCCTTTCACCATTCCCTAGAGAGGGGAGGCCAACCATCTCCTTTTGTCCTCTGTCAGACTTCTGCAGTTGTTAAGCATTGTCTGTTTTGCCTCTACCCTCCAAGCAAAACAGCCAGTGCTGGTACAGCTGCGCTCACCACTGGCAGACCTAAAATGTCTCTTCCGGTTTTTAGTACAAGGATACAATATGATGACAGGGGAAGGGGCAGTTAAAATCCCAAGTGCTTTTAAGATAGAGTGAAAGATGAAGGGTGGTACCTGCAAAATAATGAGCAGGATTTGGTAACAGTGGATGCCCTGTGTTCCTATGAATGGTGTTACAGAAGGTCCACTGATGCTCAACAGCCAGGTTGTTGAAACCTGACAAGCCCTACACTCCCTGTCCCAACAAGGAAGTGTCATGGGAACACACAATCCCATTCTTGGACACTTCAAGCCTGGCTAATGCACTAGCTAAGGCCAGTGAGTGATTTCCAGAGAAAAGTCAAAAGGTCTCTGGTGGTGTTGCCTGCTGGAACTGAAGCTCTTTATGTAGTGTACTAAGGCTGTTGTGCTGAAAAAAAGGGCCAACAAAAAGCAAGCAGAAGGAAATGATGAGGAGATAGAAAAACCTTGTCCTTCAAAAAGAGTTTGCTGACCTGTCCAAGTTGGTAGACAGCCTACCTCTTGTCTCTACATCAGCAAGTCCCCTCTTGTACAGTTAGTGCCTATGCTGACCATTTCAGAGAGGATACAGCCGGAGAGAGAGGGTAGCTCTCACTTCATTTCAGTAAATCCACCGCTAGCTTTTTCATCCATGCTAATTGCACTTGATTTCTCTCCTACTTTTCTCCCCACTTGGCCCAATGAGTACCTCCACAGGGGCATCTTCAAGAGCAGGAATACCTTCAACCACAGAAATTACTTGAGACTAGAGCCTGTAAGACAGACAGGCTCCCCTCGCTCGAAGGGCATGAACTTCATTTCACACATGCTGCATGGGTGCTCTGACCACTGAACCACAGAGATTCACCACCATTTTTCTTACTGAGCTTTGTATGGTGCCTGATCAGGAAGGTGTGCTCTGAAAATGCATGTCAGGTCAAGTCTGGCAAGCGGGGGGGTAATGCTTTGTTTGCAGATCCCAAAAGAGCTTAGATGTGATTTGGGTGCTCGGAGGCTCACACCGTTAAGACCTTGGCAAGTTCTGGGCCGATATTTAGGAATTTTTCTGGCAGGGTAATAGACACCTCCGGGAGTATGCAGCAGCTCAATGGGAATGCAAATGGTGGTGCTGAGAAGTACAGTGGCAGGTAAGTGGTGCTAGGTGAGTAGACCTTTCTGTGAATCTAGTCCAAATCCACTGCATGTAAATAAAGATAATATCTGAAATGCTGGAACAGTGATCTGAAGGAGGTGTGGACTTGAAAAGGAGGAGGCTAATAAAACCAGGAGAGATCTAATGGAAGAGAAAAATTCTATGTAATGAGTTCATCCGGTGAGGATTGTGTAGCAATACTTAATCCTCTGTTAAAAATCAGACCCTCTGCACTTGCAGCTTACCTTGAGTTACAGAGAAGGGTGGCTAGAACATGACTGGCAGGGTCGATCATGTCCTGAGGGTGGGCTGAAATCTTACACTGTGTTTATGTAAAAACACGAGTGCTTCTTTGCCTCCCTCCAACCTTGATGCATAGAATTGCTTTGAGTTGCAAGCAGGCTAATTAATCTGGTCTGTGCCTGCTCATCAAATCTTTCTTGTGGTAAGAGCATTTCTAGCTGTTTTAAGTGAAAATTATTTTATTTTGGAGAAAATTGCCTTGTGTTTCAGATTTGGGGTTATCCAATGGGATTTTGGAGGGGATAAAGGCATCCTGCTGCAGCATGCTGCCTGCTTGAGGGCCAGAAGTGCTGCCTCCCATGCTCGTTTGGCGCCAGGCATGCAAATGGACATACACAGCCATGGCACTTCATGGGAGCTCAGCGCTGTTTATCTCATCTCTCATGGCCGCATTGATGCTGCTCTGATAACACCTTATGGGCTACTACAGCTTGGCTGCCGCAAGAGCACGTTGTGTGACTGCGCCTGCCTTCTCTCCATCCCCCTTGCTGAGGGTCAGGGCAGTCAAGCTGGGCACCCTTCTCAAAGGTCCTTTGAGTTTTGGTTCATGCAGCCAGCATCTATTTTAAGTCCTGTGGTAGGAATGTTACACTTTATACTTAGAGTTAGCTGAATCCAGGCAAAATACTTTATCTTATCCATTACTAAAAGCTGAGCTGCATTTGTTGTCGTTAGCAAAACATGTTTTTCTTCTTGGCCTGTCTTTTCTTTTGTGTGGCATCTACATTTTGATGTGGAAAGGATCTTTTAGCATGCAAATGCATCTAACCTCAACAGAATGGTTTGTGTTGGATGCAGTATGTTTGTGCAGTAGTGTTCTGGAAGAAAGCAGATTTTCCCTATGATGTGCAGATCAATTCACCTTAACCCCAAAAATGGGTGCTATTGTTGTTGCTTTTCTCTGCACACTGTAGAAGAAACACAGGGGAAAAGCAGACATGAAATAGATTTTTTTCAAACAAACCCCAGATGGAACAATGGATGAAATTAGTCTCTTCAAGGTTTCTGTGTCATCAAATGTTATTGTTGACACTCTGAATGTAGCAATAGTTGTTACGCTAATTAGAGTGGTGTAGTTCTAGAAACAGGAACTGTGAAAAGACTGTGTCTAGAAGGTATTAATAATCTTTTGATACCTGTATTTTTGCCATTCTTTATTATTATAATGAGAGTGTTAATGTGCAGGGGAGAAATCATGTGTGTCCTTAATAAAGAACGAAGCAGCACAGTTGTTATCATCTTGAGTATCATATTCATTTAAAATCAAGTAGGCAACTCAAAGGTTAAGAGGTTTAATGTTCCTGAACTGTACAATTGAAGCACTATAGTCCAGGTTATTGTTAGCAATTATTCAAAGTGCTTGGGGGTTTTTATTAAAAACTTCATTTGCCAGAAGAAGGTCCCCCACAACTTCAGCCAGCGTTGCAGTGTGACCATTTAACAGCCAGACACTTCTACACGAAGTGCATCATGAGATGTTGTCATGACATAATTTGCTCCCAGCTATTTATATGCTGTTAGATAACCATCCTCAAACAATCTTCAACCTCTCTTAAGTTTTCATGCCACATATCTTCCCAGTGAGAATCAGAAAGCTTAAGAAGCTCTGTATTTAGAGTGATACTCTGTATGCATTCCTCCCAACATGAGGAATATGCCATTTGTTTGCAGCTTTTCCAAACACAAGAAACAGGCTTTACTAAAACAGATAGTGTACCAGTAAGCCTATTGGACTGTGTGATAAAAAACAGGCAACCATAAAAGCTAATTGATATAGATGCGGATGATTTCAACATAGTATCCACAACTAACCTTTAAAAATAGGGTCCCTATAGTAAACGGGGGAGGTGGCCTACATGCTGGAAGAGATGTGTATGAGCCTGAATCAGCCCAAGGAACTTGAGGACACTTTTGCAGGAACACTGCAAAACCTAAGAAATGCACTAACAGAAAGGTGAGCATTTACTGAAAGGCCAAGATTCAGACTCTCTTGCCTACTTTTTACGTCTTTAATCCCTCCAGGATATTCTAGAAGCAACAAAATTGCTGGGTGTTTTGTATTACTTCTCTTCCACTTGATCAGTCACAGCTGTGTTGTCTTCCTTTGGTCCCTTAATAGAGGCTTATTGGCAAATACATGTACTACGGGATGGGTGTTCCCAGCCAGGTTCTTAAACTCACAGCCTTCTACTTTAGTAGCTAATTTACAGCCTGGTGCCTACAAACCAAGACCTTTCAATTGTGACTGTTTAATCTGCTAACACGATTTATGGAAGTTACAGCTTCGACTCCATTTGAGCAGCATGAGTCTGTATCAGCTGTATCTCAAATTCTAATCTAAATTCTAACAAAACCCAACCAGAGGGTGAATTCATTCCTGTTTAGGGATCCTCCCACAGCACAGAAGTCAAGCCACGTGGGCGTAGTTTCTTTGCCTTTATTGATATGCACATCATTCCAGTTTTACTTTATTAAGAATTTTGAAGTTTCTTTAACGTTTGCTGTGATACATACATTTGTGTTTAAAGCAGTCTTTTCATAGCAGTATCCAACAGTCTTTCCAGATCCTTTCAAACCTGTGTAGAAGAAGAAGTCACCAGTACCTCCTTGCACATTGTGCCCCATATGGAGAATAAACAGGCTTCATGACATAATTTGCTGGTCAACAAATCAAGGGTTTTGGTGAACTGAGACAGAAATTTAGCCCCACAGTACAGTTCCCTCACTTTTCAACAGCACATCATGTCTCAGAGTCAGTAGCTGAAGCCTTCTTCCTATTACACAAGGAAGGACACTATCTGATGTGGCTAAGATGCAGTTCCTTTGGGATGGATAAAATAAAAATGCAGAGAAGAAAATGGGGCAGAGCCGAGAGGTGGAATGACAGACGTCACCTTTACCAACATTTTCCCTGATTTGCAGATGCTCCAGTGATGGAGCTGTATAGGAACCCCTTAAAATGAGCTCCTGGCCTGTGTGCAGAAGTAACCTAGAAACCAGGGTGGCTCCCCAGGCTCTGACCGTCTCTTGCAAAAAGCTCCTTCAGGGCCCTGCATTGGCCCTGCTGAGGGTGAGGGCTGGAGGTGCTGGGCCCCAGCAGTACCGCGCTGAGTAACGCCGGTCCGTGATGATGGGGACTGTGGTGAGGACACCTTCCTCATTTGGTAAGTGTCACAAATCACAAGCATTAAAAAAAGAAAACCTGAAGGAGAAAATAGCTGTCTGTGCTCCTCTAACGAGCTGGTTCCCCTGACCTCTGGCATGATCCCATCCTCGTCTGATTGACTCATAACCAGTTCTGCTTCATCCAAGCCACAGCTGCGTCAAGGCACAGTGAGAGCCAATCAACCCTACCAACTTCGTCTGTGTTTCATGACAGTTTAATCACTGAAGACTGTCTCTGTGTTGAAATATTTCCCCTTGGGGCTTCGGATAGCAGGATTATATCAAGACAAATGGAACCAAAAAGTGAAAAAGGCACTTGCCCTCATCCAAATCCTTTGGAGTTGATACAAAAACACCTCTTCTGTTGCCTTTGCAGCTAGCATGTGTACTTGTCATGAGCCCTCCACCTCGTGCAGTCATAGGGGCTCACAATTCAGCTGAAACAGCTGCATTTTACGTTCTTCTTTTCGTTGACATCAGTGATGACATGTTAGAGGATACAGCCTAGAAAGATAGTCAGTCTCACCATCCACGTCATGAAAAAAAGGTACTGGACAGTGTGAACTGATGGCAAATATATTATTCCCTGAGCCGAATTCACTCTGGTGGCAATCAGGAATTAGTACTGAGGTATTCAGAGTTAGGCTGCTCTGTAACCAGGCCAAGGGGGAACAGGGTCAGAGGAACAATTTCTATTCCACCGGTGCCTTTTTCAGGTTATAATTCTGAGTGCACAATGTCATATTTTCCTCCGCATCATATTTTTATACCATCTGATAGTATATGACTGATGTGGCTCAAATTGCTGTGTTGAGAGTCACAAAAAAAGCAAAATGGAGAGATAATAGAATCGAGTACAAAGCACTGCTAACATGGGACCTGAGTGCTTTCACCCTTCACTGGAACAAGCATCCAGAGACACTTGTTCACCATTTTTGTTAAAAATATCTAATCAAACCAATATTATTAATGTGTACAAAAAAATTATCCCGTACATAAGTAACACTGCTGTAAGGAAAGCACTTTTTTCAATGACGTTATGAAAATTATAGGTCGTTGCACCCACCAAAGTTATTTTAGCAGAGCTATGTTGTTAGCACTGGAACTAAGCCACCTTTTCATAGTCAAATGATAGGCCTTTTCTAAGGTCATGCCCACCCAGTACAAAGCCCACTAAGTGCTTCATTGAAAAGGCTAAATGGAATTCACACTTCTCAGGCAATCGTTTTATTATGATCAGTATGAGTATTCACAATGTAATTTTTAAAATCTTGGAAATAAAGCAGGCCAGTATCTAAGAGCAATCATATTACCTGTCACGTTGAAAAGCTTGTGATTTCTGGCTTTCACTTCCAACATATAACATAACATACAATGAAATTAACATTTGTTACCTTACACTGGCCTTTCAATCAGATGCTTCTGGCTTACGGTTTTGCAGAAAAAAATTCCACTTAAAAATAATAGAAATCGAGATTTCACTTTTTCATACTGAGACCTACCAACACTCATGTAACATTATGCATTATGTAAGTGGTATGGAGCCTTTAAAGAAGGGACAGGAAAATGTCAGTGCATGAATATAGGATCCTTCAGGCTTCACTGGGTGTTTGGGTTTTAGCACCTGGTCTAGGTAAATCTAGACCAAAACATGGTCAATGGGTTCATGAAATCAGACTTTCATTATCGACCACAAGTGGATTAACCTAATTAATAGATAACCCATTAAGACGTACTTCTAGGTGGTGCTAGACAGGGCCTCTGCTCTACCCCTCAGCCTCTAGCTATCATCAGGGTCTCTCTGCAGGAGATGGCTTTCGTGCCATCATAATGAACAGCCACCAACATCCTCCATGAGTTTGTCTAAACCTTTTCTGAGTCATGAATACCTCAGACCTCTCTGACAGCCTGGGCAGTGCGTCCCCCAGCATAGCCACACAGGTATAAAAAAGGGCAGAGAACTGCCAGCAGGCTGGTATGTTCACATGGTCTTGCAGGGTTGTCTAGCTTGACTTCAGTAAGATTTTTGTCATCTTTGTGCATGGCATTCTCGTAAGCAACCTACGGAGAAATAGCAGAGGGTAGGTGCATAACTGACTGGGTACTATACCCAGGGAAGAGTTTAGTGTTTCAACACTAAAATCAAATGATATCTCAAATACAAAATCCACTTCTGCCAGGTTCTGTCTTAAACACTGCTTTTTTTTCCCCTTTAGTGATCTGGGTGGTGAAATAGAAAGTATGCTTACTACAGCTACAGATTATATGATACTGCAGAGATTGCTGGCAGATTGGAGGATAGGCTTGAATTCAAATTGATCTGGACAAGCTGAAGAAATAGGCTTGAAAAAAAAGGGAAAATTTAATAGAGATGTGCAAAGTGCTAAATTTAAGTAGCAATAGTCAAGCAAAAGCACAAGATGGAGAAAAACTGGTTAGGGAGCAGTTCTTCAGAAAAGGAGACAAGCATTATAATGGATCACAGACTGAGTGAGTCAACCCTGTCGTGCATGTGGCAAAGAAGTCAGATTTCGTGTTGGGTGTCTGCAGTATGCTCCTGTACGGGAGCACAGCTTGCTGGGCATCTGCAGGCGTCCTTCTGCTCCACAAAGCACTAGTCCAGCTTCAGCTGCAAGGATGCACTTAGGTTTGGCTACTGTGCATCAAGGAAAGTGAGGACCTCTCAGAGACATCCCAGAGGCAAATGATCCAAAGTGTCTTTGAGGAGGGACTGAAGAAATATCAAAAGAGTTGGGCTAGGGACTCTGAAGGACAACCACCTTCAAGTATGTAAAAGGCCATTGCCAAGAAGAGAAACATCTGACCTCTGTTTCTATCATGTCAAGAAGCAGCAACATACTTTAATTGTACCCAGAAAGACTCAGGCTAAGCACTTTAGGAAAAACCTTCCTAACACTACAGATAGTGAAGCGCTGAGGTTCACTGGCTGGCAAAGCAGTGAAGCACCCGTTGCTATAAATCTTATGAACCAATTGGACAAATGTGTCTCAAGGATAGCATGGATTTGTTGAGTTGGCCTTCCAAGTCCCTTCCAGCTTTTCCCATTGATTAGCTTGCATGCACATCATGTCCATGGGGACTTACTTGATGTAGAGTCTTTGCAGAACCATTTCTCGGACTACCCTGGGAAAGCAGCTCCAACAAAAAGGCAGCAGGATTATTCCCAATATGTCTGACGGACGAAAAGCGCCTCTGAGGGACGGGAGTCTTGCCATTCAGATGGGCTCCTGGTTTGGTTCATTCTTCAGGCTTAGCCCACCACTGGAATCAAAGGCCAGCTTCTTAAAGGGCTTTTGTGGTATCACAAATGAGCAAAAAACCCCTTTGCTTTCCTTTTATTTTTTAACACTGTAATTCATCCATCCTGATATCACAGTCCACAGGCTCAAATCACATTGCACATATCAGTGCCATCTTCAGATGAAAATTTTTATTATTTAATGAGCCAAAATGGTGTGATAGCAATTGTGTTTGTTTACATCAGTGCGTGCCAGGGAAAGTGGGGGGGCATAAGTTGCAGTGTCTCCATTATTATTTATACAAATCTCAGGTTTCATGGCTGGAAAATATGGAATTTATACAGATAAATGGTAATGAGCCATCACTAAATGATGAAAACATAGATCCATAGTCCCTGGCATTGTGCATTAAGTGCCAATAGTACATTAAGTCTGACCCAGGAAGGGAAAGGTGGGGTCTGCCTTCTCAAGAGGGCTTACGATTTTAAAAGAATCTCGCCATCTAAAAAGGATCTTTCTAGCTAGATATGCCATTTTTCATTCTTGTGCACACACAGATCAAGGGAAGGCCGTGAGTCCTTGGCTCATAAAGCAGTTTTTAAAAACTTCTTAATCGCCTTTGCTTTGGGTAGTGCTAAGATCTGGTCTCCTTTACTTTGCTTTCTTTTATTTATTTATGAACCCAAAGCCTGGGTTCTTTAGAAAAGGGGAAAAATTGCTTTGAAGTTAATTTTAGATGTAGAAGCAAACCCTGACCACAAAAATGCTTTCAAAGGGTCACAGCACTGTCTGGAGATTGAGTTGTCCTGACATTTCCTAATATTGGGGATAAGGCAAATTCCTTTCGCCTTGATGTGAGATATTAAACTTACTCAGGTTTTATGGGTTAAAAATTGTATCCTACAAAATTAAACTTTGGGAGGACTTTTTCCTTTGTTCTCAGCATTTCTACACCCAAATCCTCCAAGGGTGCCTCTGAGCTTGTATTCACCATGAGTACAGCCTTGCAGTTGTGGGGTTACAGCACAGACATCACGGAGGTGGTTTTATCACTATATCCTGTAACCTTTTCCCAAGCAGTTACCTGACCACCAGACCCATTGCAGCCTGGGCTGTCTTTTCCCACTAACCTGTCCCTTCTGCTGTGCTCTCCTCGCAGCGGTAACTGCCAGGAACATTTTGGTTGTGCCAGAGCAATGACAGCATCTCTGCCCTGGCGCTGCCAGCTGGAGAGCTGGATGCGACCAGGAGCTGTTTGGTTCCCTGAGGCAAAGAGGACACTTCAAGTAGGAAGAAAGCCGAAAGTAAAGCCAGGGGCAGAGGGGGACATGTGAGCTCTCACAGCCATCAGAGCAGGCGTGCCCTGGCCCTGGAGGAAGGGCAGGTGGGAAGGAAATGGACCCTCCTGCCTGGCCAATGCCACATAAAAACATGGAGGATTTACCCTTCAAAATTGAAGAAGACAGCATCCGGAGGCAAAGCAATGGTACAGAAAGATAAAAATATGTTATATGATTATTTTATATGTGCATACACTTACTGCACTATGATCAAAATAGGCCAGTCTATGGCTAGTATATGCCAGTGTGCCATGGCAATGCTTCAAACAGATAACTCTCTGCTTCCAGTGGCCATGAAACTCCAAACTGTAAAAGCAGGGAATCTTTTTTTCCATTATATTGTTATTTCTTAAGCCCTATCTCAGCTAGTGTATAAGTGTGGATATATAGGTGTATATATGATGTTATACTCTAAAAGGGAGTTATTTGCAAAAGTATTGATGTCTTTTCATTCCAGGGTACAAATTCCCCTGCAGAACCAGACACCCAAAATCACTAGTTCCTTCTATAAGGCTTGATCACTATTACTTAATAACAATTATCTAAGTTTTGACTTTAAAAAATTCACACTGTCTTCTTCCTGATGTATTTTTCACCATTTCAATTTCCATCTTTTTGGGGCATCCTTAATAGGCTCAGCTGAGATGCTACCAAACATTAAACTGAGTCATATTTCTTATCACAGTTTAGAAAGAAAAATGTTTAATCTTACATGACAGACCTTAAAGCCTAACTGAAGAACAGTCCCAAACATTGGTCTTTTGGTAAAGTACAAGTTTTAAAACCAAAATTAAACACAGTTACAATGAAAACACAATTTTTAAACCCCCATAATCTTCTGGCATTTCTCTGAGTTTAGTGAATACATGGAAAGTGCTGGCACCCAGAGGAGCAGTTTGCCAGAAGTGAAGCATGTGCAGTCCTACCTGCACCCAGAGTCCCCTGCCCGCCTTCCCTTGGGAGCGCCAGGTATTTCCCTAAAACTCTCCCTTCTGCCTTCAAGTCACCTGCTCCAACTAACCTGACACAGTGGAGAGAAGGCAGGTTTCTGCCTTGGCTTTCTCTCTCTTATAAAGAAGGAAAACCTCTCAAAGCTCTCTTAAATAATGTTCATAAGCTTCCAAAAATCCTGTTCATGTTTTCCCACTGAACAAGTGGCTTTTAAAAAGCAAGGTTAACCACATGCCCCATTCCCCCACAGCTCCCCACTTGCTCCCAGCCAGCAGGTCCCCTCTGTCTGGGTGCACCCGTGCTCACCCACAGCAACACCACGGCATCTTCTCCAAGGGTATGATCCAGAATATTTTTCCCTAAATGTGTAATTTATAGAAGGCTTTTAGATTCCCTGGTCAGGCTCCCACAAGGTTAAAAAGATATTTGGCTGTATAGGAAGGACGAGGTGAAAAGGGACATCCAAGTTGGCTCAGACCATTGGAGACAGAGAAGCTCTTGGCACCTTCCCAATGCAAAGAATCTCCCACATGGATGGACCTTCCTCCTGGGACTGCCCGGGTGCTCTATCAATGATGCAATCAAAAAAGCATCACCATTTAAATGCAACCAGTGGGCAAGAGTGGCAGGACCATGGCAAGGTGGGAGGATTGACACCTACGTTGGGGTGAGAAATGCCACGTGGTGTGTCAGTATCCACATGGAGGAGGGCTGTGGTTTCTGAAGCTTCAAACGGGCACCCAAAGATGGTGTGACTTATGCTAGGAAAGCCTTCGATGTGTTTTGATTTGGTTGCCTTCAGCATGGAAACTCTTGTTATGGTGGTTCTGTATTTTCATTTGAAGGTGTATTAAACTATTTTATTTTAAAGATCTATCAGATAAATAGTAGAGCAAACCTTTGAGCATGCTGATAATGCATGCTTTAGGTTACTTTATCTCTGGGAATGGGCCAAAGTGGTTTCTGTCTGTGTGCGTGTGCCCGTGTAATTAGCCCACAAATTCAGACGCAAATAAAAATAACTAGGCAATGAATGTAAATAATCAGGGCCACAATCCACATCACTCTCAAAATGTGATTCCCATGCACTGAGAAGACACAGGGACTAAAAAGTTAGAGAAACCTCAACTGTCATTTCAATCACTGGGAAGAGCTGTGGGGCATCATAGATACTTCCTCACTTTGGAACCTGTCTAAAAAGGGAAGTGAAGCAGAAAAGCAGGGGACCAATTTCCGTGCACAAGGAAGTGCCTAGGACAGTAAAACCAATAGCAGAGTCTAGCTAGAAGTTGAGAAGGGGGGCCAAGGTTTGCAGAGGTTTCTGGTTTGGAAGCAGCTTGCTGCCATGGAGGACCCGGCAGGGCGAGTGGCTGCTCTGGCCCTTGCACCTCCTGTCCCGGGCTCACCAGCCAAGAGCTCAGGAAAAGCCAAGCTCAGGTCACCAGCTGCTAGAGAAGATTTTTATATCCCACCTGTCTGGACTGCACGGGTGAGAGTCTGGGGCCACACTCAGGCATCTGGCCTCCCCTCCCCAGCACTTCGGGGACAACTTCACCCCATGGGCCAGGCTTCAGGTCTTGCACCTCAGGTAGTGCCTGCAACATGTGGACATTCCTTTGTGCAGCTAGCCAGCCCTGTGCATGCAGAGCAGCCTCCAGGAACCTCTACCCAACATTTTTTTCCTTCCCTGTAACATGGCATGGTTGTGGCTGCAGGTGCCTCTGCAGTGGTGGGGGAGAGGCTTGCATAAACAGGTCTTCAGCCTTTCTGCTCTTGTGTCACCTAGCATGAACCAGGACACGCTGTGGCGGTGCAGACTCCTGCTGCCAGCAGTAGCCCCTGCTACTATCACTGGAGTCGTACTGGCATTAATAATGATGGAAAAATTCAAGGAGGAAGCCTGGAGGGCAGTCTCCTGAGATACTTTCTACAGATGCTTTCCCAGAATGAGACAGTGGTTTCACAATATTCAGTGGTCTGTTTCTCATCTACCCCGATACTGAGGTCAGAGGAGCTGTAGGCAGCCACTGCTGGCACACCCGGGCGATGTCACATGCTGCTGGGAGATGCGAGGGAATGGAAACACATGGAAATATGATACTATCAGAGAGAACTATGGCTGTAATATTTATTAGCACAATTTGTGAAGCTGACAACACCCACCACAAATCGCAAAATAAAACAGAAATATGTGGAAACTGTACATCTGTCTGAGGACAATTGGTGTAAACCCTTGTTAAGTTTTATCACAAAGAAGGGCAAACATCACAGAAATTTCAAACATCTTTTTTTTACTGTTCCTAGCCTTATCTCTTCTCTGAAGAGTAGCCTGGAGCCCACCAGGGAAAGGACACCCTGTAGCTTCCCTAGCTGCTTCTCACTCCACTATTTTCATCCCCTTCACCTTGTTTTGCACCAGGAGGTGCCACTTCTTTTCGGATCCTAACAGGAAAGGCACAAACACTTTAAAGACAGGTAACTTTATTAATACGGTCACCAGTAAGGTGACAGGGAGTCATAAAACCTGATGCCCTATCTGATGATGGGGAGCACATGATGGTGAGATGGGCTCTGGTGAGAGTGCGCAGCTCCACGTGCCCATGCACTTTGGCAGTGCCCAGCTCATGGTACAGGTTCACTCGCCTCTCACAGGAAGAGAGGGTGAATCCCTGACCAAGCTGTTTTTCCACATATCCCATGTTTACAAAGCAGACTGTTTCCTGGCATCAGGAATGCCAGAGAAGTCACGACAGGCCAGCCCTGTCCTGCTGGCTGGAGAACGTCCCAAGCGCGGAGGCTGACATAGTCTTTCTGAGTCAAACCTCTCCGTTATCTCCTTCCGTGACGTGAGCCACAGCCCCATGTCACACTCGGTAGCAGGGGACACAGTGAGCCCAGCAGATCCTGTGGGAGGATGGGGCTGTGCGCTGCCCATGGGCTATTCAAGGGATGCTTCAGCCCTAGAGAGTGTGATGGGAATGGTGCTGAAATCCTTTTGCATCATTTGTCTGTAACAGCCTGGCTGCATATCATTTTTCTGTAGGAGAAGAATAAATTGATGGGACCACTCAAAAACAAGCCAGAATTTTGAAACACGATCAGTTCTGGGCCTTGAAACACTATCAGTTTAATCAATGATTCTTAACTGCAATGACATTGGGTCAGTCCAGTGGTTCTTGAGGTTTACATTCAGCTGTAGTTTTGCTTGGAAACATCACTGATGGCAAAATGGACTTCTCCAGCTGATTTCTGAAAGGGAGAAAATTGCTTGTTTTTTCCTCTAATGAACACCTCTGAGCTCCAGCACTGAAGGGGAAGGCAGGTTGGAAAAAATAAATTAGTTGTGCCAAGTGTCCCCCTCCTTTTGCCCCTGCCCTCTCCAAAGTTCGCACTCCCCGGTGTGAACAGTGTCCCGCAGCACCTTTCCACTCAATCACCTGCTTCAGGAAGGAGACGTATTTTGAAGCAGCCACTGTGCTTGAGGCAAAGGTTTTCAGCTGAAAGCACAAAGGAGGAGAGGGGATGCACCAAGGACAATCTATTCCTGCATGCTAACATGTGTGTGCATGTAAGAGAGAGTAAGTGATGTAGGGACGATGCCACTGGAGCACAGGAAATGTTTTGCAGCATCTGCAACTGTTTGGTACGGACTGGAGATGCAGGCAGACTTCATCTTCATTTGCAGAAGTCTTTTCACCTCAAAACTTACTGGTCCTTCTTTTAATGCACAGCCACAGGACCTATGTACTTTGGTTGAGAAGGGGGTCTGGTCACATGCTAGAGCCATTCGTAGCATCACATGTATGCAAGCCCCAGCCTACGGTCTGTGCTGCCATACTATCCCATGTTACCTGTCACCACATCTCCTTCCCACCCCTCAGCTATATATACCTTCATTTATGAAGCATGATGTGGGATGTGGATTTGTATCCTGAGACAAACGTGTTGAAGGTCTCCGTGTGTACTTACCACTTACCATCCACTTAGCACTAATTCAGCTGAGCAGGGAATCAAGTAATTTGATTCCCAATATGACCAGCACTGCCAGGCTATGCGTGGGTCGTACTTCTGAGCACTTGTTTGCAGAGCTTTGCACAGTGTTCAGGACCCCTGGCAGGGCTGCAGAGCATGAGCCAGTGAATCCCCATGTGCAGGGTGACTGGATGTGCTGCACATGCGATGTTGAGTCATCTGCACACACGCCAACGGATGGATAGTGCACCCTGGTCTGTCTGGCAGCAGGGCGCGGGAGCTGCTGGCCAGGGAGGATCTTTTATGAGTGGGTAATTGAATTTATCCCCATGGGCTCATGCCTCAACACATCACTGACTGCCAATATGAAAGCAGCTTGCCATCTTTTCCCACTATCAACTGTCCTGCTACCATGCACCTTAGTAATGCTTTCTAAGCCAAGGTTTCATTGTGGCTACGTATGGACACACATGTTTTATCTTAGGTTATGAGGTTATTACTGGTGTTACCAGCTTCGCTGACTACAGATTATTCAAGAAGCTGTACAGATGGTGGCATCTGAATAATTGTTATTTGATCATTTTAAATGCTAGATATGATCAAGTCTTTCTATCACGATGATGATAGAGATACGTTATTTTTCAGTGCATTATAATTTAAGTAACAAGATTTCACCTAGCCATCTTCTAAATACTTTTGAAATAGAAATATTGGCAGAAAGCTAACTATTCTCAAATGCCACAAATTTACCCAAAGTATCTGTGTACGGTTTACATTTAATTTCACAGTCAACTGCAAGTTGACTCCAAATCAATGATCTGATTCTTTTTCTATCTGTGTTTGCAGAAGCCATATGAACTAGTGGCTAAAGGAGATAAGGATGTATTAATGACATTTACGAGTCCCCGGTGAGAATTTATCTCAAATGCTGTGTACCACTTCGATGTTCCCCTTTCGTGAAGGAGCTTGAGATGGCGCCCACAACTGAGCAGAGTCAGATTCTGTGGCCCTGGAAGTACCTTTCCAGTCCTGCTGTCCTGTGTGCCAACTGGCATATGAGAATGAGCGGAATTGATTTATTTTTCGCAACTATACAAATAATTCCAAAAGCACAACCTCACTTTAAAGCATACAGTAGTCTAGATTTAGCTGCGACTATAGGACATCTCATTTGGGTTAAAATTACTGATTGGGATGCAGGCAAGGGCACAGCTGGGTTTCTGGAGTCTGACACGCTGGCATTTGAAAATGCATTGCAGTTGTGTCCCGGTGAGGTGATTTCTCAGCTCCACTGAATCACGGGGAGTTTTACCACTAGTTTTAGTGGTGCAAGATCACCACCTCTAGAGTTAGTTGAAGTCAGTGTAATTATCCATATTTGCAATGACATCACTGAGATCAGATCTGGCCCTTGTTTTCTTTCTTGGTGAACTAACAGATTTAGAAGCAGAATCTTAAATTCTTCTAAAAGTTTGTGAAAGTCCCATCTCCAGACCCTTGTCTTCAGCACCACCCACTGCTCTGTTTAGCACCCCAGCTCTCCCAATGAGGATTCCACCTCTAAGCCCGCTGCCCCAGATCCTCCCCTGAAAGGGCTACTCCCATCCAGGACCGAGTCCATGCAGTGACCCAGGGAGGAGCAAGTTGCCTTGTGCTGGCTGGTCCGTGGTAACCCTCCACCCCTGCATATCAAAGGCCTCTGTTCCCTTCAGCATGCTGAGAGAGGCAGCAGCTTTTGCAAAGCAGCTAATGAGAGGCAGCTTGCCAGGAGGGATGCAAGGCATGGGAGACGCAGGCTCCCAAGGACCCCAGAAGCATAGGACCCAAAGTAACCACCTGAAGTTGCTTGTGCCTGTGACTGGCCTTGCTGGTTTTTCTCTTTTGAGGGCTCTTGGGGAGTTGTTTGTAGCATATAACCCTAAGCTTCTCACATAGTGCCCATGTTAGAGTACCAGCTATCTTGGTCATACAGGCAATGGCTCCTCCAGTGCACCTACAGTAGCTACTGCGGCCAGCCATCCTCCAGGGAGCCTTCCCTCTTCGGTGACTGTGCAGGAGAGCCTGCCTGCCTTGCTTCATCAACTGCACTGCGTGCCTCAGATTGCGTTGTGCACGTACCTACGCACACACGCACATCCCTTCTCCCCTTTCACCTCCTCCCCTTGGGTCCAAATGCATCCATGAGTCACTATGGGAAGTGCACCTGATGATCTCAGAGCCACAGCACCAAACACGAAGCATCACAAAGCAACCTCGTGTGAGAGCTGGGGACCGAGCCAGCTAAAGCCTAACCAGTCAGATATTCGTATCTGGGGTTTTATCCATTTTCACAGTGTTTTCCAAGCAATAGTAGTTCTTTGCTGTATGAGTCTGACAGACATTCAATTTTTGAAGTGGTACATAAAAATTTACATCTGTGATGTTATGTGATGTGTCTGAGTGAACAAAATGCAAATAACTGAATTGTCATAAGAGAGATGGAGAGGTTATTTATAGTTTAAAGCTTGCTTTTAATCTACAGATGTATCTGGCGTCAATTGGAATAGAGAAGTGTAATATGATCACAGAGCAGGAGTGTGAATTTTTGTTATTGGTGCTGTTCATGCACCATTAAAAGGGACAGAGAAAGTCATTAAGGAAAAATTAAATTGTCATAAATACCAACAATATTTCAGTATCCATGTATGGATGCACGCAGATGTATTTAAATTTGCAGTAGCAGATGCTCCATTTGCAAGGAATAGTCATACTGAGCCTCATATATCAATGAATCTTGTGTGAAGTTTATGTAAGAAACTAGATCCATCTTACACCACTGAAAATGCACAGTAAGTCTCACTGTACTCTGGCTTCACATCTCTGTGCTCAGGATTTTCTTCAATGATTTCTTAGGCAGGAAAAGCATTTTTTTCCATTTGTATACATTTTAAAGTAATGCTAGAAATTATTTTTAATAATACAAATACTACCCTGTATGGGAGCAGGGCTCTCATGATGCAGTTGAGGGCAGTAAATCCTATTTTCTACCAAGATGAACAGGTTTTGCAGGCTGAACGTGCCTGAAGGCAGCTGTACTCTACACACCCAATTTTTTACAAAACACAGCAAGACAGGTTCATGTCTGGTGTAATCCCTTTGCCTCCAGAACATTTCCATCTTGGCAAATTGGTCTTAGAAGAAAGTAGTATGCTGCAGCTTTCTACTCAGGGGCCAGTTTTTCTTCTATTTCCCCTAGACCACATCAGCTTCCTGGCCTTGGCCCTTTTCTTCAGACGGGCAGGACACTCTACAAGGTCAACTTTGAGCAGTCCAAGCAAGAAAAATAACACAAATCTTCCTTCAGTGGAGAAATGGTGCGAAAATCAGAGATGGGGAGGACATCGTGGTACAGACCTCGTTAACAGGCCCTGTATGGAAGTGGTTTTGGCTGGAATCTCACCAAACAGTCCTTTTCCTTGCGGCTTGGAGCTCCCACGCCTTTCCACTCGCGCAGGCAATCTCTTGTGCATCACAGGGTGTTGTGAGCCAGACCTGGAGCCTCACGCTACTTCAGTGTGGTGCCCTCAGGTTTGGATTCAGTTTGGGATGTGGAGCATTAGTTACGAGTTCATCCACATGAAAACACGGCCGAGTTCACTGCTGCTTCCCTGTGTCACGGCAGCCCTTGTTCGTGGCTGTGCATCCACCTTGCTTCTGCTACACCCATGCGAACTGTGCCTCGCCACAGGAAACGAGCTGATCCAGTTAAAATTCTCCTCTCTCCCTGTCAACACGCAGAAATAAAGACAGAAACTGCTGCCTCCGTGTTGCTCAACGCACCGGGCATTTGAAAGGGCTTTTAGGTGAACGTGGAGCCAAAGTGTCTGTCTCCACCCACTCTCCTTTTGCCAAAGAGGCAAGAGGGAAAAAAAAATATAAATACAGCCCCCGTCATTGTTCTCTGATTTCAGAGGGTGGCTGGATGTGTGTGCGTGAGTCTAGCAGAGGTTCTGCTATAAAACACCACCCTGTTTTGGAGGGGAAGAGGTTCTTTTCTGTGTGCACAATTGACTCAGAGACTTGTTTGTCCTGCAGGAAGAGTTGCAGGATTAACTTTGAATACTTCGATATTCAGCGATGAAAAAGCACACGCCGACATGGGGATTTGGGGAGGCTCAGTGTGTCCTTCTTTCTCGCTTTTTACACACCTAGAAGCTGAGCATGATTGACAGATTGCAACTTCAGTCCTGGAAATAGTCTCTTGAGGCTTAATCCAAAGAGCAACAAAGGCATCCTGAAACCTGGTCCTGCTCTACTGAAAAATCAAGCAGCCGGCTGCAGGCATGAAATTCACGGTGCCAAGTTGGACTCTAATGATCAAATTCACAGCTGTGAAAGGCTTCAGTGTGGTCAGCTGGAGCTGCCAAAGGCAGAGGCACACACAAAGCAGTGTCCTTCTCCCAGGCAGCCAGAAGGTGCATCTCTCAGGTGGCAGCTCACCCTCCTGTATCGGTGCCTGACTCAGGAATGAGGCAGAGTGACTTGGCCGGTGTACACGTCTCTTTTTGATGACAAGAAAGGAGCACCAGCCTAGCGTTCATTCAGGAAAAGAAAGACCTAGACACCAGAGCTTGCTCAACCTGAGAAGATTCAGATTCACAGCTCCAACCTGGTGTAAGCTCTCCAGGGCATCTAAAGCATCTCAGGGGAGTATGACCTGAACACTAATTAAGCTCCATAATAGGCTGCATAGTGTGCTAACTTGGATATTATCCCTAACCTCCAGTTTGTAACCCATAAGTACTTAGGCATGCTTTCTGCCCACATTCAGAAATTACAGATCAAAGCTGTGGTTCTCAGACCGCCCAGCACCAAACCAAATCTCTTCAGGAGGGATGATGAGAGATGGAGCTGTAATGGGGCAAAGGATACAATGGCATAGGGTGCATTTCTTTCACTCAAGAAGTCGATAAAAACATTTGTCTGTAAATCTTCTTCACACTGGCATTTCTGATACAAGTAAGTTACAATAATTACAGATAAAGTATTTCATCTTGGAACCAGAGAAAGAAACAAACCTGAAAGGCAGCTGTTGCCTGTTGCTCTGCAAGATGAGTGTGGTTGCTACAGAATTTCTTCTCTAAACCTTCCAGTAGGACATCCACACCTCCACACATGCATGGCATGAAACACTCCTGTGAAAGCATTGCTTCTGTAGAGGAGCAGGGGTAGATATGATTCTCTCTTTAAGAGTCTCAGCAGAAAAATACTACATACCTATCATAGAACTGTGATTTTTACTACTTATTTGCCCTTTTTTTTTTCCCAGCAATTCCATCAGCTTGGCTTTCAAAGTCAAGAATTATCTAACACTCCATCCTTAGGAAGTGTCTTTCTGTTCTTCAAGACACTGGAGGAAAAGAATGTTCCTCCAGCTGCCAAACTCATGGAAAATACAGAACTGATCCTATCTCAAAATGACTTTCATTGCAAAGAAAGTAATCAGTGTAATGCCAAAAAAGAGCAAATCCTGAAATTTTTTTGTAAGTTACTTACATTAGACCTAGTTAAGAGGTTAAAGGCATAATTACCTATGAGGCAGGTGTGCTGCAGCATTTTACATTTCTCGAGTAGACTGGGTTTTATATCCCTCTGTAAGCTCCCCGTAGCTGAGACATGAGAAGGACTGAGCGTTACAAGTCTAAGGCTGCACTACTGTCCTACCAAGGTCCGGTGACACTAGCAGATCTTTAAGGGCAATGGAAAACCAGACTGACTTTAGCTAAACTTCGGTGACATCAGCTGATGGTTTACCTCCTTAATTTTAGAATATGAAACATTTTCAGTGAGCTAGCATTGACAGAAAACTGTCGTGTTATTTTAAACTGTGGTTTGAGTTGCATCATTCCCATGGAATCAATGTGATGTCGATAGCTCGCAGTGCAGGACAGCCCATCCTGGGTTTGAGTGTAGTGATATTTAGAAGTATGTCCTGATGAGGGCTGTCTTCCTCCTGAGGAAAGCTGTGCATTTGCCTTCAAAATATAAATGTTATTGGGAAAGTGAAGGTATGGCATCTGATTTAAGAAATTATGGGCTAATGAGAGTGGTCAGTATTTTTTCATCAGGACTCTGCTGGATGAAAAATGCAGATTTGTCAACACTGAAACTTTCCAGGCATGTCCCATTTCACCGACTTATTTTCACACACAAAACTGAGGAGAAATTCCCTGAAAATTAAAATCTTTTGTTGTAATATTTTCAAAATTAAGGATTTGGTGTTTCTTTACAAAACAATTTTTTGTTTTGAGATGCCTTTCAACTTTCTTTGAAATAAAATTGAAAACATTTTTTAAAATCTCAATTTCAAAATAAAACAGTTCATTTGGGGATCAAACAGAATATTTAATTTAAGTGGTCAGAAAGGCTTTTTATTCTTTGGAGCTGCTGCTGAATCAGAAAAATTCTTTCTTTCCACAACTCTGATATATGCTGTGTTGAAGCTGCTTTGATATTTGATATTTATTACCTTAATCTTATTTGTGCCTTAGCATTACTGGCTATAATGCCTCCATCCTTGCCTGATGTTAGAAGTTTAAATGCTGTGGGCCTGAACAGTGCTGGGACGGAAGCCCACTTAGGGATCACGAATACTGTTGACATAAACCAAGCAATTATGACAGGACTGCTGACCTGGTAGACAAAAAAAGAATAATCATCTTGGTCACTGACAGTCACAAAACATGGGCATAAACAGAGGATATAACAACGGTGAATCTTAATTAAAGGAGAATCTGAATGTAGGAGAAAAATCAACTCAAAAGAAATAGAGATATCTTATGGCATTCAGATTAACTTTGAATCTATTCAAAATTATATCTGAGAGCTGACGAACAAGGTGTCATCTTTTCAATGACTAATAAAAGTAGTCTTGAGCCAGAACTGATCTGAATTTAGGTATTTGCTTTTAGCAAATAACATACGTTAGTGCTTTGAATACGCTGACTTGTGACTACAGGAAAGCTGCCGTCGTCTGCATTTTATGAGTACATCTCTTTTTTTAATGCAAACACTAGGGAATGTTGGTCTTTGTGTGGCTGGTTTTCAATGCATTAAGAAAAATACTTTTTTTTGGAAAAGAAAAGGAACCTTTTGCCACCAGAAACCCAAAATTATCACATTAGGACCACCCTGGCTGGCTTCTCCATGGAGTTCTAGCTTCAAGCAAGTAGTATGGATACAGAAAGTTATGTTTAAACTGAGAAGACTATATAGGTTTGTACTGGAGATTTTGTTTCTCTATTTGGCTTTAAAATAGCAGTTGTTATCAAGGTAACTGAGTATCATACAGACTTTACTCTTATTGCTTAGGGAAGTATTATCTCCCATTTTCAGAGAGAAAACAGAGTTTGACTCGAGGAGAGAACAACTTCCCAAAGTCCAAATGTTAGGAAGGGAACCAAGGTCTTTGGACCTCCAGTGTGCTGTGGCAGCCACAAGCCTGTTCTTCCTGGCAAGGGCTGTTGCAGGCATCGGAGCTGGAAAACCACCCTTTTCTCTTGATTTTTGTCTGTGGGCAGGACAAGGGCAGGGCAACCCACAAGAGTGACCAGCCATGAAATTCCTACACAGTTCTAGGTTTGAATCCTGAAGCTGCCCTCACTAAGCTTCATAATTTGGATTCAAGCATTTATTTCAGGGCTATTTATACTTACACAACAAAATCTGAAGACATAGACATACCAGCTGAGCCTTTGAACTGTATCCCTTCTTCTTAGTGGTCTAGTAATCTTTCCATGGTAAATATGTTAGATACAGTGATCACTGTTAGAGTGGGTTCAGCCAATTCCACATGGAAAATAGCTTATGTTGAGATATTCAGAAGTGCAATGCCTAACGTCAGCAGGCCACATTTTTGGAAATGGGCTTTAATTCTAGCTACAAGGACAGCATGAGCCTGTGTTTCAAGTGGTACAAATGGTGGGGTCAGGTCCTCAAGCTAGAATTTCAAGATCAGATATCTGCATGCTAATTCATACAGGCAGCTGACCAAATGGACTCAGAGCAAACATCCACAAGGGACACAGATTATATGAAAGAAGGAGAATTTTCTTCAGTTTACTCTTACTTGTGTTTGGTTTCACTACTCAGATGGCCATAGCAACCTTCTCTCCTTGTCAGGAGATATGTTTATGCTCTGAAGTTCAGCCAAAATGCTTTGGTTTGCCATGGGGGGCTCACAAAAGGCTCAGCTCCTTCTGGAGAAAGGGCCATATTTCAGATGCATCTTCATCCCACGTCTCCACACTGCTCCGTCCAAGCATGGAAACATCCCACATTGCTCTGTCCGTGCGCAAGCTTTTAGCACTGTTACAACGTGCTCAGGTGTGTGCTTCAGAACGACCAAACACATCAGGGAAGAAGAGCTGGCGGGTCATCTAGGTCACCCTCTGCCAATGCAGGAGTTTTCCCTGGTATGTTGTTCCGTAGTGTAGGCAGCTCTGATCAGGCACTCTGGGCGAATGAAGGGGGTCAGATGAAAGACGCCTGATTTGGAAATCTTGTCGAATTCTTCCCCGTTGCTGTGAATACTGCCTGTTTCCAGTTATCTGGTAAATACTTTTGTCATTGTGACTAATGACCTGCCAGAAGAAAAGAAAAAGACATATAAAATGGAGCTGCATTCAGGGGTAGGTGGCCGTGCCCTGCCCCTCCAATTTCCTCGCAGGCAAACTGCAATGGCTCTCCTTTGTGAAGAAGCTCTTTGAAACTTCACATTCAAAATCTGCCGTTTTCCTTACAGTATTGTTTATACAGTGGTCATCTGGAAATGGTCTAAAGCTTTACTTGTGCCCAAAAAAAATAACCCAGGCTTTATTTTAAAATGCATCTTTTGATCAAGAGGGCAGCCAGTACCATTAGCAGAAAAGCAATTTAGTTAGATGGTAGCTGTTTGAAAACAAAGTTCTGCTCTGAGTTTTTCCTGGACAAAACCAGATCATAGGAGTCCATACACCTGGCACAGCTTTCCCATGTAGAGCCTTCAAAGTCCTTACAGAGGATACAGCTACTAGTCCCTTTTACAGCGCTAAACATTGAGACACAAAGGGTCTTGTCCAAGCTGAAAATGAACCCCAGCTCTTCTGCCAGCCAGGCCACCGAGCAATCTGCCCTCCTTCTCTGCCTCACCTGCAAGAGGCGGGAAGGTGAAGAAATAGCTGTTTTCCCTCTGTCACATCCAAGAGTTAAGTTCTGCTCACTCTGATCTCTGGACATTAAGGCCCATTCATGTCCATGTGGAGCCACTACTTATCTTCTGCAGGGCTGCGTGGCCCGTGGTCCTTTTGCAACAGCCCGCTTGCTCTGCAGCTTTGTTGCTCACTTTTTTTTTTTAAATCTGTCTCTCTATTCTTTTTCCTCTTGGATTTTGCAGCAATAATTGAGGCCCTTCGGTTTGTCTGTAAGGAGGGGAAACTCAATGACTGATAATTACCTTGCATGCCATTTAATGAAATTGAAGGAGCACAGTAACATCCATAATCTAACTCTTCTAGCTTGTTAAGCCCTAGTTCTGTGTATTTCCAAGTGTTAATATTCAGACATAAATGGAAAAAGGTTAAAAGGATTCAGTGAATTTGTAACAAACGTGCCCTTTGTATATATGAATTCTGAGTCGTCTTTACTGGACATGGTGTATCGGTTAATCTTGCTATGAATACCAAAATTACCTCCTTGTTAGCAGGACTCATTGCTGTTATTACTGTAGCCCAGTGGAAAGGGCATTGACTTAGGTGCTAAGAGACTTAGTTTCTCATCACATCACTGCTACTGTCCTGCCATTTGTCCTAGGACAAATTCCTGCATCTATTTATTCCTCTGTTTCGTTTCCCATCTCGTGCTGTCTTGTGTATCTAGAGGTGAAGCTCTTTGGGACAGAGAACTCTTTATATACTCAGTGTCAGGTACAAGGGAGCCTGATCTCAGCTGATGTCTTAATGAAGTAGCAACAAATGCCAACCAGTTAAATGTTAAATGAAAAGAAGTTCCGTCCAAAATTAATGAACCTACTCAAAACTGAGCATACTCTGTACGAAGTTTAAACCAGCTTTATCAACTACAGTTTCAGCAGTCTTAGGTTATCTGGTGCAGGAGATGGCACATTCTGCAGCAGCTTCCCCTACATTTTAAATATGGAGGCCTTTAATAACTAAGCATTGAACAAAAGCCAACAGAGCTGACCCCGTGCCTTTTCAGTTTTACCTTCCTTCCAGTCGTCCTGCTTTCATCCTGTCACTTTCCATGCACAACAGATTTTTGCACTGAAAATGAAAAATGAAAACTCAAAGGGAGAAGTTATCATGGGGGAAGACTGAGAGGTGATCAGAGGTTGCCTGGAGTGAAGGTATATGAGTTCTGCAGCTGTATTGAGAGAGAGAGAGCGATCAACAAGAAGAAAAAAAAGTGGGGAGCGGAGGAGAAGAGAGGCAGCACTTTATTTATTAAGTGCCATCAATGTTTAAGGCATAAGGCAGAAATTCCTGAACGAAGCAATTCATAGTTTAAGTGTTAAATTGTACCTTTAAGTGGAAAAAGCCCACACTGAGGTCAAGAAACCACTTACTGAGATTTCTCAGAACGTTTTCCAGCAACGCTGGGGTCTGCCTTGCTCCCACCACTCCGGTGGAAAAGGAGGGTGTCTCCATAAATCACATCTCCCTTAGAGGCCGGTGTCATCCACACGGACATCCTCTGCTCCCTCCATGACTGCTGCTTCACCACCAGAGCTGTGTCTTTGCAGTACTCCGCACTCTCTTAGGAAAGAGTCAACAGCAAGAGAAATGTCATGGGGCAAGACACTGCCAACTTAGCAAAGGAGTGAAACCGTAAAACCATTTCCCCCTCATGAAAAGGACCACAGTTGGTGGGTAGCGGATAATGCGAGCATAAGAACTATTAAGGAGTTCCCATCATCCATAGCTAAGCTGTCCTCTCTCCAGCTGGATCTGTTATGTTGGTGTACACCTTTTCATCAGAAGATACCCACTGTTTTCTGCAATGTTGATGCTTGAAGATTGGTTTGGGTTGTTTTGGTTTTTTTCATGCTTATGTGCCTGTAGCTGATGAAGTTTGGTCACTGCTGGCTGGACCTCAAATATCTATGGCAGATTACAACATGCACCTGTCTTGGCTAACACAAGGCAATGGCCTTTAGATCATTTGAACCCTTTGTGATCCCATCCTAGCGTGCCTGGATACCTAAGGGATTCTCTGAAGTGCAACAACTTATGTGGTGGGACAAAAGCGTAAGAAAGACCTTGTACTCCTGCCCCAAGGCCTGATCCACCTCACGCAGGTACAGCTTTACCACGGAGGACTTGCACACCGCAGGCATCAAGCTGCTCTGTACTAATACCTTCACATCTGCAAAAACAGAAACAAAAACAAACGGGGAAAGAGTTATGGGTAACCCTCTCACTAAGGATGTGGGATGGAAACATGACACGTAAAGCCCTCTGAAGCATTCCCAATGTCAGTTCTTTAGTGTAAAGCCCATGTGAGGCACACAACCTTAGCCTCTCCCTCTCTCCCTCCTCAGCACTTTTGCATGCTCTTTGGTATTTTGCCTGTGTTGGTAATGAAAAACTGACTTTTGTCATCATCTAAAAGCACTATCGTGTGTTGGAAACAGAGGGAGAAAAGAAAAACACAACCCTGTAAGCTGAGAAAGCTGCAGAAAGGTAGTGAGCCCTCCCGATGGAGCTCTTGGAAGCCTGTTCTGCTACCACAGAAAGCAGATAAAATCTAGCTGAGGACAATCATATTTGGCCTAATATGACCCCTACATTTAGAGTAAGATTGAGAAAGAAATATGTGGCCTTGCAAGCACAGAAAGGTATTAAGGCATCCACCCTAGAAAGGGCCATTAAGCTAAAAAGGCTGCTGATTGGAGGTGTTTGTTTTCTCTACCCATATTTTTCATACCAGGAAAAGTAAGACTTTTTGTTGCCTTTTCAGAAAATACCAAGGTTATAATGTCTACCATGCCAGAGTATGAAACAAAAAGAAAATAAGAATTTGCCTCTGGTTTACAGCTGTTGTCCCAATAGTTGTATATGCACCAACAGAGTATTACAATGGTCCAGAGAGACTTATTTGCCAAGCCACAAGCACATCATGCTCCAGAAATAAACAAGGGCCAAAAGAAGAAAAGTCAGTCCTGTTGGAACTATGTTAAAAAAGCCTCCTTAGCTTGGTTTGAAACCACGTACGCTATTGCCAATCTTGCAATACTGTAAAACGCTACTCTTCCACCCCCAAACCATGACATTAAATGTATATGCACTAGGTATTTTTATTTGTCTTCTACAAGCCCCAAAGGTTCAAATGTACTGTCTTCTCCCTGCCATCACGAGGGCCTAGCGCATTTCTTTTTAAACAAAAGCTGAGATTATCATGTAATTAAGTGGCTCTAGGCACTGAGCCTTAAAAAAATACCCTTTAGAGGATCACTTTCAAACGATGAAAGATGGTAACACTGTAGTGAGAGAGCCGACCGAGAAAAGCGTGGCAAGGAGATCCGTGTGAAGGCTAAGGTGAGAGTGGCTGGGCAGGGCTGGTGACAGTCTCAGCTAACCCACGGCAAGTGGGGTCTGTCCCAGGAGCCCGGTGAAGAGAGCAGCAAATACACAAACCTCCAGCCTTGGCGTTTGGCTGCAGCTCTGCTGCGCTTGATCTGTAATTCCTTCGGGAAATCCCACTGAGATTTTTGGCCGGGGCTTTGGAACAACTGGAGAGGAAACTTCATCGAGCCCTCCGCCTGTTTGGAGAGCACTTTATAAGTTTATGCTATGCTGACTGAACACTTCTGCAGTGCAAACACCAGCCGTTAGACTTCTAGCTTATGGGCACGGAAATCAAGGTTTGCAGAAGGGCTGCCAGTAAAAGATAGTCCGGTGAGCTGGGGTGCAAGGCAGCTCTTCTTGGCATGAGCTTTTGCGGATCTTATTCTTTTGCTCTGCAGCTGCGAGTTGCGGTAGTTCCCCGATGGGTAGATGGAATCTGTTGTTTTCTCTCAAGAGAGTTACTAATCTTTTCAGCTACATAAATACACTTCTATTATTGTCTGAGTAAATTGCCTTAGAAAACTGTTTCTTCAGGAAAAAAGCTGAAATTTCTTAAAAGGAAAATGTCGGTATATTTTTCATAATTATTCCAGTACTTTTTTCTACCATTGTTTACGGTAAAATCTCGATAGTTAGGAACTAGCATATAAACTGACATTATCATACCTCCTTAAGAATCTGAGTTTACCCAATCCCAAATAAAAAGTGAGATGTGTGCATCTCGATCTCCCTTGCTCCTCTGCAAATCTCACCTAGATTTCTTCCCAAATTATCACCTGCCTACATTCGTTTGTTATTATGAACTTTCTCTTGGATGGCAAAGAGCTCTGAAAAGAAAAAGATTATACAACCCCACCGTCAGCATCGCACTTCAGTGCTCACATCCAGCCCTTCCCAGAAAGATTCCAGTTCAGCAAAATATTTATCCAAATGCTTAATTCTGCACGCAGCGGTCTGCACTCGCTCTGCCCCCTCCAGCATTAAGATGCACCGAGGGGGTTGCTCTGGCAGTTGGAGAAATGAGGAAGTGTTTAACAGATCCAGATATCAAGTGGTCTGAACCCCCCAAAAATGAGGGCAGAAGCCAGAAGAGGGATCTGCTTTATTTTATACACAGCGCTAGGTGTTTGCAATGATATTACTGGAATTAATAACTCTTTCAATACTTAAAACTAGCAGCCTTTTGAATCATTTCTTTTGTAAAATGAAAAGAAACTATGCAACAGGCACTATCTAGGTGTAATTTCCAAACAAATCTGCACTGTGATTTCACCGTGAGGTCTGTAAGTGGAAAGCAGACAAGTCCAGAGAAGATTTGTTGTGATGCCTATGGATGACTGTCGAATCTGCCTTTATATTATAATAAAATATTCGGTCAGAAAAGATCCCATGCCTAAGCACAGTGCACTGGAGAAACTGTAGGCAAATCTGTACCTTATTCATATTATTTTAGTATCTGGACTTACACCTGAGGAATAATATGGGCACTTAATGAACGCAGTGAACAGATGCAGTTTAGATCTATTCTCAACAGGTACATTTATTTGTTGTCAGAAGGCTAATAACATCCTAACAGTGATTCACATGGAAAATTCCTACCTCTAGCTGCAGTTATTAAAATAATAATAGTGGAAGAGACTGTAATAATTTTTGAGTCTGATCCTGAAATTACCTGCCCAAACAGCAGTTTTACATACCAGATCCCATTTACATCCACGGGGCCAGGAACTTGCACGCAATTCCTAAGCAGCTCATATATTTGCAAAACTGTAGCTGGATGTGAACATTTTGACCAGTCTGTGGGCCTGCTTATGCTGTGGCCCTGAAGATTTTGTCACAAGTCTTGGGATAGCTTGCCCCATCGAAGGCCCAGCTCCAGGAAGAAGCAGTCTGACAGAATATCAGCTTTCCTTTGTTTGTTTTTTGAAGCCTCAAATCTTCTTGGTTATAGAGCAAAGCTCAGCCATATAATCTTCTAGAGGCTTAAAAATCAGATAAAATCAAGTCCCAGTTCCCTAGACCTAAAAAATCTCCTGATTTGTAAGCCAAGCTCATTATTCCAGGGATCTCAGCGCTGGTTTTTAAATAACTGGGACTGCGATATCAGTTGGGGGATTCCCAGCACCATCAGCAGCACATCTCTCCTGGTTTCCAGTGGTAGCACGTCTAGCCTGATGTCAGTGATTTATTCATCACAGAGATCGTCAAAAATATGTTTCAGCTGCCAGCGTTAGCAAGAGGCAAGGGGAAGAGAAGTAGGTGTCATGTTTTAACTGAGAGGACTGTGCCTATTTACTTTATAATCGAATGTTTTTACTTTATAGTTTTAAATTTCACATAAAGCTGTCGCAAAGCCATTTAGTAAATAACGGAGGAAGCAGCGGTGTTCGGGCAGGCGGCAGCTGCTATCGCAACACCAGCTTCTGACTAGAGGCTACTGTGTGAAGCCCTGCTTTCCTGTGGCTACGGGGACCCGTCAACTTCTGATCTGCAGCGTAAGGAAACCACTATTGCCCTGCTGAACTAACAAAAAGAAAATG
This sequence comes from Aptenodytes forsteri, assembly GCF_000699145.1. Taxonomy (NCBI): domain Eukaryota; kingdom Metazoa; phylum Chordata; class Aves; order Sphenisciformes; family Spheniscidae; genus Aptenodytes; species Aptenodytes forsteri. Next base: position 1,608,389 of record NW_008796063.1, read on the forward strand.
TTAAAAAATAAAGGCCGTGTTTACATTCCCCAGTCAGCATTTCATTGCGGTAAAAGGTGTCTGTGAGGGCCGGGGGGATCTGAGCCTCGGCAGTCCTGTGCACACTTGCACGTGCACCCCGAGTTTCTCCCCAGGCTTTGCCTGGCACCCCGAGTGCAGCTGGAGGAGCCTGACAACCTTTCATCGCAAATGCTGAACCCCAGCGCTCGGCAGCCTCCGGCGGCTACTGACCCGCCATGCCCGTGGGAGCTTTTGTCCCATGGGAAACACGGGGTTCACAGAGGGGGGGATGATTTCCCAGCTGGTGCAACCCCCAAAAAGACATCAGCACAGAGGCGTTGCAGGGGGATTGCGACCCTGCCACGCTCCTTCTGTTGGGGCTCGGCGCTTTCTGGGTGTTCTCTCCCGCTCCCAAAAGGAAAAGAAAACTTCCGCCACGATCACGAGTATTTCTTCCTCCTGGGCCAATTGTTGCACCTTTTCAGTCAGGGTTTAAGACAGCGAAGTGACTCCAAGGTGCGCGGTGCCCGCGAGAGGAGGGGCCCTGGTCCCCTCTGCGGGAAGGGCACAGGGGGCAGGACCAGCAAAAGCGGCGCAAGATTGAGCCCTCCTGACTTTCTTCCAAAAAAAATACTTGCAGAGAAACCTGGAATTATATGTAAGTAAAGTTGCCTTTTGATATTACCACGTAATTTCCACTTCTGGCAAAGAGATTTTTGCCCAGGCTAATTTGGAGACATTTCCCTTCACCACATTGGCACCGCCGTGTCATTTTTGATAGAAGTCTCATTCATCGGGAGAGTCGGGGCAACCCGCTCGCCTCTCGCTCCTGCAAACAGGGCTGTTTGTTGAGTCTCTTGAAAGACTGTGCGAACAGATAAACATGCTACACATGAAGTACATTAGGTGGAGGTGAAATACAGATGATTATATTTAAGGGCTTACAATAGTCGTTAAGAGCTTCTAACCACAGGCCCTGGCAGGGCTGGTCCTCGGCTTGCAGTGCATGTCTTGGCTACATCCTCAACCGACTTTCTGTTTCCCCCCCTTGAAACAGGGCCAATCTTGTCAGTCTGGTGGCAATGAAAAAAAAAAGGAAAAAAAAATCAACTTTGTTAATAGGATTATAAGATTTGGGGAATATAATGTTGTTGCAGATCATTTATTTTGAAAGCTGATTTCGTTTTAGTGAAAACAAGCTCAGCCCTGCACACTGGGGGTTTGCAGCCATTATGCCAAACACAATCATTGCTGGTTTGAAAGATGTGATTGCTTTTTAATGTGGAAATTTCACAAGGTTACAAAAGAGGAAAAAATTAAACTCCTTTCTTATAACAAAGTCACTCTGGGATATGCGCTACAATGCTCTGACAATGTCCAGATACTCTGACCGCATTACACATGAGAAAGGTGGATGAGTGTGATTTACACCATTTCGCAATTGGGTTTTTTTCACGCAGCTGAAAAAGCCGAGGAGTTTTGAGCAAAAATAAAAACAGTGCTTTGTAAAATGCATTCGGAATTGCACAAACACAGCCCAGGGGTCAAGGAAGTAGAGGGTGGATGAGGAAAGAGTCCAGAGGGATAAATGAGGGGATAACGTGATCTCCCCCTCCATGCCTGATAGCTCTGGACCCACGGTGGCAGCCCACTCAGCGTATTGAAAACTAAAATCCTCCTCAGCTCAGCAAACAATCTTTATATTAGCTAGACATCAGAATAAAAAACGATAATCAGCATCCCTGGCCTTTTCAATAGCAACCTCCCAAAGGGCTTAAATATATTCTAGAAATAATGGCTAAGCCCCATTTTCCCGGGTGTTAGAAGATGTTCTGTCACCATCTCAGAAGAACCATTGTTGTGACAAAAGCCTCATGGCACAGCCCGGACGGGGCTGAGCAGGGAAACAGGCACTAGCAGGAACGTCCCAGTCAGAGGAATTCATCAGGAGGGACCAAAAGGAATGAATTTTTCCAATGTGCTCTTAAAAGAGTGATGAAGGGGGGAACAAGGCTGCCCCTTTCTGAGGTGGGGGGCAGTACAGATTTGTGGGCTCTCTTCTTCTTTGTAGTGAAGACGCTGCTTTTGATCTACAGCGCGGGGAGAGCTCTCCCCAAAGGCAGGGGTGAGGGAGGGGGTAGATCTGGAGGGAGACACAAAGGATGGAGCTGAAGCACTGCCTCATAGCCGGGGATTGAAATGACATGTGCGCCACGGAACCTTTTTCTTTTCAAAGCAATTTGCTATCATTATATTGCCCGTGCATTTCCAATACATGTCAGCCTGTTCTCTTTTAACTTGGCGGGAGGGGAAGGTGCTTTTATTGCAGGGCTCCTTGCAGAAGCTCGCCAGACATTGCTATTATTACATCTGCCGGGCACAGCACAGAATGATGCATGTTCATTAAAGGAATGGGGTTAGAGTAAAGCAAATTCGTTCAGTCCCTCTTAGAGAATGCTTGAGTGGGCTTAGAGGTTTTCATATACAGAAATACTCTGAATTTTAAAAGTAGGATGGTTTCTAACCCTGTACTTCAGTTCAGCTTCTGGCTGGCGTTACCAAAATCATTTAGCTTTGCCTGGATCCTGTCAGTGGTGAAAATCCAGGAAACTGCTAGAACAACATTTATTAAGGATTTCATAAAGTTGTAAATTACAAGATTCCCATTAACTATTTCTATTAGGATTCCTCTTCTGCTTTAACTCGCGTGCTTCTCTAACTGTTAGGGGACAGTGTGTGGTTATATATCTGCATGTGTGGGAGGAGAGGTGGGGCAAGGTTTGAAATAAAAATTTAACATTGATAGGCAGCACGCAGAGGTTAATTTAGTCTCTGTTTCTGCATTTCCAGCTATTAGTACAAGGAAAACTACACAGAGCAGAAGAATGTAATCTTGGTTCCCTCATCTATTTTACCCTGGTGTTGGTTCATCCCCAAACTGCCTGAGAATAACCGAGCCCTTCCTCCAAACTTCTTTTCCTTCTGTTCTTGCATGGGAGGTTGGCAGCTGGAAAGGCCTTTTTGGTGGGAGAATGGCCAAAACCAGCCACCTCTGGCTGCTTAGCTTTGGAGTCAGGATTCCTAACGGTACAGAGAGGCTCTGCAAATTCTTTGGTTTCTTCTGCAGAGTTGTGAAGATGACATCAGTCACCTCCTCCAAAGATGGCAAAGACTATGGAAGAGTACAGCAGAAGTCCCATCCACTCAGACCCACGGCCCGCAAGCAGAATGAAGCACCAAAAAAACTATATGGAGACTTCACAGTGCAAATACTTGAAATCATCCTGCAAAACATGGTGAAGGAGCTGGTTTCAGAAAGAAACAGCAACAATAGTGTGCCGCCAATTTACGTCTGCCCTTTCGTCTCTTGGAGCCACTAATGACACGCTCAAAGAGGAAGGTGATGCTTCTGGGTCCCAGGTGGCGATGCCTGCGATGCCTCTCTCCGTAATAACAGCCTCATAAAGTGCTTTAGAAGGACTTGTGCAGCTGGGCCAAGAGTTGGGTTTGGGAGATAGAGGACCAGAATTTGCCCTGTGGTTCGTCGTGGTCTCCTGAAGGAGTGTCGAACCGTGAGGAGTCTCTCTCTTGATCGCGCTCTTTTTTTGCACAGAAGCCCAACTAACAAAATGAAAAGCGCAGCTTGAAACGAGCCCACTGCACACAGGTTTTCTCCTGGCATGACAGGCTATTGCAGCCTTAATGGTAGGCTGCTAGACTAGAAGCAGTCTTTCATTGAGTTTGTCTTACTGAGAGGAAAAACTGCTTTGTGTAATAACTTTATGGTAAATGTTGGCAAAAGATTTGCACTGCATACTGAAAGAGAGACATTTCTGACCACAGCTCATGAACCGCATTTATTTACTCTGGCATTTGTCCATTATTTGTTCATAGGCTTTCTGTCTCTGCTAAATGTGTTCCAATTTTGGGAGCTAAATCATTGCCAGTAGTTTCCAGGACATTCCGCTAGGCTAAGCAAAATTGCCCTAAGCAGTTGTCAGAAACCACTGGAGTAGTATTTTAAATACAGAGTATTTGAAGAAAATAAAAGATACCAAGCGTCCTATCTGTCTGGATCCTGGATCCTGTGTGTTGTAAAAAGTTAGGGAACAGAAGCAGAGGGCTTAAAGCAGTGCCTGTCTTTCCTGAGCCACTTTCCATCATTTAATGAACCAATTTGATTTTAAAATGAGGACAGTAATTAAAAAATATATGTATTTATCAGCAGCTCTCCAGATAGAAATCATGCTCAAACTTCAGTCTCGAGAATCCTAGTTATTTACTTATTAATAAAAATGAGTTACAAAATACAGGAGGAAAGTCGGGGCTGTTAAAACTGACACGCAATTGCTATCAGATGGCCTTACAAAAATGTATATTTATAGCTTAGGCAGGATAATAATATGGGAATTGCTTTTCTGGGCCAGCCCCCTGATCCATCTGCTCACTGTCCTGTATCTGATAGAGTTCACAATAACCTGATGTATTACCTGCCCTGACCATGGTCTAATGAAGATTGCAGAATAATCCCTAAGACAGTGAGTGACTGACCTGAAGTATGACTTCCTATATTTTTCTTTAATGTTATTTTTCTTGGCATTTATTATTGTAATTGCAGATAGCCTCATTGTCCAAAAGAAAGCTCAGTGCTTCTTCGGACTTTGTTGAATTCCTGGCCTGCGTGGTATCCTCTGGCAAAGCGGTCCAGAGTCAGTGTGAGCCCTCAGGGAGCGGGAAACTCGCCTGCTAGTGCTGTGGGATTAGCTGCCTTTCATTTTCATCAAGTGTCCACTTTTTACTATGTATAAGAGGGTACACTGATTATTTTCTCTACTTTTATCATGTCCCTTTCTTTTTCTCTCCGTTTCAAAGAGAAACAAATCGCAGCTTTCCAATTTCTCCACCAGTGAGTCAGGGTCATTTCTGAGCTCATTTCCAAACACCCTCTCTTTCTGCAGAGTGAACAACCAGTCCCACCTATGCAGTGCCGGGGGAAGTGGTGGTAGTCATTTACGTAACAGCATTCTGCTGTCCTGTTCCTTATCCATCCCATTAAATCCCATCCAGGGTTTTAATCCACAGCTTCACATTAATGGAGCATCCTCAATGAACTGCCAACTAGGATTCCCCTCTAAATCAGTGCTTAAATTTAGGGCTCTTTGAAAAAAGGGGTTTTTTTCCTTTCAATATTTATATATAAGTATTTTATGAACACTGAATTTCAGCTGTCATTTTATTATTCATTACTGTTTGTAGCCACATGAACTTCCTCAAAATGCTCTTTTCACACAGTGAAAAAATAATGCTATGTCCTCTATTTTTCATCATACTGCCCACTTATATAGTAAGCACAGTAGTAATAGTAATATATAATAGCAGTATAGTAAGTAATGACACTGATCCTAATAAATGGAGCATCTCAATGGTAAACCTTTTACTTTGACAAAAGCTAGCCATTTAATCCCTATGTGAGTAATTGTTTATTCACTAGGTATAAAGAGTACTTTGCTTCCTATGTTCTAGCTGGTTTTGATTGATGGAAATATTCAGCTTAACTTGCACGATGATTTGGTTTTTTTCCTTAGCTTCGTGTGTGTGTTTTGTTAGAGGCTTACTGGAAGTCTAGAAGGATGGATGTCTGGTTCGCCTCTGTCCACTCCCCTGTGAGCATGGACAAAGATTCAGAGAGATTAGGGAGGTACGATTTGGCAAAATCTGCGCCAAACCTTACCTGCTCACATATTCCTGTTACTATTTTATTTTTGCTTGCCATTTGATGAATTTAATGGGTGCAGATAAGATTCCCACTGGTGCACGAATCCCAGATTACCCCTGTATTTTTAAATACTGGTAGTCTAAGCACTATCCTAATGCTTTAAATATTATGTCTTCTATCTCCTAGAATTTTTCCTATTCCCATCATTAAGGAAATGCAAATGGCAGTGTTAGATTTATACTGTATGGTAATTCATTTGCTTTTAATTTATCAGTTTGCTTCAGTGACACCTTTGTTTCACATTCTGTACCATTACTACTACTAGAAAAGAGGAGGCGGAGAATAGATAACTTTCCAAAACCTTATGTAATAGAAATCTTCCTTAGCTCTCCCTTTAATTCCTGTGAGCCCAAGCAATGCTGCGATTCCCTTGAAGCCTTCAAGCTTGTGATATATTCAAATACAGCATTCTTATTCTGTTTGAGACATTCAGCTACTTGGGCGTGTAAAAAGCTATCTTGACTTCCTAATTTTCCTCTTGCTTGTTCTCTGCTAAAAGGCAGCACCGTTATCATTCATTCGTGCATTAGAGTATATTTTCTAACAAAAAAAAAAAATAGAAGGACTACAGGGGGAAAGCAACTGCATCTGGAAAAATCAAACAATGTGAATTAATACATTCTTTGTGGGCTAGAGGAAGCAATGGAGTCAAGGAAGGCCTTTGGATGTTATGTTTTACAATACCTCTGGAGGCCCAAGCCCCACTGTAGGCTGTTTTCTTCCTGCCTTTGGACAAGCTGAAATTAACTGGTAATAACAGACAATTAAAAGCGCATGTGTGTGCCTGTGAGGGTGTGTGTGTCTTTGCTCTAATTCCACTCCTTCTGTGCATTTTAACTTTCAAACTTAGACAGCAGTGAAGAGGAGACAGACAGGTATACATAGCAGCCACATCAAAATCTTGGTGGGGCAGGGGGAACATTTGACACCTCCTTGTTTCAATGCCCCCTGTCTGTTTTTAATTTCACTAAATCGCTCCCGTCTGGGGATTGTATATTTTCAGTGGCCTCTCCCAGCAATGCAGAGGTAGAGCATTAGTGTGCCAAACCCCAGCTATGCTCAAGTGTGGGGCTGCAGCTTTACGGGAGGCAAGAGGGGAGTCAGCTCTCAGGACCAGCCATTCGCCGAACTTAACTCAGGTCTAAAAGTGATGCCAAGAAATCTCACTTGCCCTTTTCCCTTTATAGCCATCTTAAGAGGGCAGAGCTGGACAACCTGAGTAACAAATTGGCTGATGGACTTTTTACATCACTGCTTTGAAAGTGTCATCAAGGTCTGCGTGTCTGAAAGGTCCCTCCTTAGCAAGGGGATACTGTACTGCAGTTGCTGCTCAGGACAACAAGAACTTTGTTGGCTTGGGTAGGAGGTGTGCTTGGTAGGAGGATCTGGTCCTGAGTACCTCCAGGGAAAGGGATGACTTGGATGACTTGGAAGGGCAATTTGAGGAGGATTTCACTGGATAGCCGTAGGCACAGTGGAGCCTGGGCTCCCGTCCCTTGCCACTGAGGCCAGTGGAGGTTTTGCTCCTGGTTTTGTTGAGAGAAAGGCTCAGGCCCAACACAGAAAGCTTGGGTAATTTTGGGAGGAGTCGCCTCATAGCAAGGAAAGTGAGCAACAAGACAACATTAAACAGGGAAAAAAGAAGAGCTCCTCAGTCAGCTGCTCCAAGGCTGAACGTCACTGTCGTAGGGCATAACCCTGCATCCCTCCTCCTGTGAGCATCTCACTGGAGAAATCCCCTCACAAGCACTGAATAATGAATAGCAATTTCAGATACTTATGCCTGAACAGAAACCCTTCTTCACATATGGAGACACGTCAGGATGTAAAGCAAAGCCATTCCCCCTAGTATTAATTTGCACCTCCTATCATCTGCTTGTGCATGGATAGGGGCATGGGACGAGGTCAGCGTGAAGCACTAGGCAGACTCCAGGCATGTGTAGCTGCTGGGGGGTGGCAGAGCTCTGCCTCTAGGAGCCAGGGGGCTAAAGTAACCCTCAAGGTAAAGCCAGCCAAGAGACACCATGAATTACTTTGGCCCACTGGAGCTCCTCTTGCAAGGAGCGGGATTTGGCCTCAATACAGCAAGGAAACCGAGGTGGTAATGGGGTGCTTTGAGAAATCACATTGTGCCATTGCGTGGCCCTGAGGATGCAATGAATGACTTGCACAACAGGCTAGTGAGAGTATGAAAAGATAAGATACCTGAGCCTATTCCACTGGAGATTCATTACATGAAAGCACACTTTTTTGAGATCTGAAGGATTTTTTTTTCCTCCCCTGCCCTCACTGAGTTCTCTGTGAATTGAGCATTACAGTGGCTTTGACTGTAACCATTATAATCATTTTCCAGTGCTAATGTTGTGGTTTTAATGAAAGGAAACAGCAAATGCGGTATCGACTCATATACACAAATCTGCACTTCATTTGCACAAAATAGCTTCTGGATGGCTTTCCTCCATGTTTTTGGTCAACACCACTCTTTTTGAGAAATGATCAATGTCTACAACTGTTTGCTCTTCCACAGATAAAGCAGATGCTATTCATTACTGCCTTTGCCATGCATATATTGCTACTTTCCCCAAAGCAGCCGCAGTGGGTCATGTGTTTATTTTTCTTTAAATCCTTTTGTTCTTAAATCACTCCACTTTTGCTTTCAGGATATGATGAATGATTAATGCTGTAGTAGCAGCATTATTGAATTAGGAAAGTCACTGGCAGCTTCCAAAATCATTGAGACAACCAACAAATAAATACAAACCACTTCTTTAGAGTTAGATATAGTAGAGCGGCGTGATGGTGTTGAGATAAGGAGAGGTGATGTTGATATGAGCACTTTTAAAGCTGTGGGACAGATTTGCAGTTACTGACATGTGAATCATAGCAGCTCTGATAACAATGCAGATGTTTTGAACAATCTTGCATTGAAGTAATATAACTGCAATAAAAACAATGTTAAGGCAAACTCAGAACTGGTGTGGGCATTTGGAGGGAATTCTTTTCTCTATGAAGTTATATGATCATAAAGAAAAGAATTATTCATGGTTTTACGGTTTGGGTCTATTTAAAGAATAGAGATTTGAAGTCAGATGCTGAAAGGTAGGTGTTTGGCACCTCCCAGGGATTAGAGCCAACAGCATGAGCAACAACTCACCAGGAAAGGAGAGAGATTATAGATTTCTGGAGTAACCCTTTGCAGTCACCACTGGAATATCTGTCTGGTTTGCGAGTAGAGTTAGCCTACTGTTCGTGGTGATACTAGAGAATGTAATATGGTAAAATTCCAGTTAAATGGGAGTTTGCATGAAACAGGAAAGCAGGATTAAGTTCAGTTTCCTACACTGATGCACAGAAGGTTCTCTACTAGCTTCCTAACGAAGCCCATCAGGTTTCTATGTGGCCCCGTCCCTCATGTGTTTTGTCACAACACCTTGGTGGCCAGCAGAGCTAATGGGGTCAGGCAACTGCTTGCACCACTGAGCCATTAAAACTCCTCTGTGCAGAAGTGAAGGACTGAAAGGCTATGGGATGGTGAGGAATAAGCCCTAGCATCTCCAGCTCTCTGAATTTGCAATCTGAAAGGAGAAACCTCCGCGGGTACAGCACTGCATGTTGTTTGACAGCAGTAATAAGCATGGCTTTCCTCACCCGGGGCTGCCCCCGAGCACACTGCAGAACTTTCTCCCTGACTAATTCTCCCTATGGCTCTGTTTAGAATTTCTGTAGATATCAAGAGACTCATATTAGTTACTTCAGTGTACTCCTGAAAATAAAGGGCCCCTTTATTGAGTGCTATAGTGCTATATACTTTCCTGGCCCTAAAACCTTTTTTTTGTTTTTCAACAACTTGTTCCTTATTAGAGCTGCGTAGGAAAAATGGTTTCCCTGCAGAGTGAAAGTTCTCACAGTTTCAAGAAGGTCCCTGCTGCTGTTCTACTTCAGGATGCTACCAAGGCCCTTCAAACAGGGCCTGCTCAGAGCAGTCAACAGCCAGGGATTAAGACTCTCACTGGAGCTGTTGGAGAACTGGGTAAAAATCATTTCTATACAGAAATATGAGTAAAATCTTCTGTAGTCCAGGATCAACTCAGTATGCTGGATGAGGGTGGGGTGCTTTTGCTCATTTTCCTGGCTGAAGCTGTTTCACTTTGTACAAGTAATGACACGTCAATCTGGGAAGAGACGTGGACTTCCGTCTGCTCCTCCCAGCACAGTGATCTAATTCCTGAACTACCTGCTCAGGTTCTTTCACTCTCTTGCCTAATGACTGTCTCATCATCTATGTGAACTGGAGCATCTCCAACAGGAGAAATTCCCATTTTGAAGCAGTCAGCAGCCCAGAACGCACCCAGGCTGTGGGGTGCTGAATTTCATGTCCCTGGGTCAATTTAAAGAGACTATAGCCCTACATGTGGTCTCCTGTTTTGGATCTGAATATCCTACCCAGTTCCTGGGTTCTGGCTGCCCTGAGGCAGCAAATGAAGGTCTTTTATTTCAACCAGAAACTCACTGAACCAGTGACCATCTTCACATTGAAAGTTCTGGGTTTGACAAATCAGCATTTTCTGATTTGAGGACATGATGTCAGAAAGCTCCCAGCCATCTGTGTTCCCTGTCTCCTTTACCTGTAGATCTTCAGTAGGTTTCTCCACCTGTGAGTCTTCGTTTTTCTAAGAAGTTTTCATTAGGTCCATTCAAGGAAAAATATTGGAGACTACTTCATCAGCCTTTCCACAGCATAGGCTCTGCCTTTTTTTTCACCGTGCTTTCAGCCAACTTGTAGCTACGCTCACCCAGGTGCAACCCTAGAGAGGAGTTCTCTCTCTTCATCCCCCACCACAGGCAGGAAATAAAATGTTGAGATCCTTGCAAGGTATTATACATACGTTACATCTCACCAGCTGAGCAGGGGTACCTGAGGTATTATGGGGAGAAATTGGAGGTCCCTTCCATCTGATTAAGTGAATCCTAGATGCGGGCAGAGGGTGAGGACTATCATGGGCAGAGGTGAAGAACGGCCCTGCCCCCTTGAAAACCACAAAACCCATATGAGAATCAATCAAAATCTTGCCCCATAACAGACCCATCCGCCTTTCCTTTATTTCCTCCCCTCACATGGCAAAGCTTGCACTTGGAAGTCCCCGCTCTTCTCGTGCTTGCACCAAGAAGAGGGAGGGCGGGGGATGCTAGCGCAGGCAGAGTTCAATGACATTTCCCCCCGCTCCCTTCAGGCTCACCGCTGTTTTGATGCTCCAGCTAAAGAAAATCTCTGCAGATTTTTTTTGTCCTTGGAATGAAGCTTCCCACTGCTAGCCTTGGGAGACACAGAACATCCCGGCTGGGCAAGAGCTCTTTATGGATATTTCTAGTGCTCAGAGGGAGAAGGGGGGAAAAAAGCAACAAAGGACAGCAAGTTTATGGTAATTGCTTTAATGAGGCAAAGTCCTTTAGAATGCAAACACACTCAACAATACACAAAGAAACAATCAAAAAAAAAAGTATTTTATACCGGCTGTTTTATAAGACAGTAATAAAAACAATTGTATGGCACACTCAGTTGCATAAACAGGCTCACCATGGAAGGTGTTTGTGTGAGAGCAGGACTATGAATACTTAATTGCTTCCATTATTCTTATTTTCAGTACAAAATACTGCAATCAAAACTTAATCTGCAGCTTGATTTTTAAATAAAAAGGTTATATTCCAGTTCCATTGTTGTAAATATAATAAAACACAGTCTTTCTGTTAAACGCTATTTCATTTCTTACTGCTTGTAAGGAGGTATAACAGTGATTAATATCTACATCCCTGGCAATTTCAAAATGTTTTTCAAAGGCAGGATCATTATTTCTCTTCATCTGGAAGGTAGAAGACCAAAATGTTCAAAAGGTTTTCATTAATGACGTGACTAGTAGTCATGGAAGCCTTTGGTGAGATCCTTCTATGGCTGCCAATCCTCTTTGAACCAAGCCCCAAAAGCAATGCAGAATTCAGATCTATTTTCATTCACACATCTCTTCAGACAAACCCGGTGAATACAAAGGAACGATGTAAGTAAACATGAATTTGGGGACCTCGATAAGTTGCAAAGTACAAAACTGAAAAAATGCCACCCATTTTCCCATACCTCTCAGGAGGGTAAATGACTCAGACAAAAGGCTCGTATGAATTTGAATACAATCTGGTGTGTCTGGAATGTTGCATTCTTCACCTAGTGATTATTTGTTTTAAATATGTACTGTTACACTTGTGCTTTAGTGGCATCTAGACCAGAGTAGTTTTCAAATCCTTAGACATCAGAACTCCTTTTTTCCTCTGACTTTCTGCTTTAGGAAAAGACACAGAACTGTCAAAGACCTGTTGTGCACATAAACTGAGTGATAGGTCTGAAAAGATGTAGGGAACAAGATTGTCTTATACAAGAAAATTAATATCTGGATGAAAAAAAAAAATGTTCTTTAATGGTATGTACTTTACAGGCTGAGCACATTGCTGTAAAATAACATAACAGAGTAATACCAGAAAGACTACAGTAACTCTCACTGCAAATGGGTGTCTCTAGGAAAGCAGTGACGATTTCTGGTTTGAAACTAAAGGCAAAGCATGACTTTAAACTTGATATTTGTTGCTCATACAGGTCTTAATTTACATATTTAATTAAAAGAATGTTCTGCTATAATAGGCAGTAAGAAGTAGCACTTTTTCAGTTCACTAGGCCTATAATAATTTCTAGCCTTGAAATCGTCTGACTGTTGGACTTTCTGTTAGTGCTACAGAGCATCTGCCAAATAGGAAATGTCATTTTTATTGTCACCTTTCTCATCATTACAGATAGCCTAATGCTGTCAGGAATCAAGCAGGTACCATTAAATGTTTCCTGCTCACAATTTCATCACCACATTTTAATACATTGCATCACTAATGCCCACAAACAATTCACATGAAGCAAAAAAAATTTTGTAAGGCCGAAGTTCTCATTCCCCGTATCCTAGGGAAAATAATTTTAACACCTTCCATCTCACTACAGTAGAACTACTGCTCAGGAGAACAAAGGACACGTAATTAAGTCGGTGAATATTTTAAACTGCCTATGACTTGCATGAAGAGTATAGACGTTCCTATAGCCAAACTCTGATCAGCTCACAAGCCTTATGGCAAGATCAGCCTTTCCAGGCACTTATTTTCAGGGTGTCCAGGGGGCCAAGAACTCCCAAACACCAACTGTTGACCTTTCAGCAATGTATCTCACCCTCTTATTAGACGTCAAAACCAGATTGTTTGCTGGCATCCATCAGTCTTCAACAGTTAAAGGCAAGAGGACATATTGAGGAGGAACGTGTATAGGTATGTGGATGTATATATAAGAAGGAATTTTACATATTTATAAGGAAGAATGATGTACAAATTATATCCAAATAATATATATAAGGAATGCACGCATATTAGGATGAATGCCTACACATACATGTGTGTGTGTGTATGCACATCTGCTGGCCAAAACAGCTTTGATGATTTAAAGCAAATATCTTGATATACTGAACAGCTTCTTTTAAGACAGGCAAATTATGGTTTCTAACCTTCCAGTATATGTATCTCTTTAATTTAATCATGAAAAGAACCAATTGCCAAGCAAAGATTAGAAGCGTACCATGGTCCCATTGATCTCATTTCTCCTAGCAAACAACTTAACGGTGGTATCCAAGACCAAAATTTTGCTTGCGAAGTAAATGGGTATCTAGGTTTGGATTATGTATTATGCAGAAAGATCTAGCACATTAATCTGAAATTTTCAGAAGGAATCCAGACCATGCTTTCCTCTTAGTGTCAAATTCTTCAAGGTTCAGAAAGCAAGTCTGCAATCAGAAATCCAAACACGCCAAGACGATCTATAATATGCTGCAAAAGTGGAATTGAAAAGACAAGTCATTCAGTCTGATGAGGTAGATGGGTGTCTGGAAGTATGCTGAATGACATCTGCTAACAACAGCCATCAAGATCAAGGAGTAGCAGGGGAAGACTGAATTGATTCCAAAGTTACTCATGAGTTAACATCTGCTTACAAGGACATGTGAAAAACAGCCAGGAACCAGTAGCGAGGAACTTTCAGTAAAGAGGTGTGATATTAACCAGCTGCCAGAACTAATAGGAGAGGCTTGGTGACATGCCATCATATGATTATTTGACTGATCCTAAATGTGTTGGCTCTAAGGTCCTAAAGTAGAGCTTTTCCAATGTATGTTTGTTGTCATAAAGGAGTTGTCAAGTTTTCCTCCTCAATCCCTCACCAGAGGTACAGGCTACACTGCTGATTTCTACTACAATCAGTGCATACACTGCTCCTTTGACCCCCTCCTCTAAGAGGAAGCTCTCTGTATTTGGAGCTCAGTTGAGTTCCTCCACTGGCCTGTCTACATCTGCAGGATATCCACCTAAGTCACCTAACAATGCTTCGTTATTACCTGGGGGAGGCCTCCATCTCTCCAGGCCAGTTAACACCTTCACAGTGACACCAGTGGCAGCTCCCTCTGCCACTGCAGCACGTCCACAGGCTGCGGAGACATAGCACTGAAAAAAATGCAAGTGACTGCCACGTGCAAGAGTACTGATCGAGGTACTGACTGCAGGCAGCAGCCTGCAATGATGCTGCATTTTTATTAAGGACCTCAGAATAGCAAGAAACAAAATAGAGATGCTCATGCACTGACTTTGGGCTTGGTTTGTATTGCGGATTCTGTATGTTAGATAGTAGATGAAATACCGCTTTCCAGAAGTGAACCTGCAGTCAAAACAGGGTGCCTGGTTTGGCCCTATGTGATGTAGCACATTAGTGACTACATCCCGATCACATGTAATAACTCTCATCCTTACTCAAAGAGTCTGCACACTGATAAAATCCGTAACAAGGGCTTTACAAAGCATAGTGATCCAAGTCTTTGGAAGGTGTAAATGGGCACAGTAGCTATGGTCAATCCTCATTTCCAACAGCTCTGCCTCTTTACCTCTGTTTTTATCACACTTGCATTGGTAAAGTTGCTTACTGAAGAAAAAAAGGCTGCTTCTTTAGAAGAAATGTTGCCCAAGAGCAGTTTACATCATATGCTATCTGGAAGCTATTCTGTGAAACATCGTAATAATTGCTTTTCCTGGACTGAGACACTTATTAGTAGCAGCTAAAGTTAACAGATTGGAAGACTGCCTGAAGATGATGGATGGGTTTTCTCAGATTGTAGATTCCAGGTCATTTTCCATGGCAGCTGTAAATTTAAAAATAATATAAAGTTAAGCAGTGGTAGAATAGAATTCACAAATATTACGCAGCTACTGACTTGATCATTAATCATCCTAAATTAATGTTAAAGTGTTACATATGATGAGCCAGATTTTGCCCTGGGGTGTATACAGAAGTTTCTCGTTGATTACAAACGGGAAATGGCACATGTATGTGAATGCTGAATTTAGCCAACTGCTTGTTTGTTTTGCTGGATTTTTTTTATTACTATTTGAGGGAGGTGGAAAGGTTTCTTTTTTACAAATCCCCTTTCATACTAGTGATCTGGAAGAAAATGATCAAGATCCGTCATCTGATTTGTAGTCAATATCCCAAGTTATTGCAACAATATCGCTACTTATTTTCAAAGCTGAAGAGCATCAATGCCCTCCAGAGTTCGGGAGTCGTTTGATCTGCCTGATGTCCACTTTTGAGGTGGCTGCAGTCAAAAAAGGATTTGTTATTGGATAGAATGAAGATTTTTGTCCACAACTGAAGTTCCTTCTAGGCTAAAACACCATTTTTCCTGGACTTTGTCCTAATTTGCTTTATTATTTTTTGATGAAATCACATATCTAAGTGTCTTCTTCAGGTGAGTAACTAGAGAGGAGCTGCCAGAGATACACAGGTAAAAAAACCCCAAACCAAAACAATCCCCCTCTCCTTGCCCATCAAATCAAATCTGATGCAAATGGAGAAGTCTTGTACTCAGAGTAATCAGATAATGATTCCTCACTTTCTCTGCAGAATCTGGAGGTCAGAAAACCTGTAATAGCTTCAGCAAGGTCCTGAAGATACATGGATCTTTGCCTTTTGAACATTTAACTCCTCTCAGCTCCTTTTGCACTTACCTAATGCTGTTATACTAATTACATATTAGTTACACTGCATTTAGGCATATTTATGTTATACATGCTGTTAGTGTTTATATATATATTAGCTACAGGACCAAGTTTTTCAGCATTGCTAACTTAAGTCTTGTATTTGATGTCTTTCAGACTCTAGGTACAATACTTTACAGTAGTTGCACTGAAAACAACTTATTTGAATGCCAGCTACAGAATACTGTCATCAGCAGGTTTTCTCGGGGCCGATTTACTTCTGTTTATCCACAGGGTTTGGTAATAAATACATGTATTTTGGGGCTCTAGGTACATTAAACATACTGAATAGTCAAAGCTTGTAGAAGCTAATTTCCCTGTCATTGCATTATAGTTAAATTGGTTACGCACGTCTCATTCAATTATGTAACTGCAAGAATACCAACAACATAGGTTCCTGATTTCAATAGTATATATGCTGGTTTTAGCACTTACAATGGATCAGCCTTTAGCATGAGACACTAAACTCATCATGCTTTGAAACTCAGAGCCACAATTTCAAATGTAATATTGTCTTTGTTTGTTTGTGTCATTAATGGCTTTTCTTTTTATACTTTCTGGATGTATACTATAATATTTAGTTCAACTCAAAGTGAGGACTGGAAGGTAACTCACAACTAATATATGCAGTTAAGCATTTACACCATCAGATCTTCTACTGATATCAGCTTAGTCAAGTAGGTATTCAACCATTAACAAAATGAGCACAATAGTCAAATAAACGGTTTGCTGTTAAATCCTGATGTAGGGAAAGTGCCAGGTATACAGTCAAGTCTCTTCAATGGGAGTTCTTTAATGGTATTCATTCTATATGGAAGGCACTCAGCTACTGCACTAGTACAAAAGGAACAAGGAGAAAGGACGGGTTAAATTAATATCCACAGAAAGTGACATACTATTATGATTTTAGCATTGTTCAATAGAAATAAAGCACATATCAAATGGATTAAAAACTGGCTGACAGATCTCAAAAACTAGGCATCAGCTGGGATTTCGGATTGAATGAATGTTCCCAATGTTCCCTTGGGTTCTGTACAAGGCCTAATATTCTTTAGCAATTTCACCAACGGTCATGTAAACATACCCCTAAATACAATCTGTGAATGACATGAGTTTGGCAGGATGGTATACAATGATGAAGACCAGGCAGTCAAACAAAAATCGGGAATGGTACAAGCAAGAACCACAAAATTATTCAAAGGAGAATTCCTTGCAGTAAAAAAAATAAAAATAAAAATTAAAGAGTTCCATCTGTTTAGTTTATCAGAAAGAAGATGGGAAGAGGTGAGTTGTACACATAAGTAATTCACAGAGGGGGAAATACCAAGTAAGAAATTACTCTTCCATCTAGCAGGAGAACTGTGGGCTGGAAACTTAAGCCAGATAGACTGAAAGTAAGGTGCCTTTTTAACAATAAAGATGCTTATCTGTTGGAAAAAAACTTTCCAGGGATATACCAGATACATTTTATGATCTCTTAAGGCCAAAAGGAAGACATGCTTTAGCCAAAGCCAGAGTTTTTTGTTTAACATAAGAATAACTGGAGATAGTGTAAAGACGTATAAGCAGACAAATCGATCATATTCTATGAGTATGAACGTATGCAAATTTACCAGAGCCAACATTTCCTCATCTGCCTGTGCTACGTCTCGTTAAAGCAATTGCTTATTAAGAACCATCTCCTAAGAAGGTAGGTTATCATTGTTTAATCTTCCCTTAAGGGATATTATGAAAGAAAAAGTTTATCAAACATTTATAAAGTGTAATAAAGTCTACAATACAACTTGTCTTGCAACACTACAAGTTGCTGGAGAGAACAGCCCTTATTTGCGAAATACAAACCTGAGGTAAAATACAGTGAAGAAATGGAACTCAGTTTAGCAAATATTAATAGACTAATAATGAAAATACTGCCACCACATATGCTTTGAACTATGTGCTGGCATTAAAGTGTGCCTCGGTGTTATTTTTTAAGTAATTAGAACCACAATATATCTTCAGATACTTTCTGCTTCTATCAAATAACAATAATTAATAACTGTTAGCATCCTCCCCCCTCTTCCATTTTGTAGCATATTATATCTCCCGGAAACTTGCTGAGCCAGTTATATTAGCAAAACCAGAGAGTAAATCCATTCAAAACAATGTGACTAAAAGCAGAATCTGTCTATTTGCTTTTGCACGGTCAGAACAAAAGGTTCCATTGCTGCTTTTACAGCTAAATAGCATTTTATAATAAGCTCTGAACTTTCTGGGAAAGTCAGATTACAATGTTGGTTTAACATCAGACACTCTATTGTTTAGATGCAGGATCACTGCAATGTCCAGTCTCTGAAAACTTTAGTTTTTCTTTTGATATTAAAAAGACCACTGAAGTAATCCACAAAGAGCTCGGGCCTCAGGAAAGAAGTCTGAAAAACAAACACTGTTAAAGATTGGTCAGACACGATTATGTGGCTGAAAATTACATATGACAACAATTAAAATGATCTGATTCCAACCACATGGCATCTTAATACAGCAGATCTCCAAGCAAATAACGTGTCACATAATAGGTTTTGATTGATGTTGTCAGCAGCCTTTTGAATGTTACAGATACCTTCCCATCAATGCCTCAGAAATCAGTGGAGACTACTGACCTCATCCTAAACTGAAACTATTTGCGTGTACCTAAATACTCTGGTTCTAACTGCTCGGTAACCTCAAATTCTTGTTTTACTAGATGATTAGATAAACGCATACATGGTGTCCAGCTGCTTACTTCCAGTTGTAAATAACTTGGCTAATATATGCATTAGTGGTTTGAGTGAAAACCCTAGATGTTTTCTGAGAGGTCTTTCAGTTACCTGCCAGTACAGCTCTGGGAAGATATGTCTGATTACAAGCCAGCTGAAGCACTCCAAACAATTGCTGAAGTCCGTGTGTTGGTTGGCATAGGAGACCTAACCAGAGAGCATAAAGGAACTGCCAAGGAGCTGCCACTGAGCAGCATGAGCCTACTCTACTGCCGACTTTAATTTGCGTTAAAAAAAAATAGGGATGAGTTAATGATTGCTAAACCAACAAATCATCCTCCTATTGGAGGAGCCCCAGAGGACATTCTGTCTCCAGTGGTGATACAACCAGTAAGCAAACACATTGTCACATGGGCATACAAAAAGCAGCAGGGATCGGACCAGGAATTTGGAGTATTTTCATGGTGCCAGTCTCCACACATGTTCTTGGCTTAGCCTCCTGCTCCTTATTTTCCTCTAGACCAGCATGAGAGCACAGCCCCAAAACTACTCTTCAGATGTGTGATGCAAGTTTTATTGTTTCCTTCTGTATACTGTTAAGTAGGAAGAGAAACATAATGTCTTAAAAATGAATTGAGGAATAATACCATACATTTGTTAGAAGGACAGTTTTTGCTACCATTGTTGTTTTAAAAACAACCAACTTTTTCTGCTTTGGCATCTAAATGATGATTGCAACATCGCAGCTGGAAAAACAGCTGTCTCTTCTAGCCGTGGCTGCCATGAACACAGTTCCCCCACTGTACACTGTGGAGTCAAGAGCACACTGAGAATGAAGGTTCAGTTACGATATTGCAACAGTTTTGTCAGTGTTGTTGAAGGCGCGCAAAATCTTGTGTTACTCACATCAGTTTCACTGGTCTGACAGAGTATGTTATCCAGCCACAATGCAAGATCTTGCCTGTGTTATAAATATATGGGGTTTTATAACCAATGCATTGCATTTTTTTCCCATTCTTTATAACAGATCACACTAAAAATCAAGAAAAATATGAAGCAATAAAACTCACGAACAGACAATGCAAGTCAGCAGTTATTCTTGACACCTCAGCCATAAATGTGTTTCTGTCCTGAGTTAACAGTTCTACAATGTATGCCACAGCTTTATCTAAATGGCCTTTCCAGTAAGCAATGGTCTTTGATTGCACAATGGATGTCATCTTACTGTGAAGGAAATATATTGGTTTTTGAATAACAATAAGAGAGGAACTATCTAGAGGGTCCATGTTAAATTAGAATCACATATTGCTTCTCTGCAAGAAAAATTACATTTGTTGTATTTATGCACCAAAACTGGCTAGCATCACAGGAGAGCAGGTTCTCCAGAAGAGTGAAACACCAGCTCATTGCAGTACACCACACAGGATGAAAACTCTCCATGTCCATGTAGCTCTAAACTTTCAGCACCAATCAGACAATCACATCCCTTGTCCTGAACTGCAGAGAACTCTCTCCAAAAAATCACTGATGTCAATCAAGTCACATAATACTTAGACTTTACAGAGATGAGATCTCAATGTTGTGCAAGAATACATTAGACAAACTGTCCGAGTCATTAAAGAGCCATCCGTAGAGCAATCAATAGAGTATGTAAACAAGTCAAATTATACGAAAACAGATGTAGCCACGCGTCCGCAAAGAGGTAGCCGTAGCCGTATTTTCCAAAGAACTGGGTGAACAGTATGACAAAGCTAGTTCAGCTGATGTGTATTTTCCATCCCTGATGTCCAACACTGTACATTCAGAGGCTACTTCATAAGTAAAATGCTTGTGAGGCTGAAGCATGAGCAGAGGTGATTAGCATGGGAGCAGGGCCTCTTGTTTTCTTCATGCAGACTCTAATACAAAGGGACTTTGATCTTTAGGGGGATCTCTACCGCAGTACAAAATAATAATGATAGTAACACAACAGTAATAATAGGTACAGATAGCAATGCTGAACCTTGAACATGTATCCATTATAAACACATAAATATTCAGTTGTCTACTATAAGAGCACAGGTCATAGACTCTTTAGCTTCATTTCCCTCCTACACAGCCAAAAGTAGGCAGGAAAATTATTGAAATAGATTTATTAGCTGGTAAACAGTATATTTTCAAATTGGCATGACAGGAATTTGGGGAGTTGAGCTCCTAATGTGTATATGAGAATTTATGTAATATTAGAAGCAACAGAATATTTGAGCTGTGGAAGAATCTACAAAAATTGCCAAAACAGCAGACACTTCCTTTCAAAATGGGACAGGAGAGGTTGTGACACACATCTAAATTCCCTGCAGTGTTTTGAAAAACTTAGCATGTACCTACAAATCAGCTGGGGGCCTCAATTTATTATGCAATTAATTCTATATATAACTTTTTTTTTGCCAGCTTCCAAAGGCCAGAATACCTTATCCAACCAATAGCCACACTTTGCTGTCACATCCTTCACTGAGGCCCTCAGTCGCAGGGAGGCAATGAATTGCAAGCTGCTAAATTGGCAAAAAGGTGGCCAGAAGCTTGGTCTTAGCATCATTTCTGCCCAAGGCCCTGTGGCCTCTACACCACTACAAACCAGGAATGGCATCCATCCTAATTCAGGCATGCCCCCACCACATGATGAATGGGTGACGTGAACAGCCCTGTGATAAAAGTATGAGTGAATCTCAGCCTTGAGACAGGTGCTGCTTGAACCTTCTCATCTATTGCCAAAATGAGCATTTTCTGAAGGAAGCACTTGCATTTTGGTTTTCTAATGGATACACCTCCCATCAAGTCAGAGATTAGAGCATAGGAATTCTTCCTTAAAAATGACACAATCTTCCAGACCAAAAGGCTGAGATTGACACAAGATATGTGGAGTACATATTTATGGAGTAAACACAACTATTATTTGTTGCCAGATCTAATGCGCCAGAACTTGGCTTTGGAGATACGTAGCAACAGTCTAGCATTTTCCTGCAGTCTTTCTGTCACAATGATTCATCCATGACAGTGAAAGCATATCTGCATACATCTTCAGATGTATGCAGAAAAAGAGCATCCCTGCCTTGGGAAATCAACACTCCAACAACAGAGAGGCAAAAAAAGGTCCAGAGAGTGAAACATTCAGAAGGTCATCAACAGTGAGATTTTCTGCAGACATCATAGGAAGGGAATAGGTAGACTGAAAGCAGAGAAGGTAGTGGCCTGGTGAAAGAATTCAGGGATGCTGAATAATACCAGTGGAGCTGCATGGAAGAAGCCAAATATCTCTGATCAAAAGGAATCTGTTGAACTCCAAACTCACTGAACAGTGATGAGCTAGTGCTTCAGAGAGGGGCTGAAAACAGGGAGGTGGGGCTGCTTGCATAGTTTTGCTTGGCATAGTTTCATTTTTCACAAAAATGAAGAGAAAAAACAATATTCCAAAACTCTTCCCAGGCAGTTATTAATTATTTTTCTCCCTTGGATTACAACACACACAAACATCAACAACCCTTTTGGTTATGTTGGTCTGGAGTCCTGTCCAGGCTTTCCGTGTGGAGCTCGTAAGGAAGGAGCTGTCCCACTTTGTGTGTATTGAAAATCTCTCCCCTTGGAAATGCATTTGGGCTGGTGCCCTGAAGTGACATTTGAAACCTGCCCATGCTGCTTTGCTTTTTTACCCTTCTTGTTGTCAGGCTCATCATGCTGAGTCATATCTGCAGCTAGATCATAATGATTATCCTGAAATGTCAGCAGCTGCTCTTTTCACCCCCATATGCTGCCAGATTTAGGATGAGGTTTCCCTAATGCATAAACAATGACTATAATTGTGGTTTTTGACAACCAAGGTATCACAGAGATGTTATTCTGTTGTAAAAAAGCTGCATTTCCACAGTTGTAATGAAGGGGTGGGTCATACTGACCCGTATGTTTCTTTGTATTTCTCCCCAGAGAAAGTCTATGACATAAGTGAATCCCTGTCAGCGTGGCTGTTGGACATCGGATGTTGTTTGACAGGGGAAACAGCTAAAAGCTTTAGCAGTTAATATCTTCCTAACTGTAAGAGCATTATTTGCCTAATTCCAGAGATGATTGTTTGATAGACAAAAAACCTGGCTTTCACTTCTATTCTCTTAATTTAGATGTAATTTCCTTACAGTCCTCAGATAGCTCTGTCTTCTCCCTTACTACTGCTTAAAGTTACCAGCTCTCTTTAAAAGCCAACTAAAAAAAGTTGATGTATCAGAGAAATAAAAAATAAAACAAAACCAAACCAAAACAAAACAAACAAATTAGCGGGAGTTGACAAAAGTAATGAAAAACCAAGGCTCTATCTCTTCTTTCATTTATAGATGTGCATCAAAAGCATTTCCACTATCTAGTATTTGTGGAGATAGAAGATAGTGGAACTGTGTCAGTGAGAGGGGAATCTAGCCCCAGCACCTCCATTCTGCATTTTAATGCCAAATAAAGCAATACAGAGATAAATGAAAGATAAGCAAGTAGAAAACCCTGTAAGGGCAAAAGCAGGGTGAACATGATGCATTATTGTTGAAGCCTGGAAGAAGAGACATTGAAGCTGATGGAAGTAACCACCACCCTTCATTTGAGATAACAGAGCCAAGTTCTTTGATGAGGTATACAGGTTTCCGAGACAAGGCAAAAGTACACGCTAAATCTTGAATAACGTGGGCAGATGGTACTGATGGTTATTGCTTTGGGTAAGGGTGTATTTGTGTGTATGCATGTACAAGAAAACAAGCTAGCTGAAACAGAGAGAGAAACAAGCTCAAAACACAGCAGCTAAAAGGAAGCTATCTAGGCATAAATGCCTGAAGGGAGAGCTTATCGAGGGTACTGAACAGAAAAAATGTGGTGCTATAAGCAAAGATACTGTCTTTGGTGGTTTAATTGCATCTGCAGTCAGAGAAAGGGGAGTTTGCATGTTTTTTGTAAATAGGTAGAACTGCATCCAAGAAAGGCCTGACTCCATCAATGGTTTAGCTTCCTAACCAGAACAAGCTCTGATTGTGGCCATCTGTGTCAAAGGAAGTATTATAGGTAACAAAACAGACTAAAGGGAAGACTACAGACAAACCTACACTGTCCTGAGAAAGCTAAGAATGTTGTAATGAATTAAATCTTGTTGTCATGAATTAAAGTCATTACATTGTAATGAATCAAAAGCCACATGTACAGAAATTATTGCAAATGCATAATGCTTTAACAGATAGCAACACTGACCCTAGCCATTTTTCATTAAAAGAAACTCTCCTGAAGCTTAAACCAGCCCTCAGGAATGAGCCTGAGAATATACTAGTGCTCTGCAGGACAAGGGGTTCAGGTTCAGTGAGACCAAAGTGGGAGGTGAGTTCTACAGCGGTGTCCTTCTGTGAGAACAAAGTCCCTCCAGGCTCAATATGTAGGTGCTTAGGCCTCATCCTTAAAGCTGGCTTAGACAGCTAAGCCCTAATTAGGTGCCTAAGGTCCTATCCCCTCCTTCCCCTGAAACAATCAATGAGACCAGATTTTATGTACCCAATGGTACACAAAATGGCAGACGGGTCTACCTATTTTGCTGGTTTCAACCCTGCCTGCACAAGCCTTTCTGCTGAAGCCATCACATGATATGAAAATCAGTTGGAGACATGAGCACAGGGATGACCTCTGCAGTAACCTGAAGTGTACATGTTCTATGCTTCCCGTGACATCAAGAGGTACATGTCACCCTCCTGATTAGCAGTTAATTTGGATCTCTAGTGATAAAACCGTACTGCACTTCCACAGCTGTAAATGAAAAGCGAAATTGGTCTGATTGGAAGCTATTCTGATCCTTCATAAACTAGGCACAGAGGAAAATCTGTAGGATGACAAACATCCAGTCACAGTTGGATTTTTTTACACATCTTTACTTTCCCTATGTAGCTGTTCTCTGGGCATCTTGTTTCATCCACTCAGATGAGATCCATCTCCATATATTTAGCTGTCTAAGAGTTCAGCATCTAGGATAACTCAGTTGTCTATGCCTCCTTTATAGTTATGGAGGTAGATGTTCACTTCCAGAAATACGTCACCATACCCTAACGGAGAAATCTAAGTTAGATATCTCTGAAAAATAGTACAGTCCGTCTTTCTCCATTGACTGAAGTGGGAGTCTGGACAACTAGTCAGCCTAAACACACTACTTTGGGACAGCAGAAGTCAAGTGACACAAACACTAGTTCTTGTGTATTGGGACATGGTGCATTGTCAAATCTTTCTCAAGGACATCTGTGGTTACTCATGTAACCTTTCTTGTGTGTGTCAGAAATGACACTGTCAAATGGAGCAAGCTTACGTGAATAGAAGATCTGAGAAGAGCTCTCAGAAAAGAGAGCCTTTGGGCAGGCTGCTTGGGTATCTCACCTGATGAACAAACCTCACGTGGCTTCTTTCCATGAAGGAGCACTACTTGTCATTCAGTATTCCTCCCTCATAAAAAGTTGTGTGTGGTGGGAAAAAAAAAGAGTATTTGTGTTGTCTCAAAAAGGTGTGGCTTGTTTAGGAGGTTAAACTTGAGCACCGTGGTTGTCTGAATGAGGAGCAGTAAGAAATGAGAGCATTTTGATCTGTCTGCCACTCTGTAAGGGGTAATAGGAGGTTGTTTTATTGTTCCTCCAGCATAATATACAAGGATTATTTGTAATGAGGCAGAATCTAGGGTAGATAGCTCTTGCTATAATACTTTGCCTTCAGATATCTTAAGAGGTAATCTGCGGTGGGTATGCTGTAAATCAGAGGCTATGTCTTTGCATTTGGAAGTCACTATTATTATGTTAAAGGGTGTATGCTTACATAGTTCAAGTATGGCATTTGGAAAGAAGTAATTTCACCTCAGAGTGGAAGTTTCCCTGGGGCACAAATCTTCAACAGTGAAATTTTGTATGTGTACTTTGACAAACGCATGCCCAGTGGGCATGTGCCAAATTATGCCTTTGAAGCCATGGAAGCCTGGCTGTGGGAACCTAGAACCTTGAAGAGTTTCTCAAGGGAGAGGAAGCAGAGCCAGCTGGACTCATTTTCTATAGACAGAAATTTAATTGCTAGCTAGTAGCTACTACATTAGAAGAGAAATAATTTCAGAGACCTGGAACATGCTGGTGTGAAGCCCTTGTTAGAGGAGTTGGGTGGCAGCCTGACTGTGACCCGTCCAGATCCCTCTCTTTGCACATTCTTTTCAACTCCAATATTTACTGTCACAGTAAAATGTGATCATAATTATAAGAACCAACACATAGTTGTCATTACTCAGCACTTAAGAACAAACTGTAAATATTCTGCTTTTGAGTGCAAACCAGCTGAGCAAAGAACAGTTTCTCTAGAGCTAACGCATATCAGTTCAGCAGACTTACAGACATGAAACTAAATCTATGTAGTAAAATTGATGTAAGGCCTCTTCTGCAAGAAGCGGTTTACTCTCACAACGCAGTGGTGGCTGGGATCTACCTCCCTCATGCTCTGAGACATATCCTTGCAGCCCCCGAGGGGCAGGCTCCTCTTTGTGGTAGCAGATACCTGTCTTTGGCTCCATGAGCTGTTTTTTGACTTCATCCTTCTCCAGTGCTCTCAAGCAGGTTCTACGTCACCCTTAACTCACACAGACAAATACACAGGTGTTATTTTGTCTGTCCACCAAAAGAGATAGAAAACTGGACTAAAACATTGCCCTAACAGTAGGAAGTGTATGTGTGTAGTGTGAAATAATAACTCGCATGTTACTGTACTATTAAGATAGTTTCTCTACCGAAGTCTTGTCTTTATAAAAATAGCACTTCAGATAATAACAAAAAGCCCTACTGAGGGAAATTACCTAGTGAAAGGGGGCTCAGGATATACCTTTATCACTACTCTGAGGTCAGAGCTAATTGGCAGACAACAAAGCTTATGAACCCAGAAGTTGATTGCTGCCTTCTGCTTTTCTCCACTGACAAATGAACACACCTCTCCCTCTATTACTCTTGTGATTTATTTTTACTTGTACGCAGACCTCAGATAAGATCAGTCCATTGTTATGTTGGACTCCGTACCAACATGGAGTGAGAGCATCTCCACTCTACAGCTTATGATCTGGACAGAGGAGGGAGAAGAGGGAGGTAAAGGTTCCTCTCTTTTTACATGGGGAACAAATGCTCTGATCCACAGAGATATTTAGGTGCTTCGCTGATTTGGATCTAATAGGTCAGACTCATAACCACATTGAAATATCTTCAAGCACCAGTTGATCTGCTGTCTCCATGCACATCCTCTTCCTGCACAGTAAGGGTGAAGTAACTAGACCTGTTTCACTACAGGTTAAATCAGCACTGCCACTGTATGCCCAACATTGCTACCAAAAACCTATTCCTGTAGAGTGACCTGCACTGGGGAACTGGTGAAGATTAAAAACAATCCAGCAAAAAAGAAAAACAAAAAAAACTCCCGTATTTTAAACCAGATTAGTTGCCTTCTCAGGGATACAATCTTATGGCAGCAGAGTTGGTTACACTGGCTTAATTTGCTCGTATAACTACACTTTGGATCACATCAGCCTGTGTTTGCCCTGGGTAAGAGTGCACACAAGGACAGTCACTGCTGTTCAACTGAGACACAATAGCTTGTTAAATTGTCATAAACTGATCATAAGTCTGAGTCCCAAATGGCTTACCCGAGGTCACCCAGCAGTTTGAGACACACCCAGCGACTGAACAACATCTCCGAAGTCCAGCCTAGTGTCAAATACAATGGCACTTTTCCTCTCTAATTGTGACCAATTGTCACTGTCTTCTGGTGGGTGTAACCAGGAGAAGATGGACATGGGAATGAACTGGGACTGTCCAGTGAGCCCTTCCAGTTTCAGCTGAGGCATGTTGGCAAGGCTTCATCAGGAAAACTCCATGGTTCCACCAGGTCCTGTCTCTCCAAAGACAACAATCAATTAGGTATTGTTGAGTAACTCAGAGAAAAGTTCTTGTGATACATGTAGGTGTTGCTGTCAGACGACATGTTTCAGCGAGAGTGGGCATCAGCTGCAGAAATAAAAAGCATTTTTCACCCTAGAGAAGCTTGCTCAATTCAATGCCTTCCTTTCCTGTGCATCAGAGTGGCGGAGTGCTAAGGTTAGTGCTACACAGTGCATAGTTTATTAGCATTATATTGCTCTGAAAAGCAACTAACATGGGAGATGTAAAAATGAAATAGCGGGGCAGAGGGATCCAGTGTTGGAGGAACACTGCTTTCCACAAGCCATGTAAACCCTAATTAATAGACAAAGGGCTCTATTCTTCGCCTGCGTTTAACTCCCCGTCTTGCTTCTCTTCCCTTTAACCGTACTCCTTTTCCCCCTCCAATTTGCAGTAGCATATACAGGGCCTGACGAAAGCCCACACAAATCAGTGGCAACACTCCCATTGACTTCAATGGGCTTTGTAACAAGCAAAGAGAGAAGAGAATAAGTGATTATTTTTCCTTTCCAAATGACGAGCCCCCCACCCCCCGACACAACATAAAATTGAC
>NW_008796063.1:1636932-1640986 GCF_000699145.1 Aptenodytes forsteri
CAGTAAAACATCCATACAGTAGTCATAAGTGCTTTATATTGTGCAGTGCATGGGCATAATTACTCCAACCCTCTAAACAGCTAGCAGCAGTTGGTCTCTTTAATGCTTGGAAAATTATTTTAAATAGACTTCATATCTACAAAATAGGATTTTTTTAGATTGTAAATACCTAGGGTCAGATCTCAGCAGTTGTTACCAGCATATCTGCACTGACTTCAAAAAGGATAGTCAATTCGCACATATAGAAGAACTGGCCCAAACCAACACTTGCTGCACAGTCAAAATTATTTTGATACCCATGAGCAGTTCTCTCAAAGCCATAAAGGTAGGGTCAACCCTACTGTTGCCCTTCAGCCAATTATCTAGGCATGATCTTGATTTATGACTCACCTGGCTCTTCTTTGAATTCAAGCAGACTATCATTCTGTGTCTTTACAACGTCTCCATCTATCTTCCCTACTCTACAACAGAGCACAAAAAGATTCCTTCACCTCTTCCTCTTGATTCATTGATGTAAGGACTTTACTGTGAAGAGTAAAAATCCCAGGTGTATTTAAGAAGTTATTTGCTTTTCCCTCATCGCTGCCTGCAAGTTTGTCTGCTTAACAAAGGGCTACGATACAGGGGGAAAAAAATCTGTCACTAATTCAGTGTACTAGCATGCCCTGGACATCTAAAACATCTTTGTTCTGAAAAGCTACATACTTTTTTGGCAACACTTGGACAAAAATGATCCAACTGTGTTGAAGTTTAGGTCATATGCAAATGCTTTTATTCAAAATGGTGTGTGGAATACTGTCTTTCTAATCCTCCCACTAAAATATGATTTGTAGCTGTTTTTCAGAACGTCTGCCTGATTAAACATCCTTGAAAAAAAAACATGCATGGGTTTGTAATAAAGAAAAATAAAAAGGTTTCTTTTAATCAGTAATTAAGTAGCAATTAAGCATAATTATTACAATTTGTATCTAATTTATAATATCTGTAGAATGAACAGATGTAATTTATCCTCCAATAGTCAACAGTGTTTGGCTTAAGCAAAGCCACCTTACACTTTCCTTCACATTTACAACAGAAAAGGACACTGTGGATGGTGAGGGAATGTGTCTTTGCCAAGGGGTGGGAACATTCAGCTGTGGGGTGGGAACTGCTCAGTCATCTGGAAGCATGTGAAAATACCTGTACAGAAAACATAAGGTTTTCCTAATGTCTTCAGCAGAGGAATATCCCCTTTAAGTCAAGTGATAAAAATCTTCAGGCTTTTAACCTCAAGTATGAGGAGCTCTCACTTTTGTGTAGCTGGTACGTTAACTCTGTTCCATGTTGCAATCGACCTTTGCAAAATGTACCTGTATGCTTTTTCTATAAAATATGATTAAAATTGGTCAAGTCATTTTCATGTAGTGGTTGGGGGGAGTTCTTCATTAACAGGCTAGGAAAAATTACTTAGTTTACTGAGTTACTGAGTAACTCACAGAGAAAAAAAGTTTTAATTACAAACTCTAGGTTAATTTTCTTTAACTCCACAGTTTTTAAATACTTAAGAAAATTACTTAGGAAACACGGGCATGATCTTGGACTGTCTGGGGGCAGCCAATCTGACTATTTTCTGCCATGGATGCTTTCAAATAAAACTATTATGAAATTTTCTCTGTTGTCTGACCTTGCTTAAGGTCCATCTGAGCCATACATGACTCGATTGTAAAAAATTAGTCTTTACATACAGCTGATTACCACAGAGCTGTGTTTGGAAAGTTAGGTGATGGGTGGCTATAAAAGCACCTTAGAAAGTTCTCTGGAATCGCTCAGTATAAAACAGACATATTTACAGACCAGAAGCTTTACCATTTGTGTAACAATGGCAAATTCATACAACAGGCCTCTTGCAAAGGTGACCTTATGAATCTGGTTCAAGGAGAAGTAAAAACTGTACATTTGATGGATCCAAAACATCCTTCAGGCTCACAAGGCTGAATGCACATGCCCTGCCCTTACCCTGATGGCACACATGGCACACAACCAGGCTAAGAGTTGATCCCCCAAGCATTCCTGCTGCTTGGGAAAGAAGATGTCCAAAGGGAGCTGCAGACATGCACAGAAGGAGCTGCAATAAACGAGTGTACTAGTATTAGATCTGACCAGCCTGAATCTAGAATTGCTTGGGACTTGAAAAGGCAAAAGGACCTGTTGAGATATTAAAATCTAGCTTGTTCAAGCCAGCATTTCTTTGGAGAACCAAACAGGTCTGTAGTTTTCTCAGTGACAGAAGCCTCACAGAGTCTGCGGGATCTGTAAAGTAAAGATTTCATGGATTTCTTACCCCTTGCAGGAACAATGTAAGTCTGTTAAAAAGATTGTTATACAGCAAAAACCTTACGGTTTTAAACTGAAGTTGATGGTTTCCTGATGGAATGTACTATTAAAACCTAGCCATTTGAAAGTGGTAATAAGGAGACAGATGCATATTCAAATGTTTATCTCTTTAATTTTCCAACACCTAATCTCTTAAATGAGCGTAATCAGAAAAGAGGCATTCTAATTCTCTTGTGGAGAAGAGAAGGCGCCAGAGATCAAGTGATAACCAGGCTGTGTCTCAAGCCATTCTCATGAGACTTTGGCTGTGTTTGAACCCAAATTGGAGAGAAGAGATTTTTTAGGTACTGTGTCTGCCAGAATTCAAACAGCAGACACACTTCTGCTCTCATGGCACACATCCAAACTATGGACAACGACGGTTCCAAAAAAACTTTATAAAAAAGTCATGTTTGCTTATTTTGCTTTGGTTTACATAAGGATCTTTCTCACACACATATGCCTCGAAGCTAAAAGAACAATAAGATTGTGAAGTTAGTCACTCAAAAGGTAGAAAGTGCCAGACGTGAGGTTACATATGCAACTCAAATTCAGTTCCTTAAGTGAGCTCATGATTAGACATGCTTTAATTACATGGCCACATACACTTTTTCCACAGGAGAAAGATAGTGTGAGCTTGACTTATTAGAGGAGCAAAGACTAATATCATGTGCTGTGCTGGACAGTCCTGATGAAAGACAGAATCACCAGGTCTGCATGGCAAGAAATGGGTCGAACGACCCAGCTCTGCCCTGGATGGTGGAGGTGGGAGGCTGTGAAATGCCCTGCTGCCATGTCAACAGGTTCCTTCCCTCCGCCGTGCCAGTAACCTCCTGCACAGACATGTGAGGAGAAAGGGAGAAAGGGAGGTAGCAGGCTAGGACTGCAGCGGCGTGGCATGCTACACACCATCAAGGGAATCGCTGACAAAAAGGGGCAGACTGCAGCCAAGGTTGCTCC
This sequence comes from Aptenodytes forsteri, assembly GCF_000699145.1. NCBI lineage: Eukaryota > Metazoa > Chordata > Aves > Sphenisciformes > Spheniscidae > Aptenodytes > Aptenodytes forsteri. The sequence continues at coordinate 1,640,245 of NW_008796063.1, forward strand.
CTAGCCTATGACCCGTTTTGTTTTCCGCGGCAATCTGGTTCACATTACAAGTACAGTACTGACAAAGTTGGGGTGGGGTTTTTTTTTTGGTTGTTCTGGCATTTGCTGGCAGTTCCATGGCTTTTGTCACCTCTTCTCTAAATATTTCTTTGTTCAGCCTTGTGCCTTTGAAACTTTATACCCAGGTCTAGTTATCTTTGCTTTCGTAGCCCTCCGAACAAAGTAGTGACTACCTTGTAAGCAAGCGTGGACTCATCTAGGCCTGAAGTTTTGTTAAGCAAAAGACCCCCAAATAATTGTTACGACTCTAATCATCTGCTGCCTGAAAATACACTAGCACCCTCTCAACTGCAGTGGGTATTACAGATATTCGGTTTGACTTCTACAATCACTTCAATGTGCAGGCGTTGGCTTCCTTGAGCCCAAGTCAAGTCACCACATGAAGGATGGCAGGGGGTGGGAAGCCCAGACAGAGGCTCTCATCTCCCAGATAATAGCAGGAGACTGGGCCGGAGCGGCTTTAATCTTGCCTCTCGAATGATAATTTATCCCTTTGTATTGCCAGTGAGGCACCTGGCAAGGGAAGCCCGGACTCCTCCGAGGGAGCTCCCCTGCAAAGCCCTCATTTCCCTGGCTGGGCCTGCCTGGCCGGGGCGACCCGATTTCTGCTGGGATCGCCCATCAGGCGTCAAAGCGGGACTCTTGTCATTCCCCGCCGCTTGCACCAGGCACGTCAAAACTC
>NW_008796063.1:1641681-1644169 GCF_000699145.1 Aptenodytes forsteri
GGGCCCTCGGATCCCCGCGTTTGGCCGAATCTAATAGCAGCAGTGATTAGGCTTTATTATTATTTGCGCGCTGATCTTTTCGGCTGAAGGGAGATTTAAAAATCAATAGTGAAGTCGCATGCCTGACTGCTTGGGCATTTACGGAAAAGCTGTTGGCCAAGGCCAATAAATCAATCCTCCTTTTTCTTTCTCTGTCCAGTTTGTTTCTTTTCCGCCTCCAGAATTTTCTTCCTTGCAGAAGGGAACCACATCTAACAAGGTGCCACTTTGAAATACATCGTTTGAAGCCAACGTGCTAATTATAGATTAATAAGAGGTAAAACTCGGTTGAAATGACATATTTCATAGTCATAGTGAAAAAAATCCAAGCTGATCAAATTTAGAATGTCATCAAATATGTTATGGTCGCTTAAAATCCTGTGTTTGAGAGAACGCTGCATAATCTTCTAAACCCCATGACTCACCGGCACCAGCTTTTGCTCAGAGAAGTGAAGTTAGAATTCATTTAAAGTTATTTTGTGGTAACCGGGCTCTCAGACCTCTGAGAGTTTTTACAGCCCCAGTCAAGGTATGCCCAACATTTCCAGCCTGACACAGCAGCAGCCTACAGACGGAACAAGTAAATGAAATGCAACTGTTTAACAGGCTTCACACGTTTCATTTATTTGGATTTGAACTGAGGAGCTGAGCTGCGCCTTGAATCACCAGCGAAGGAAGAGCATAATTACTTGTCATTATATTCATTCCGATTTCTAAATAATGTTTCTGGCTTTATTTTATCCAATGCTTAATTTAAAAATAATGATTAAAAATTAGCCCTTGGGCTACGTGCTGGATTACAGCCAGATGCGTTATTACTTCTCCTTGGGACTCCGGAAATATCTAAATGGACTGGGAGGGAAAATGAAGATTTCCCACTCAATTAGTTATGATGGAAGGACAGTGCTATGGCTTAAGCATTTCAGATTTTAATTGTTCTGAAACGACGAGGTATTTCACCAGAATCGACACGTAAGTGCTGGGAGAAACCACACTTGCCGGAAGGTGATGGTGCGTGTCTTTGGTATCCTCTCCGCCTCGCACACAGAGGAACACGCAGCACTGCATTTCTGGGTCTGTCTGTATATACACACATACGTAAGGAAATCGTAGGTGGCTGCATATCTGCACACACACGTAAATTTCTCTAATACGTGTATATGTTCAGTGGCTGGAACAGCGGCAAAATAAGTGTTCCCTGATTTAGAGCACTTCCCAGGTACTGCAAACACTGATGAACCAAAATCCTTATGTAGAATATGAATAGTTCCCTCACACATACACACATACACACTCCCAAAAAAGAGAAAGGAAGAAAAAGAGAGAGAGAAAGAAAGGAGAGGAAAGGCGAACTCGATTTATTCTCATTTGTTTATCTCTAGATTTTTCCCCCTTTCTGCAAATTCATTTGAATAGCTTTCAAGCTGCAAAATGGAAATGTGGCTCCTGCCCTCTATTTCAGCAGCAGCGTCCTGGCAACAGAGCAATTTTCTATCATCAAGGATAAATGGCATCGAACAGAACATTCTGATAAAAAAGAAAAAAAGCTTTAGCCCAAGAAGCCCATGATTGCTGCCCTTCCTGTCTGTCATCCCTTTACAAAATCCTCTCCTCCAAACCTGAGCTGCATGCTGTCAGAGCTAATAATGTCTTCTAAAGAAAAGGGGAAGAAACAGCATTCATGCACAATGTTCCCATTTATTACATAGAGTGCTTATTTAAAAATTGCAAATATCTTTGTTTGGTTCGCTGCAAATTAAAACCAAGATGTAGGAAGTTATACACGATGCAACAATTATTCATGTCACAGCACAGCATCAAACCCTCATATCTTGCTTTTCTATTGGTTAATATGTGTGTTTGTGTGCGTGTGCGTGTGCACGCGTTGTGTGTATGTGTGTAACGCAGGGAATATCCCTTGTTGTGAAAATAAAAACCACTTCAGGTAAGTCTGTGTGTTGTTGTTTTAGAGCAAGGGCGGAAAAAAAGTCGCTACTGATATGCAGCAGGAAGAGGCTGTGCATGTGCTGTCTTCGCGGTTCCGCAGGGGGCTAAGCCCCAGGACTCGTAAGAAGCCTGTCAGGGAAGGCTGCTCTGGGAATGGGGTGCTTCGCTGGGGTCGTGGGGCCCTCTCGGTGCACCCTGTGCCGGAACCGCCGCTGGGCTCCCTCTCCTCGCCCCAGCAACACCCCCGCAAACGCGCTCCCCAGCGCTGGTGCGCTCACGCTGGGTGCTAGCGCCGGGGAGCTGATGCTCCCTGCCTATGAAAGGACCCCCGATCATAAATAACGCTGCAGGAACAGTCCGTCCGAGCGGATCTTCAACGTGCAGAGATTATTTTGGCGAGGGGGGAATTAGACTGTTCGGAGCTGTGGCCAGAATCCCCCGCCTGCCACGTCCAAGGACCAGGGGCGGCAAGGCAGTAAGAGTACGGACGCACCGTGGGGTG
>NW_008796063.1:1644950-1646477 GCF_000699145.1 Aptenodytes forsteri
GCCCCCGGCCGAGCGGGGGGGGCCGTGGCCCCCCCCCCCCGCCCGCCGCACCCGCAGCTCGGGTAAGCTTGCTCGGCCGCTCGCGGTGGTCTGCTCGCCGGGCACGGCCAAGCAGCCCTCCAGAAACAAACAAAAAACCTGCCCCAAATCACCCGTTTAAAAAGCCGGGGTCGGGTCTCATGCCAGGGGCCTGATTTTCCTCCTTTCCTCATTCTCACACGCATGGGCTACACTACCACCGGCTCTGGCTTTGCACGGTGGAGGAGGCAGCACGACCAGTCCCGAGCCGGTTTAGTGAGAACCTTTGAAGTTTAGATCGGTGTCCTGAAAACTTGTGTAAAACTTGCTTTATCCACGGGCCACAGGCCACCGGACGAAAAAAAACCCGGAGACACAAAGCATGAACCAATTTCCTCATTTTTTATCCAAATATACGCATATAAAATTAAGCGAACCCTTTAAAGATTATTTTAAACGCGGCGAAGTCCACGAAAGACTTCTTGCCCTATTCTAGCTGAGGGCTGCAGGCAGACCATTTGATTTATTTTCATTTTTCAAAGGAATGGAGAAAGTCGTCCGATTAGTAGTGGTATTATTATAATCTCCATTCTTAAACCTTGAAAGACCCTTGTAAACAATCGGCTCCTTCTCCCAGCCCGGTTCCCACCGCCGCTTAGTAATGACTGGAAGATTAATGAGGCTTTTTTAGCAACACCTGTCTTTTTAAGCTGTCGACACAACCAATTAATACTTTTAATTACCACTACAGGGAAACTAACCAGAACCTTTCTGATTTGATTTGGCCGCTGAATTTTATCCCCTCTGAAACGAAGCAGCCCCAACGCTAGGCAGGGCGGCCGGGGGGGTCCTGGTTTTGCTGCGGGTTTATTCTGCCTCGGGCTGGATGGGGGGGGGGATTATTTGTTTGGGGGGAAATTATTTCGCTTCGCTTTTCCCCGCGCTTTTGGAAGTACTTTGCCACCCCTTTCGAGAAGAAAAGAAAGGCGCTTGCTGACAGGACCCCGGAGCGCACAAGTCCCCCGGCTCCCCGAAAACCAGCCTCTCGCACCGGCGGCCCCGGGGACGGCGGGGGGACGGACGGCTGGAGGGAGCACGCAGCCGCTTAGACAAAAGTTCGCATAGAGAGAATTAGTGCGGGGGGCCCGATCCGACTCGCACCGAATTCAGGGCGGTTTTTACGAGTTATTTCAACGAAAGAGCGAGTGCCCCGCCGGCGGAGCCGGGAAGGACCGGGGGCAGGCGGCACCCGAGCCCCGCAGACCGCGGAGAGAGCGGAGAGCCGGGCGGGAGCTCCTCTCTCACCTTGGGGCTGGGCTATTCCCTTCCCGCACCCCCATTCCCTCCGGGGTCCCTGATCTTCATTTGGATAATCGAACAGCCGAGCAGGAGATGAGGCAAAAGCTTGAACACGGAAACTTGTGTTTCCCGTTCAAGCGGCATGGGTGCGATCAAAAGTTCACAGGCGCCCGTGAACGGTGGGGCCGGCAGGGCGCCATGCCCTTTTTC
>NW_008796063.1:1648259-1650805 GCF_000699145.1 Aptenodytes forsteri
CCGCCCCAACGCTAGGCAGGGCGGCCGGGGGGGTCCTGGTTTTGCTGCGGGTTTATTCTGCCTCGGGCTGGATGGGGGGGGGGATTATTTGTTTGGGGGGAAATTATTTCGCTTCGCTTTTCCCCGCGCTTTTGGAAGTACTTTGCCACCCCTTTCGAGAAGAAAAGAAAGGCGCTTGCTGACAGGACCCCGGAGCGCACAAGTCCCCCGGCTCCCCGAAAACCAGCCTCTCGCACCGGCGGCCCCGGGGACGGCGGGGGGACGGACGGCTGGAGGGAGCACGCAGCCGCTTAGACAAAAGTTCGCATAGAGAGAATTAGTGCGGGGGGCCCGATCCGACTCGCACCGAATTCAGGGCGGTTTTTACGAGTTATTTCAACGAAAGAGCGAGTGCCCCGCCGGCGGAGCCGGGAAGGACCGGGGGCAGGCGGCACCCGAGCCCCGCAGACCGCGGAGAGAGCGGAGAGCCGGGCGGGAGCTCCTCTCTCACCTTGGGGCTGGGCTATTCCCTTCCCGCACCCCCATTCCCTCCGGGGTCCCTGATCTTCATTTGGATAATCGAACAGCCGAGCAGGAGATGAGGCAAAAGCTTGAACACGGAAACTTGTGTTTCCCGTTCAAGCGGCATGGGTGCGATCAAAAGTTCACAGGCGCCCGTGAACGGTGGTGCCGGCAGGGCGCCATGCCCTCTTTCTCCAAAGATCCCCTTTTAGCCACAGGGTGCGTGGGTCTGCGTGCCCGCTTCCAGACCAGCCCGAAGTGGTAGGAAATGGGGCTGCCAAGGGACCCCCGACCTTCTCCTGGGGGGATTGCAAAGGGCGTGATCAAACCTTGCCCCCACGCACGTGTTTCCCAAGGCGACGTGAAGTGGGCAGCAGCGTGCGGAAATGAAGCGGGGGCACCCAGCTCGGGATGCTTAACCCCGGCCCGTCCTCGGCGGGCTTTTCCCTCTCCCCCCAGCCCCCAGCTACGGCATGTGCGTTGCTGGGAGTTCCTCCGATCGAAAGTCGGGAGCCGGGAGGCAGAAAGCGGTGGTCTTTGGGTTAAACAGACACCTCTCCGCCTGGTAAAGCACCCCGTGCTGTTCCTTGTCTGCTCTCCTTTGTGTTATCTCTCACGCTGCCCAGGCCTCGCAGAGTTATGCCGTAAAGGCGATGTCCCACATTAAAACAATATGAATTCGCGGACGGATCCTGAATATGAATGAGGTATGTGGTCGTATGACTGCTTTTAAGCTGTACTTCTCCGAATATGGCTTTAATTAAATGTCTTCCGGCTCTAAAAGATTACATGTTGTGCAAAATATATCCTAGCATGAAATTTACTTCCACGATACGAAATTAGGTTACTTATAAACGTCTTCATTTAAAAAAGAAAATCGCTGCTCCTCGTTCTGGTTTCTGTTTTGCTGAACAGAGAGCTCCGACGAGGAAAGAGGGTTGGGATAATATATTTATAGAGGCACGTGTAACAAAACCTGCCAGAAGCGGAGTGGGTGAGGGCTGCTTGCTCAAATTCAGACAATTCACAAAACAGGCAAGTTAATCCAGATCTGATTTGTTTCAGATCCAGCTGTCAGAACCCCGGGATACCTCCCGCGTCTCATGCTGCAGATATCTAACGTGCTCTCACCGCCGCCCCCACCCCGTCCCTTCCTCCTGCATTTATTCCGTGCGAAGGATGCTCGGCGGGGAGAGGGGTCAGGGCAAACAGGTGGAGAAAGGCGACGATCTCCACTCGCGAAAAATAAAAGTAATTCTTGGCGGGGTGGAGGTGGAGGATAGCGTCGTGGTGAGACTGGGACCAGTTAACCGGGCAAAGCAGTTTCACTCCGCCAGCGAAATCGCGCTCGGTGTCAAGAGCTTTCCCGCTCCGGACGGTGGATGCCGGCGGAATTCACGTTGCTGGAGGCGATGCTCTGTTTGTCTGTTTCTTTTTACGCCCTCAGATACGGGACCTCGCCTAGCTGAGTTTCTATAGAGAGATCAGATAATGGATCCCTCCGGATTACCTTTCTAAATTAACTTTTAGACTTGTTTTTATAGCCCGTTGAGACCCTGACAAAAGAGGCTGTAGCTAGATACAGATACGCGATAAACATATAAAGCAATCTCATTACACGGGAATGAGTGAAGAACTCTCCTTGCAATCTGCTCTAGATAACGAGGCTGCCTGAAGAAACAAGTAAAGCCGAGATATTTACTTCTTTTCCTATTAAATAAACCTCAATAACTGCATTGACTTTGCGCAGTGTTTACTACACTTCCATTCAATGCTTGGGTAAACGCATCCCTAAAGGTAGAGTAAATAATTGCACTGATCTCAACAAGGGAAATGTGTAGGCATTTGAAGCGTGCTAAAAATAAACGAAGGCGAAACAGACTGAAGAGAGAGGACATCGCGCTCGTTTGCCGCAATTAAAGCCTCTGCTTTCTCTCGCCGGAATCCGAGGCTTCCCGAGCGCAGCCGGGGTGACACGTTCCCCGCGGGTGTCACCGGGACAGGACCCGAGTGGCCGGGGGGGGGCGGGGGGGCGGGCGGGGGGG
>NW_008796063.1:1650900-1652279 GCF_000699145.1 Aptenodytes forsteri
GGGCGGCCCGGCGGCTCGACCCGTCGCGGCTGGGCTCGGGAGGGCTCGGCGCGGCGCTTGGCTCGGGGGAGAATCTGGCCGCTACCGCAGGAGAAATTGCAGCCTCTCTGCTGACTTAAAAGAGCCTCGAGTTTCCATTCGCCCTGAGCCCTTCCAAGATGGGCACTTAAGAGCGGTGGGGTTTTGTTTTCTTTTTTTCTAATTGGATGGCGTCTTCTTCTTCTGCCAGCAGAAGGGTTTTTTTAATTGTTGTTGTTTTTTCTTTCATTTGAAAAGAAAACAAAACAACAACAGTCCCCGCTAAAACCAACATCTCTATTTCAGCAGCACCCGAGCAGGCGGGGACGCCTGCCAAGTAAAAGCCTCACAGGCGGAGGTCCGCAAACCTACGGCTGCGTTCGGGGCGGCTCCCCCTGACCCACGGAGGGAAAGGTCCCCCCAGGCCGCTCCCACGTATGGCTCCCAGCGAAAAAAGAGGCAAGCCCACCCGCTCAGACTCTTGACGGGGATCCCGCATGCCGGGGCGCCAGGCTCGGTGTGGGCAGAGCGGGAGAGACCTGTCCCCGGGGTTTCGGTTAAGGCGGTGTGGATGCACACCTGGCCAGGTGCGGGGAGAGGCGGGCGGCCAGGCCCTCCGCGGGGGTCCCGTCCCCCAGCCGGGCAGCCACTCGCCTGAAGCCTAATTCCATTTTAAAGCAGATATCCAGCCTCCCCCCCATACACCCCCACCCCCCATCAGGGAAAGCAACCAACGACAACAACCCGACAAAACATTAACCAGACAAAAAGCCCCAACCCCCGACCCTCTGCAGAGCCACACATTGAATGAATCTGGCTGTAAGGTTTTAATTACAGCGAAGGCTTCGCTACAAATCTGTACAAGAGACAGTGGCTGGTTCCCTCTGGATCTTTCCCCTTCTGACTCCTATTATTTTGACCCACGCTACAACAGAGAGAGCGGCGTGTGTGATCCATCTGCGAGGCTGGGCTGGGGTTTAACCCCCCCCCCCCCCCTCCCTGCCACTTCCTTCACACTCGCGGTATGGAAAGCCATTGACGCCTGCCTGTCTGTTATAATGTTAGTGGGTTGAAATCCAGAGGAGCCTCCGCTCCGCTCTTGCTCTCGCACTGGCAGCGCTCAAATTCCCCAGCCTCTCCTTAAAATAGCTCGCTTCCAGCCTGAGGAGGTGACCTCCTTTTGCGGGAGCCTTTGCTCACCACTCAGCTGCTATTAAGACGATGGCAATATGACATGCTGGCAGAAAGAAAGGAGGCCATGTGTTTTGGGGTAAACAGCCTTGAGAGACCGGGAAAAAAATTGCCATCGGCAGATGCAAGGCGAGATATTTTGTTGTAGCCTCTCTGGGAGCGGGCAGAGC
>NW_008796063.1:1652317-1653380 GCF_000699145.1 Aptenodytes forsteri
GTTTGGCGGCCGCCAAAGCCGCGCTCCGGCCGGGGAGAGTCCCGTGCCTCTGCGGAGGGAGCCTCTCCGCAAAAATGCATCTGGAGCGGATCGCCGCCAGCGGGAATATTCTCCGGCTTTCTACTTCTCTCGAGATTTTCCCACCACCACTCTGCAGGAGACCCCCACTCTCGCCCGAGTGTCTTTCGATTGCTTTGTGCATTCCGGTGCATTCCGTTCTGTGGCTAAAAAACCGGGCTCAGGCACTAACCTTCCACCACCCCTCCCCCAGCATTCTCTGCCCCTTTTAAAAATCCTGTTGCAAGATGCGCTTCATGCACGTACATGGGCTTCCCGCGGAAAAACACGCACTAACATCATTCCTGAAATAAGCTTCTCTCGGACTTTCCCAGCCACCCTGGCCGGAGCGCGACAGAAAACACTCTCCCAGACTCTGGTGTGAATTGGGGAGGGGGGATATATACTCCCAGAGAGCAGCCCTCAGCCCCTGCGCACTCCTTCTGCGGGCAGGACCCCCCCCAACGAGAGCATCTTGGGGGAGCCTCGCCTGATGAACGCCATCAGCTACACCCCCCAACAAACCAACAAACAAGCTAAACAACCCGAAAGAGGGACTCCGCTCGCAGAGCCCACCCGTGCAAACACCAGAGCAGGACTTCCCGGGAAGGAGGGGATGAGAAACGGAACGGGAATGTTTATTTTCCCCTGTTGTTATTGTTGAACGCATGAATGAATGAATGAATGAATGGAACAGAAGGTGCTCGGAGGCATATAGGAAGCCTCTGGCCGCTTATATTAACTTCCTATTATACCCTAAAAATAGAACCCCGTTTCCTGTTGTTCGTCAGCCCCTTCTAACTGTTGTGTCTGTTGTGTGACATCTTTCGACTCACAAATGTGACTTTAAACCACGCACACACGCTTTGGTCTTTTGAAAGTACTACCCGCAAACATCATTAAAGCGACGCGGTTTAAGGTGACACGGAGGACCGGTAGCACGAAGTCACCCAGTCCTGGGGCACAGGGAGCGCGGAGCGCGGTGCCACGCTCTCCGCCCCTCACC
>NW_008796063.1:1654793-1656874 GCF_000699145.1 Aptenodytes forsteri
CCGACGGCTCCGCGGGGGCTCCCGCACCCCCGCGGCACCGCCTCTCCCCCCGGCCCGCACCCGGAGCCGCTGCCTGTCCCGCGGGTGCGACACCCGCTCGCCCCACCGCAGTTCTCCCGTCAGCTAGGCTGGGCGAGGGATGCACATGTAACTCCGTTTGCTGCCTATCGAAGGGAGCAGCTCCTGCAGACTCTCCCTGCCTTTTCTTCTTCTCCTCCTTTTTGTTTCACGTTGCCTGACTCAGACGCCTTATTCCCTTCGCTAAGGCGGCATCTAGGTATTCTTTCAAACCGGTCTCCTCTCCTGCCCAACTTTCCCCCATTCCCGGGTTAGCATCCATTATGCGGCAGGAATTATTTCGAAATAAGAAAGCAACGTGTTGCAAACACTCCCCAGCCCATTTTCTGACACCTTTTGTTATGCATGCTCTTGCTGCTGGAGAAAATGCTAGTATGTGCACCTGCGAAAAAAACGCCTTCATGATGTTAACAGCAAGCTGGAGGGTATAAAGCAATAAAACTGCCAAATGTACCTGTTCCTATTGAGTACATTACCTACACCTATAAATAAAGAGTCCCAGTAGGAATTCTTTCCCTTTTCTTCCCCTTTCTCTATATTTTTATTCATTGTAGGTTTGTAAACGCCTGGATCGGGTTACCCTTTCGCGTGTTAAAGTGGAACCCTTGTTAAAAGCAGGAGAACAAGGCAAGACACTTACAACTGCATTCAGAGTTACTGAACCGACTCCAAGGGCTCAAGAAGTGAAACAACGATGAGAGGGTGGGTAAGGGGGCACAAAACATCCCAGCCGCCCAGGAAAAAATACATCCCACACACACACCCACCCCTGAAATAACCCAGCTGAACTATAAGCACCGAGAGACTGCGGGTTATGCCCTGCCACCGATCGAGCATCGCTTCGCATCCCCCTTCCCCCCCACCCCCATGGACGGTGCGGTATGCAAACAGGGGGCTCGCATCCCCCGGCTTCCCAGAGCTAATGACCGGGCTGTGGAGAAGCAAAACCCAAAAATAAATGAAGAAAAGGAAAGGGGAAGGGGGGGGGGGGGGATACAGGGGAGGGGGGGGGGGGGGGGGGGGGGAATCCCAGAGTGAAAAATAAAACCCCTCTAAATATTTCCAAAAGCGACGCGTTAAGAAAAAAAACCATCTGCAAAATCTAGAAACCAATCCTCAGGCAACGTCGCTGTGAGAGGCAGTGTCAGGACCTGTGCTCGGTCTGGGGATGTCTCTGGGCTGTGCGGGGTTTTGCAAGCGGCGGCTGCTGGTGCCGGTGTTGGTTTTCAAAGCCCGAAGCCTCCAGCCCGTTTCCCCATCTAGAGCAACTTTCGGATTTCTCTAGGCTTAGCGAGTTCCGCCGGGTCCTTCCTACCTCAGTCCTCTCCGGTGGGGTCTGTCTCTGGAGTTCATGCTTAGCTGGACGCGATGAGATTTAAGCGAGGGAAAGGGGAAAAAAAAGAGAGAGGGAGTGAGAGAGAGAGAGGGGAGAGAGAGGAGAGGGGAGAGAGAGAGATCCTCCGCCGTGCTGGATCAAACTTAATGTCTTTCCCCAGTCCATCTTTGAAAGAGAAGTGGTAATACCACCTGGATGTTCGGATATAAATCCCCTTGCAAATAATAAATGGATTAATAATAACAAGGTATGAAGTTCTTTTTATAGAAAAAAGGAGAGAATTGAAACTAAATGCGGCAGTTAGACAACCATTTTGATAAGAGGATAATTGAGGCGACACTGGTGTATAATTAGAGGATAATTTATGCTATATCCACTTTTATTCCACCTCCCAAAATAAACCCAGTCCATAATCATTACAGGCAAATTGTTCTGAATTTTATAGCAGCAATTTGAACAAAGTACTGCAGTTAATCATGGGAGATTTTTGTGTATTCCTGATTAGAAGTCTAATTGCCTCCTTCCAGAAAGTAAAAATAACTGTAAAACGACTCTATTTTTATCATTAACAATGTTGACAATAAAATAAAATCAACTGGAATTGTAATCTAAAGACAAATTTAGGGCGCAGGCACTTTTTTTTTTCCTTGGGTCGTTTATATCCTAA
>NW_008796063.1:1658448-1663736 GCF_000699145.1 Aptenodytes forsteri
AGTTTCCAGGCGAGCGGGTCGCATTCCGCTCGGGGGCCGTCTGATTTATGTATTTTTTTGCAGGGAGCCGCTCGTTTGTGCGTATTCATCCGGAGGGGCACGGCGGGGGGGCGGGGGGAGAAAAGCATTGTTGAAAGTCTCGGACTGGTGATTCACTGACCACCAAGCTGGCGACGCGAAGTCAATTAGCTGGGTAAAACCTGGATGGCCCTGGAACCGGGCATCCCCTCACGAAGCCAGTGCTGCACTTTATTTTAAATTTTTTTTTTTTTTTTAAATAATTCCACACACACACCCCGGGCGAACGGCAGCGTGCCCACTACGCCCGGACAGCTGTTTTTTCTCCCGGTAGCTCCCAAGCAGCAGCGTGCGTCGCGGCGTGCCTTTAAGGAGCCGGAGCCCGTGTGTACGCGATGGGGTTGAACCGGCGTCGGGGCAGGCTGCTGGGTTTTTAGGAGCCGTGGCAGCCAAAATGCCCGCGTTAAATAGCTAAGGAGGGTGATGTTTCAGCTGTGTTGTTTTGCTTGCAGATCAGCAAAAAACCACAGTGATTGAAAACGGTGAAATCAGATTCAATGGAAAAGGGAAAAAGATTCGGAAGCCTCGAACCATTTACTCTAGTCTACAACTCCAGGCTTTAAATCATCGCTTTCAGCAGACTCAGTACCTGGCACTTCCAGAGAGAGCTGAACTGGCAGCTTCATTAGGACTTACCCAGACACAGGTAATTACTGGGAATCCCAAACCACTGAAATCCTGCGCGAGCAATAAAGGCCAAGCAAAGTACGATGCTCCCTAGACGTTTTGGCCTCTGTACGGGAACGGTAGAAAAGGTAACGCACACCGTCCCCCGTCTATATGTGATAGAACTTATCTAATGCACGACAGAGAGACCGCCCTACCGCAGAAGGAGCTGAATGCGCCCTTCCCTCAGCCGTCTGGCGAGCAAGCGCTCCCTTTCGATGCCACACGTAACATTTTAAAATTGCCTATGTTTTCGGATAATCCCAGCACCGAGATGCAATTGCCTAGCTGTGAAAAGGAGAACAAAACAAAGGCAAAGAATCGCTGGGCCTGAGGTAGGGCTGAAAGCAAAGCAAAGCTGCCTCGTAGCAACCTATAGGTAGAGAGGAAGCAGGGACACGCTAGGAAATACCTGTAAAATCAATAGTTAATTCATCCTGGATGACTAACGCAAGTGCAGTGGTTACCCTTGGGCAAAATGTACGAAAGGTGATAATAGATCTGAAGATCAAAGACAGCCGTGTACAAAATTATAGCAGGTTAAGCCATAGTTAAGTGTGGTTGGAGTAGCTGTGCCATTCTGCTAATTTAAGCTTGAAAGACACATGAGGCATTACAGGCTTCCCAGGCTGGGGTTTGGGGAGAAGTGCACGGATAGATGGGATCAATTCGGGTAAAATGTAATCAGGCGAATTTATGAGCTTAACAAATAACTTCAGGATTTTATCATTGTCATTGATAACAGTCGCTTCCAGCCAGCGATTTTTAAATACTCAGCAAACATTAATCATGGGAATAGACCCGATGGCTTTGCAAATGGGATTTTGGTATCCTTCGCATGCATGCTCTGTCTCTCTGCTGTCTCGCTTTCTCTCTCGCGCGCGTAGATTTAGGGGCCCGATCCCGAGCATGCAGGTAGACAAGCACTCCTGCTTATGCCCTAACATTACGTCTGCAAAGTTTGCAAGGTCAAATACACGTGTGGGAATTGTTTTCTTTGTTTGTTTGATTTTAAGAAATATGTGTGTATATATGTCTTACATATACATAATTTCTATAATAATTCTGATCTGCCAGAGCGGGCCCGATCCTTGCACACCTCATCGAGCGCAGGCTCCCTCCTCGGGAGTTCTGCTGTATTAGGAGCAGGATGAGACCCCGAGCAATCTTGGTAGCCAATTACTCGCCGAGAGAAGAGAATGTTCCTTTCTTTAAAAACAGCTTTTAAAATAAAGCCACAATCCCCGTTCCATTGTGCCTCCTCCCCCGTCACATCAGCAAGGACCGCTTGATCGTGCGTGTTTTCGGATGCGCGATTTCTTTGTAAGATGCCCTTTGTCTATTGGCTCCTGTCTCCTGGCACAAAATCAGATGATTGCCCGCGTTTGACAACAGTTTGCCCAAACGATCAAATGACCTCCAAAATTCTGAATGAGGCGTTAAAGCAGGAGAGCTCAGAGCACGTACTCTGTTTCAGCTCGATCAATCTGGCCTGCCCAGGGAAAATAACGTGCCGGGGTAAAACCTGCATCCCTCTCGCTTTCCAGCTCCGCTCTGCCTCTCCTGTTCTCTCCAGCTGCATCCAGAGCCCGAGAGCAGCAGTAGCTACCCCTCCTTCCCCTCTCCCCATCCCCAGCTCCACACCCGACTGGCCTGGGCTCTCAAGACCTTCTCTAGAGCAAACCCACGGCCCCCGGGGTCTCCCCTGCCGGGACCTGGGTGCTGACGGCAGCCTAATATCTGCTGCGTTTCGGTTCACAGGTGAAGATCTGGTTTCAGAACAAACGCTCCAAATTCAAGAAGCTGCTGAAGCAGGGCAGCAACCCCCACGAGAGCGACCCTCTGCCCGGCTCCGCCGCCCTCTCCCCTCGCTCTCCGGCTCTGCCTCCAGTCTGGGACGTTTCAGCTTCTGCCAAGGGAGTCAATATGCCTCCCAACAGCTACATGCCTGGCTATTCTCACTGGTATTCTTCTCCACATCAAGACACAATGCAGAGACCACAAATGATGTGAATTGTCCAAGAGAAATAATCTCCCGAGAACGCCTCGTCTCGACATGGCAAAAAGTTCCCCTGCTTTGCCAAGCCGTGCCAGCTAACAGGCTCTGTGTGAACTTGTAGATGCGGCAAAGAGACAGAGTGGCTTTATTTTATTTTATTTTTTTTTTAAGTAACCTCAGCGATTGATCTTGAACAGAAAGACACAATTTTCATTCTGGCGCACAGAAGACACTTCTCTTTAGGATATTTTCCTTTGGACTCCAAGGCACCAGCCTCTTTCTCTGTGGAGTGTACGTCAAAACAAACTTTTTACAGACTTTGCCCACAAGAAGAACCTGAATCTACCATGGCAGCCGTTTTTACTTGTTTAATGAGCTAAAGACATTACATGATGAAAGAGAGACTAGTCAAAGCTCCTTCATTTTTATTCACCAAATCCGGACTGGGGAAAAAAATTAAAAGAGAGAAGAAGGGATTAAAAGAAAAAAAAGACGAGGGGAAAAAAGGAGAACTGGTTGAAAAATGAAAATATACTGTAAGATTAGAACATTACCACGAGGCAAAACCTGCATGCTTTCTCAAAATACGATGGGCTGCGGCTCAGAAGAAACCACCGTCTCTCCCGCGAAGAGCCCCCTCACCCGCACACACCCGCACACAGCCGGACAGACTCCCGGAGACGAGCAGGAAAGACAGCGCGAGGGATCCGCGGCAGCGCCCGCCGCCGCGGTCTGGGGAAGGAAGGTTCAGCGCTGCCTGACGGCAGTCTCACCCGCTGAGCGAGAGGGACCTTTCCCCCGAGCAACCTTTCTGTATATATTGTTGAATTTTAGTTGTATATATACTTTGTATGTTTTTGTCTTCTTTTTTATATAGAGTAAAAGCCACAAAACGCCCGCCTGGCTCCTATTTCTCTCCGCCTTAGCGGATCCCCACCTCCCCCGACCTGCCCCCCGAGTTCAGCCCAGGCAGCTGGACGCTGTCCCCCCGCTTGCCTGCACGCACAGACACGGCTACCTGAACATACATCTGCGAGCAAAGACAGAAATGGTGGTTTGGTTATTTTTAAGGCTACGACTAAGACAGGAGATATCGAGACCGCAAAGATAAGCCTAGAAGAAGTTTCTAATCACCCGGCCATTTCTGCTGCGATTTCACTGCTCCGCTGCTCAGCTGAGCTGAGCTTTCTCGCCGAGGCAAAGCTCAGAGCCCTGCCTTTCTTCCCAAAGGTTGGAGACTCCAAATTGTTAAGAAAGGAGGCGCCCTCCTTTGTTTTTAAAGAGCAGACAATGCAAGCTGAGGAATGTTTTGCAAAGCCCTGAGAGGTGCCCGGGCACACAACACGCTGTCCAGCCAGCTCCAGCCTCACCAGCTTGTGGAAAGCACAGCAACTACTGCAAATGAAAAGCCCTTTCCTCATCCAAGCTGGGTGCCCCATACTGCGAGAACTAATGGCTAGAGACCTGGGCATCCTTCAAATTATGAACCTTGAAACCACTGAGCCATTTATCAGAAGTCAATAGAGATCCTCAGAGTGCTCCATATAATGACAGCTACATACAGTCGTGCAAAAGGACAGTCACTATAATTAGACACAAAGCAAAGACTACTTACCAATATACCAGTTTTTTGGGGGGTGTTTTTTTGTTTTTTTTTGAGCAACTTCCACGCTCAGTCAGTCTTCAGAGTGGTTTAAAACCGATCAGTCTTGTCATTTTCTACCATTCGTATTGTTACATTAGGAAAAATGTTTTCTTTTCTTTTTTTCCCCTTCCCACTGTGAAACTTTGGGTTCAGAGCTCCCCAGGATCAATTCTGAACAAAGCCTCCAGCTGCAGTGCCATCCAATTTGAAGCAGACATTGGGGACAATTTAAGGTTTTTATCCACAAGAAGGTTTTTTTCCATTCTCTTAAATGCAGCCATAATTAGAGTAATTTTTCATGTAGCCCGCTGATTACAGCGTTTTTACCGTCAAAGATAATTACCTGTAATTTTCTTCCACTTTTAATACTAAAAAGCCATCTTTATTTAGATTCAGGAACAGGAAAGGCGAAACAAAAGAGGAAAATTATTCTGTTATTCATACACAAATTGCAGAGACGTAGGGCCTAAAATTGAAAATTAACCAAAATTATAATGCTGAAAAGAATGGAAGAGGCTTCAGAAGTACAGCTGGTAGTGGGGCTCACTGAATTATTCAAATGACACTGGAGAGAAAGCTACCATACACTTAAACCAACAGCATTTGTGTCTGTGTGTGTGTGTGTGAGTGTGTGCATCTTCCAGAAAACCCCGCTTTGCACCCCCCCAGGCCGGCCCCTGCGCCCAAAATTATAATGCTGAAAAGAATGGAAGAGGCTTCAGAAGTACAGCTGGTAGTGGGGCTCACTGAATTATTCAAATGACACTGGAGAGAAAGCTACCATACACTTAAACCAACAGCATTTGTGTCTGTGTGTGTGTGTGTGAGTGTGTGCATCTTCCAGAAAACCCCGCTTTGCACCCCCCCAGGCCGGCCCCTGCGCCGGCTCACCCTCGCGCC
>NW_008796063.1:1664579-1665741 GCF_000699145.1 Aptenodytes forsteri
CCCCCGGCGGCACCGGGAGGGAAAGGGGGCGCGGAGCTGCCGGGGTCCGGCCCGGTGAGGGAAACCACCGGCGCAAGAGTGACCGCGAAAGTAGGGGAACGAGCAAAGACGGAGCGCGCCTCGAAGGGGAAGGCGCGAAGCAGTCACGAACCCACCCCAAACCCAAGCGAGCCCCAAAACTTACCCCCTGTGAAAATCTGCTAAGCAAGGATCGGGGTCTAGAAATCTATACTGAACAGAAGCAGTGGAGAATATTTTTCTGAGTCTCAGGGCAGAAGCTCTTTCTCTATATTCTTGGTTGAGTGAGCACATCCAGGTGTGAAATTGTTTGCACACCCCAGCACCTCTTATATTGCCAGCAAAATTAGCTGTTATTACTGTCACTGTTTAGTGATGGTTAGCTTGATAAAAAAAACCTGCTGTAATCAAGACCTGGCGCATCTTTGCAAATTACAGATAATTGTAAACGTCCAGATTATGATAATAGCATCCTAATCCAGCCTGCAATATAATTATTACAGAGTGTTACATCTGAAACTGTCCAGTAGGGCTAATTCAGCCATTATTTAGACCCTATTTTTGCACTGCAAATGGGTTGCTGAGTTGAAAATGTACGATTGTAATTTCACGGGGCACTCAATGAGTAATGGTATAGGGAGAGAAAAATACAAAAGTGAAATGTGAACAGTAGCGATCAAATCAAACTCTGAAGGACAAAAGACTGTTTGATTCATAGGGAATGAGAAGAGCGGGAATTAAGAAAATAGCAAATCAGTGGTCTGCAGCGTTACGTGTCCAAATCTCAGCGAGTGCGAGCCTGATGTGCAGGCAGGGGCTGATGCTTCGGGCTCCCGCCCGCATCAGTCCGCCTCTCGGCTGGGCTCTTCCCGGCAGTCTCGCCCCGGTACCCAGAGGATCCCCGGGCTCCCCACCATCCCCAAAAGCGGGCTCGCCCTTCTCGTGTGCCTCCTCTCAGGTGACTGGACGTCACTTTCGGGCAAGAAGCCTCGGGAGCCTCGTAACGGGGCGGGGGAGAGCGCGGGGTGCGGGACGCCGGGGCCGGGCACCCTCCGCGGGAGGCTGCGGAGCCCGCGGCCTTTTGCGCTCCCGCGCACCCGCTGGACCAGTCGTTAGGGGTCCTTCAGGAAATTATCGCAGAACC
>NW_008796063.1:1666635-1667475 GCF_000699145.1 Aptenodytes forsteri
CTGCAGCCGCGCCTGGCAGCCCGCAGCGTTCCTCCGCGCGCCTGTCTCCACGGGAATTAATAAAAATAATGCGAAGAAAGGGAAAGGAAAGCTCAGTGGATACCGCAAGGCGAAAGCCCTATAAAGCGCGTTGTGTCGAGGAGACTGTAAAGATTTCCTGGGATGGAGGACCAGCTCCGCAGTCAGGCAGACGATGCCGCTGCAGAGCACGGAGCCAGGTCAGGATGCGGCCCGGCGAGGCTCGCTGATCCCTGCTGCAAAGCCCAGGCTGCGGGTTAGGCACCCTCTCGGGGACTGCCGAGGGGCAGGCAGCAGCGGGAGGAGAGCGAGGAGCCGTCCCCAGGCTCCTCCTTGCCAAGTGCTGAATCAGTCGCAGCTTCTGGCCGGGCCCGGCTCCCCGGGCCCTCACCTAAAGGGAAATAAGGAGGCCAGGGGGCCCGGGAGCTTTTCCCGAGGCCTTGATGGTCGTGTCCGTGGAGGGTGTTCACAAAGACACCCAGGGCGTGGGTGCGTGTCAGGATTTATCGGGTCTATATTCCTGGCAGATAAACCATTGCTTATCCTCCCAAATCACGTGTAAATAGGCGCACCGCCGAACAAGGAGCAGAAACATTTAATTGATGTAACACAGATTCTCCCTAAAAAAAGAGACAGAAACGGAGGCTCAGTGTAAACTCCGCGGTTCCTATTTTCACGGCTCTTGTCTGACCTATAAAACAGGTTATTGCGTTACTGCAGGCAGCCGCTCAAATGACTGAAAGCAAGAAGAGGGGCTTCTCCCCCCCCCCCCCCCCCCTTTCTAAAAAAACAACTCCGCGTCTCCGGACCCCCAACACAGCC
>NW_008796063.1:1668418-1669177 GCF_000699145.1 Aptenodytes forsteri
AGCTAGGCTCCATCCGGCCGCGGCCGGAGCCCCGGGGGTGCGCCCGGGCGCGCAAAGGCGCCGGGGTGTGCCTGCCTGTGTGTACGGGGACAGGGGGGACAGGAGCAACCCCCTCCGCCCGGGGGTCTCACGAAGGGCCGGGCGGCTGTAGACCCTGGGTGTGCGTTGGGGCCGGGGCCACGGCGACGGGGAGCCCCGGCGAGGGGCATTTCTTAGCCGGGCCTGACTACCCTCTCCCAGGAAGGGGTGCCAGGCTCTCCCCGACCTGCCCAACACCACCCCGAGCTGGGAGGAGGAGAAATTAAGCAGGGAGAGGGATCGGCATGGAAACTGAACCGAGCTGACTCGGCTGGCTCGGAGAGGGGAGCGGTGCCAGAGCCCGGGCTGCCCGGCCAGCGCCGGCAGCGTCAATTCCCATCCCTGCCCGCCGTCCTGCCTGCCAGCATCCCGCCTCCCCGGAGCTGTTCCTGCGCTGTCCGCCCGAGCCTTCCCGGCCCCCGCAGGTTACCGTAACCAAACAGCCCCGCGGCAGCTCCTCAAAGAAAAGGGTGGGTGGACCGACCTGGGAAATAGACTTCCATCTCTTGTGTCCAAGCCTTTCTGCAAAGGGAAGGGACCTCGGGGAGGGGAGAATGTCTTACTGCAGGTTGAAAAAAAATATTAATGCTCGTCTAGAGGGAAACGAGGAAAAGAACGGAATAAAATGAAAAGGTCGGCCTTTTTTTTGCACGGGGTGGAAGTTAGCTGTAGAGACAAAGC
>NW_008796063.1:1669385-1671384 GCF_000699145.1 Aptenodytes forsteri
TCCGGCACCCACGCACCCCTCGCCGGCGTGCAGGGAGCAGCTTTACCGAACAAACTGGTCTATTGTACTGCAAGCCATTTACCAACCCCCAAACCTGTTACAAAACGGCAACCCCGGGCTTCTTTCTTTGGGGAGAAGAACACGCACACTCACACGCACACTCACGCACACGCGCAAAACATGGCAGGCAGGAGCGGAGGAGAAGAAAGGAGGGGGAGGGCAGCGGAGAGGAAGACTAGAGACAGGTAAGTGCGCCCCAGGGCAGGAGCGTGCCTTTTCAGGCCTCTTCTCCCGGCCCTGCCAGCGCTCTCCCCGCCACCCTCGGGTGACAGGGGGTAACTTTTTATCTCGGGGATCCTTCAAGCGACGCCTTTGTCACATCCACTGCTGTCGCCTTACCCCGCACGGCAGTGAATTCCCAGCGCGGCTCCCCGCTCCCCCCACGACGGCCGGGGAGAGGTGGGGCCCCCGCGGGAGCGTGTGCCGCCGGGGGCCCCGCGGGCCGGTTGCTGCCGGGGAAAACCCGGGGTTTCTGTTGGAAGAGGGGCCCACGCTCGGTGCGTGCCGCCACGCTGGTACTCCGCGCCCGTGGGCAGCGCTCCGGCCACCTCGCTGAAGCCGTGCCCCCGTCCCCTCCCCGCTGCACCGGCAAGCGCTAGTGGCGGCTCCGCCGCACGGCTTTTTCCTTAAATCGTGTAGAGAGAGAAAAAAAACCCCCGAAGTACCTCCGCAAAGTCCCTCCTTCAGCCGGAGCCGCCGCAGGCTTTTACCAGGAGCAAGGGGAGCGGGGCCCTCATTTTATCCTTTTCTCATATTTAGTGGCTCCCTTTGACGGAAACGTAATTTGTATAATTAGCTGAGCGCACACGGGCGACTGATGGGCTGTGGAGTGTGCAGCTCTCGACGCTAATTACTCTCAGGAAAGGATCCAGGGCGGCTTAAGGCGAGAGATTTGCTTTCTAGCGTTAGGATGGGCAGCTTTCCCTTCGGCTTAAATCACTGTGCGGTAAGGCGTACGCGGTCTTGCAAAAAGCCCCTTTTCCAGCGGGGACGGAGCATCGCCGCCCCTCGGCTCGCCCGTGGGGACCTACAAGGGTCGGATCCTGCCAGCACGCCCGGGCTGCGGTGGCACGGCGCGGCACGGCCACCGAATGTGAGCGCCCAGGATCGGGCCCTTCATAGTCCCTCTTTCCTCGCTCGCTCTCTGCAAGCAAATTGGCATTATTATTTTTTCCCCTCTTATTAATAGAAGAAGGGGCAATTTGGAAACGTTTCTCGTGGTCGAAATAATTTTATTTTATTCAGAATATACAGTTTAATTCCTCTATCTACAATTATTTACAGGGTTAAAATAACATTGAAAAAAAGTCTCTGGAAAAGTTGAGGTCATAGATTTCAAGGCACCATTGATAGTGTCCACAGCTGAGCCAAAAAATGTCCGTATTGTATAAAAAAGGGTTTCCTTTGAAATGCAATAAGTTACATGCACAAGCTTTACACATTTTAATCTTTTTGTTTGTTTCGTTTCCCTTTTAAAAATCCCCCATATGCATTCCTTTCGTTATTATTCCTTAACAGTAAAACACAGGAGTCCAAGGAACAAAAAAAAAAAAAAAAAAAAGGGGGGGGCCCTAATAAATTGTCCCAGAGGCCAGCGCTAACGGGTGCTGTAGGGAGCCGTGGGGTTGGAGGTGGGAGTTGATGGAGTTGGCAGCGGGGTACCAGGAAGCGGAGCTCTCCAGGTAGCTGGATGCAGGGGATGGGTTGGAGTTTGGAGGGTGAGCGTGTGCGTGGGCATGGTGGCTGAGGGAGCGGGACGAGCCCTGAGGTTCCCAAACCGCAGGCGACTGTGGAGAGTTGCAGGCCATGGGGTCGCTGGAGCTGGGGCTGTGCTCCGGAGGCATCTCCCCGTTCTTCATGATCTTCTTGATCTTGGATCTTTTATTCTGAAACCAAATCTTCACCTGGGAGGAGAGGAGAGGGGAGGAAAGAGGGAGGG
>NW_008796063.1:1672924-1673571 GCF_000699145.1 Aptenodytes forsteri
CCGCCCGCCCCCGGCTCTCACCTGGCTGGCTGGCGGAGCTCTGTACGCGGTTGTAAGCCCCGCTGTACTGGTGGTAGGGGCTGGCGTAGCTGTAGTCCGCGTAGGCTTTGGCAGGATAGTTCCCAGCAGATCCGTTCATGCCGTGGTACTGATACTGGTAAGGGTTGAGCGCTTTGCCGTAGGAAGCCGAGGTAGGCGAGCAGTAGCCGTGCGGGGCTCCCCCCGCCGGGCTGTAGTAGTCGGAATCCGTAGCCGAGGACTCGGGTAAAGTGGGAGATTCCTGGGACGGGTGGTGCATGGCTGCGGCCGTCTGGAAAGGAGCCTGGAAGTCGCCGGATCTGATGTTGGGGACCCTTCTGTCAAATACTCCTGTCATAGCTCGGAGCCGGCGGCTGGCTGGGGCTGGCTGCTGGGGCTGCTCGGGTCTAAGCAGACATGTCTGGGGGAGGAGGCTGCGGCGCTGTGTCTGTCTCCGGCAGACTGCTGGCTGGGGCGCAGCATAGGCTTGGTTAAATCCTTAATTGCGCTCTTACGCACAGCAGGGTGGATCGGGTTCCATTGGCCAGAGCAATCGGGAGCAGCGACACCCTAACTCGTCCAACTAGTTTAGCACAACAAAGCTTTGGCTTAAAAAAAAAAAAGGAAAA
>NW_008796063.1:1674559-1675809 GCF_000699145.1 Aptenodytes forsteri
TGGGGGTGCTGCCCCCCCGGGCCCCCCCCCCCCCCCGCAGCACCCCGACCAGCGGCACCCTCCTTTGCCAGCACCCCGTTTTCCGCGCCTCGTCTGCGCAGCCAGGTCCCAGGCGATGGGCTCTGCAGCCGGGCCGGGGTGAGCCACGGGCCGGTGATGCCCGTCCCTGGTAATTTTACAGCAGCGTTGCAAAAAAATGGATCAGATTTTACTAGACACTAAGGAAAACAAATAAAAGGCTGTTTTCAGTGACCTGGAGTTGTAGATTTTTCTGAAGCTGTTTACTCTCCAGATTTAGCCTGTTTGCTCACCGAAGATCTCCTAGCCAGCTGGGTAACACTTGTAACACAACCATGCATGTTGTACTTGAACTTATTGTTTGCTTTGGAAATGCCCACAGCTCATATAAAATCACATTAAACAAATCCCTAAGCATTTCATTATATGAATCACTTACTTAAATCCATTGGAAATATCTCTCCTCCCCCCCCTTTATTTTTTTCTAAAGGGAGGAACCGGAGAGGGATATATGTTTACGACTGGGGAGGGGGGAAGTAAGTTTATTAAAGCTCCCAATTGGCATCCAGTTGGAAAGGACGGTAGAGATTTTAAACAGATGAAGAGGGGGAGAGAGTGGGGGGGAAGCCCATTTGTGTCATAAATTCCAGGGCGCTGCACTTCAACACGTCCGGGCAGGAAGGTGCCGTTCGAAGGGAGAAAACAGGAGCGAGGACCTGGGCGCTGGTATCGCACCCAGCCCCGGCAGCGTCCGGAGCCGCGGCGGGTCCCGGCCAAGCCGCCCTGACAAGCTGTTTTTGCAGCTCACCGGGGAAATCTGGATCGGTTTCCTGCAGCAGAGAAAGTTTGCTCTTGTTTTATTCAGAGGCAAGGCAGGGAAAGGAGAAAAAAAAAAGCTTCGATATTAAAAGGAAAAAGAAAAGACAGAAATCCACCAGATACAACCGCAAAACCCCCAAGCTGATTTTTTTTGAAGGCATCCGCAGCCGTTGCAGTGCGGGCGAGGATTACCGAGCCGAGGGCATACAAATCCGCCTGCTTGCGGGTTTCCTGCCCCCCGTCCTTCCCAGCCCGAACCCGATTTTCTTGACTTTCTGCTGGTTCTTTCCCCCAGCGGTTTTTATTTAACACATCCGGTGGGGAGCGAGCGTTTCAGAGGGAGCCGGAGTCTGTTTTCTATTTCACAATATGGTCATTGTTTACCGGCACATGCCCGCCGCGCCGCCTGAGCG
>NW_008796063.1:1677104-1699244 GCF_000699145.1 Aptenodytes forsteri
CGCCAGGCCCTGCCCCGGTCCTGGCTCGGGAGCATCCCCGCGGGCCGAACCCTCCGCGCTAGGCCTGCCTGGAGACCGGGGGGATTTGCAGAGGGTTCTCCGTCCTCTCTCGCTCGGCAGTGCTTTGTTTCCAGCCAACGAGCGAAATATTTCGGATGAAGCCTCTCAGGCTTTTGGATGAAATCTTGCAATTGTTCAGAGAAAATCTTTCACTTTCTGGATAAAATATTCTCGTTTGGGCACCGAGTTTTTGCTGGAAACTCTATTTCCATGGAAATTGCTGGCAAAGAATGAAAGGAATTTTTTTTCCCTTCTTTAAAAAAAACCCAAACAGCCCTCCACAGTGGAAACACGGATTAACTCTTGTTTTACAGCACCAGAAAATGGTGATTTCCAAACAACTTCAACAACTGAGGGCTTTCCTGGCGCTCCAGTCCATCGTCTTAGGTTTAGGACTTGTTTACCGAGGGGAGTATTTTCAGAATGAAGAGGCAAAGGGACTGAAAGTCCTTGTATTCTCACCTAAGGCTGGGCAAAAAAAAATTACAGCTGCTTCAAAGTAAAAATCTTGTCATGTTCAGTATGGGCAAAAGCTGGCGGGAATCCGGTGGAGAGGGCTAGCGAATTACCCAGAAGGATGTTCACAGGGCAGTGATAAAAGGGAAAAATGCAGGAAAGGATTTTGGAAAAAAAACAATTGGGAGCAGGGGAGGAGAAATAAACCTGACAGAGAACCTATGGAAAGAGTCTAGGACTTTTTGCTCAGATTTCAGTAGCTTTCTGCAGAGCCTCCGGCTCCAGGTACAGCTGGTGCAGGGGGAGGAAAACGGGCATTTCTCCACCTAGGCATGACATGCTCTGCTTTGGAGAACTTGCGCCCCTCCAAAAAGAAAAGGAGGTTTTGTGTTCCTGTGGAGGTCACCATTCGTGTTGATGGAAGGATGCACGTGTGACCTTGGGATGGAAGCCTGTCTGGTCTGTCAAGCACTGGGGCAGGCGTTGTTTTTGCCATCCATCCCAAAGCGTTCACTAGGCTCTGGTCATTTCCCACCCCTGCAACAGCCTTTTCTCTTCCAGTTGCTTGCGCGTGCCCAGGAAATGCCGGGCCTCTAGTTAACGACGCGAACCTGTCACTGCGGCATTTCCACGGCTGATGGACTCACTGCCGGGTTGGCCGCAGCCTGGGTTCCGCTGGCCTTGCTCGTCTGGCCTGTAAATTGCACTGCGCATAAAAACCATGACGTACAATGTTAAGAATTAGAATTTGCCTTTTAAGTCAAATTGTGGCTGTCTCTTTTACTTGCCAAAGAGCTGACATGAGGAGCTTACACTTGCACCTATTTCCCCCAAATTGCACCAACATGACTGAAGGGAGGAGCCAGGGCTCCCTGTTAGCATCAACTGTGGCAGACTGAGCCAGATGCGTGGGACAAGACGATGTTAAGAGATGCCTGGAGATGCAAGACTCCTGCCTGGAGCCCCGCTTCCCTCCTCTCTCGGGGTGCGCCTGCCAGGGTCACTGAGGGGTTGCTTAGATGTTTCTTGATGCATCACAACCTTCCCAAGGCAGAGCATTGCCTGGCAGTCACAGTCCAGCCGTGGCCTGCCCCTCCAGAATGGGAAATACTTAACAAACTCACCCATTCCCTTCCCTTTTGGAGATCCGTCCACATGAGGCGGACGGGGAGCTCCTGTTGTTCTTCGATTCAAGGGCTCAGCACAGACGTGACCCACCTTAAGGAGACCTGCTCTGGGCTGGGCAGGATGTTCAAGGAAAAGCCCATCCCGGGGTTTTTTCCCGTTTCCAGCCCATGTGCTTCCATTGTGGTGTTAACACCGACCTCTTTCTGAGGTCATGGAGGCCAGCAAAGAAACGTCATCAGAAAACCCAATTTCTCCCGAGTTGTTCTTCTACCTGCCTTCTCCCGGGTAGCTGGGCGTTGTTATTCCAGGAGCTGCAGGTACTTCAACTGCTGTGAGGCCCGGTGGTTTCCAGGAAAGACAAGACACCAACCAGATGGAGCCATCTTCAGATCAACAGTTTTGGTCAGCAGCGAGAGCTGCAGGAGCGTGGCTCCCTGCGCAGTTGCCTGAGGTTTCCACAACAGACGTTTGAGCACGGACCTGGAGTCACATAGGCAAAACTGCTGCTGGAGGTGCTGCTCTGACGCAGAGCATTAGCCAGCACTGCCGGAGAGCCGGGTGTAAAAGCTCTCTTTGCCAGAAACACTCCCGAGAAAATATTTGCACTAGCTGCCCTTGCTGCCCGGCTGAGGTGCCGGGGGCGGGGTGTGCTGCAGAGGTCTGGCACCGCAGTTGGAGCTGTGGTGGTGCCGGCATGCAGGGAAGGGCCTCCGACCAAGAGCAGGGGAGGAAAGGACCTCGGCTGTGGCGGCAGAAGGGGCAGGAGGGAACGACTTCAGGAAATCCAGCGTCCTGGATGAGTGGGCAGCTGGGCTGGATCACTGTAATGATCTTTTCAGGCCTTAAAATTTATTACTGTAGCTTTTAGCTCACAGTAGCCAAAGGCAGTTGCTCCTCAAGGAAGAGGGTTGATTCATCTCCAGTATGGCCGTTCACTGCTTATTCTCTCCCGCCTGTCACATCTCCTTCAGCCGTAACTCACTTCTCGGCCCCTCTCAGATAGGAGCAGGGTCGCTGCCTCTCTGCGGGACTTCAGATGTGAGATAAACCCCTTTGCATCCCAATGCCGCAGGAATGTTTTCCCAGATCTCTGACATCCCTGTTAAAAGATGACCGGTCAAAGAATTTGAGGCGTAGCTCTTCAGGCCCTTTGGTGTGTTTTCAGCGGAGCAGGACAGGGCAGGGCAGGGCTGCTGGCACAGTGGCTCGGGGAAGCCCACCTGCAGGGGCCCTCGTGCAACGCAGATTTTCCCCTACAAACCTCGGGAATTAAGCTTACAATTTTCCTTTTGCTATTTTCATAATGATCTAATATGTTGTTATCCCACAGGGGTCAGCCAAACTTTTATAATTTAGACCTTGAAGGTTTTGTGGATGATGGCAGCGTTAGGACAAGCTCTCCAAAACTCCTGTTTAGCTAACACTAAATCAGCCTGTGCAATCAGCTCGAATCAGGCAGCGTTAAACCACACAAACCGAT
Source organism: Aptenodytes forsteri (assembly GCF_000699145.1). Lineage (NCBI taxonomy): Eukaryota > Metazoa > Chordata > Aves > Sphenisciformes > Spheniscidae > Aptenodytes > Aptenodytes forsteri. The sequence goes on from NW_008796063.1 coordinate 1,680,229, forward strand.
GCAGAAATGAAACACAGCAATTAGGCTGCTCGAGCAGTGAATATGAGAAGTGACATTCAACAAGGGGCCAGGACACCTTGCAGGTTAAAGATCAAAATAGCAAAAGCACATCTCTTGTCATATGGTTCTGTCCTTACTATTTATGTTACATGGTCTGTCTGGCCTCGCTTATTAAGTTTATCAATATGTACTCACCGACAGTATATATGCTAGCTAGCAGTAGATAATATCTATAAAATGACTTAATAACTTGCATCTGTCATAAAACTCACTTCATGTTTAGTTCCTTAGTTATAGGTTAGCTTTATTATTACTGTTTTTTAAATAAATATATGCTAGACTTTCCCCGTGACTGCAATTCCAGGGCTGTATTATTTTATTTCATCTTCTGCCTTAGCTTTTATGTCCTTCACCAAAATGTACGCTGCCATAATCCAAACTTGGTCTCCTAAAAGTTTCCAATGCAGCACAGGGGAACCTTCTCCTCCTTCATCTTTCGCAATCCAGCCTGCAGCTGCGAGCAGCCCTGCAGGGAAGCTGGATGTCACTGGCTGCGTTGTCAGTGCTGTCTCTTCAAGGGGCTCTGTGAAGTCACCGTCATATTCATAAGCGTAGAGGGAAAGACTTTTCTTCTTTTTCTGATCTCCATGTTTGAATTACATCTTTGTCCTTGAAAGAGGCTCTGTTGCAAGAAGCATCAAGATGCTCTGCTTTAAGATTCATTTTACATTCCTGTGAAGATCTTAATTTATTGGAAAAATGGAGGTTATTTTCTTCTTCAGCTCAGATTTCTTCATCACGATGTTCTCTAGTCAGTGACTGAAAAATAGCTCTTGGGGCTGTATCATTTGTGCTTCTGTGAGCCTGCTAGTTCTTTTATTATTAGGAAAATGCCTTGGTTTGGGAATGAGAAATAAGGTGTTTTTCTTAAGAGACTTTAAGGCAGGCACGTATTTTGATGTAAAGTACCACCTGGGTGAATACCCACAGAAAGAAAAGAATTTTCGTTAAAGATATTTAGCTGAAAATACATTTGGATTAGAAATAAGATGTTTTATCTTTTTTTCTTTCTTCTTCTTTCAAAAAGGGTAAATTAACCTTTGGAAAAAACCCCAGAGGGTCATGGTGGCTTCTGCATGACTTGTACTTTTTCACAAAGATGCCTCCCTTTCCAAGTGAGATCTTTGGATCAAGCAGATGATGAATGAATGATGCAGACATGACCAAATTAGGTTGTATGGCTTGTGCTGTGCAGGAAATCAGAGCAAATGATTGCTGTGGTCCCTTCTGGCCTTCAAATCTGTGTATTTTCAGTAATCTTTTTGTCAGTTTCATAAAAAATTCCATTTTTTTTCTCACATGCTGCCAAATAAAGTCCTCATGGTTAATGTGCCATCACCCTGATTTCAGAATCCCTCTTTGTTAGAAGTGGTGGGTGCATGACGATGCCTGGATTTGGGCTAGTGACTTTTCACCACTTGAAGGACCAGCAGTTAACCCTAGAGCTCTTTACAACAAGGTGTGCGTGGCTGCCTCTTCTGTTTCCCTGGTCTCCAACGGGGAACACACCTGATACAAACCACCAGCATGATCCAGGTCCTGCTAAAACCAATAGAAAGGGTCCCCGTTGTCTTCAGTGGGGGTAGACGGATGTTTTGTGTGCCCACGCTCCCTCTCCTGGTTCAATACTTGGAACCACAGAGCTGTAGCTTCTGCCTTAGCCTACCCATTTCGGTACCCATGCTTTAGAGGCTCCCACCCGCCCTCTTTCTTCTCCATCCCACTTTGCTGGAGGATTCTGCTGTGATGAGTTGGACATGAAATCTTTTCTTCCTCTGGCACTTGTTACTGATTTTAGGCGTATCAGAAATCCTCGTCATGCTTGCTGTTTCTCTTTGCCTCAAAATACTTACAGTCTGCAGAAGGTACGGGTGGACTGGAGAGCAGAGAAAGGCATCGCCCCGAAGCCTGTCCTCAGCCTTTTTGCTCTGTTATACAAGCGATGACAATTATCCTCTCTGGCTTTGGAAAAGAAACTAGATAAAATGCAGAGATTATGAAGGGAGGCAGTCATATTACAACAATTCTGGGCAGTGAAATAATAGTTGTGGATGGAGTGAAAGGATGGTACAGTGTGATCCAAAGGCGCGCTGGTGCCAGCGCCAGTCTTTCCAGCCACAGTCAAAAGAACTTTACGCGGCCCTTTGTGTGCTTACACATCGTGATATAAAGGACGAAATCGTCCATAGACCGAAGCGGCCAGGATGTTGTTAGTGTTTTCTTACATGGGATTTCAGGGGAGATGGCTTCAGGTGTTGCGGGCAGAGTTTGGACTGAGGATCTCTATCAAAATCTGGTTCTTCTTTTGGTGAAATAATAGGCGGTGGAGAACGGCTGCAGCTCGAATGGAGCAGAGCTCCTTATTGAGGGCTTCGTATTTAATCTTTTCCCACTAGGACTTCAGAGAGTAATAAAGTGTTAAAAAAAAAGGTGAAAATCACGTATTTCTGCAGATTCTGTTTTTATAATTGTAATATTATAGTGCTGTTTACTCAACCAATGTAAGCCCGGTGCTCTTGGCAAATACAACGTGTGTGCTCTGAATTTACTCTTTGCAAAGCAGACTTTACACGCCACAGATGAAAACGCTTCAGCCTCATTTAAATAGGAAATAAAAGGGATTGCATTACTCCATTTCTTTGCAAGCTGAAAAAAAAAAAATAAAAGGCATTGTCCTCTTTCAGAGTTCAGATTTCATTTTCTTCAAATGAAGTTGCAGTGGTTAGATTTACAAAACCTCTATTCTTTTTTTTTTTTTCTTTCACAAATCTGCAAATTTCCTATCTTCAAAGTGTTTGCACAGAGTCAAAAAGAAAACAATAGAAACACAAATCTTCAAGACAAAAGTTCCAAGCTGGCATGGAAAATGGCAAGAACAAGATTTGAACACTTCTTAATACCAGTGTAACCACGAGATTACTTTTAAATTCCTTTTCACTGAAATTCTGTATTTTATTTATCAGGGCAAAACAGAACGTAAAGGAGAAAAGACATTTCTAAAGATTTTCTTGGGCTGTTTAAAGCTATATCTGAAGAGATATAGACTATAATAGAAACACATAGACCAAATTATTATTGTGTTTTACATTTTGGCATTTTTGCAAACTTCCATAATTATGTCATTTTAGTACATTAAAACAAACAGCAAGGAAATAGAAAATACTTCTTCCACAGCTGTGTTTACTACCTTAAATGTGTTTTTTTCTCAACCAGGCAACCAGTCTGAGATAAGAGGTTTCCCTGCTGTGTAACACAGCATAATCAGATGCACACGCAGCACCCACCTGGAGTATTCCAATGTACAAGAGTAGTGGAAAATTAAAGCAATAGAATGGAAAAGTCAATAGCTTTTTCCAGTGAGACACATTTGACATAGTAATAGACTTACTTTTTAAATATATGAATGTACAGAAGATCTTGGAGAGTTCCTTTGAGTGAAAATTCTGTTTATACAGGGAAAAAAAGAATATTCAACCTTCCTTGAAGAAATCCAAATTTCAGTTGAAAGGCTTTAAAACATATCCCCATTTTGCCATAATGTGAAACATGATTTTCCACTTTCTTTACTACTTTGGGGAGCATATTTTACACAAATGAAAGCCTAATGAGCTATTCCTAGTCAAATGGAAATATTTTGTCAAAATTGCAAATATCCGAAGAATGTTATTTAGTCGAAATCAGCAGCACCTTCAGAGATTTCCTGAGAAGCTTTAATCTGCTTGAATATCTATTTAGAAATGAAATTGAAATTTTTCTTACCACCATTTCTATAGCAGAAATAAGTTGCAAAATCATTGCAGAAAAATATCTTTCCCTTGAAATTAGCAATATTGCTTTCCAATTTTCAGCCATTGCTGATACAAGGTAACTACTTTTCAAAAAGTCCAGGCATTTTAGGTAGGATTTTATTTCACTGGAAAGTCTGATGGATCTTTTAAAAACTTATTTTGAATGATCACTCGATAATTATTCTGAATGTTGTAGAAATCAGAAATTCTGACAAATTTTTCAGGTCATGTAAAACATACATTTTTCTTGACCTGAAATTAAATATTTTACTTCAGCTTTGAGTGTTTCTTTAAGGTCTTTTGTTCTGTATAAAGGAAATGAAAGAAATTTTATAATCACAGAATGAAAATATGTTGTAAATCATCAGCGTGGACTTTTTAGACTTCCATACTATTTTGTCGTTTTTTTCAGTATGGACAGTTGAAGATAAAAACCTCTCAGATCAAGTCATGGAATATTTTTGAGTAACCAAATTTACAGTTTTTGCTGAAAGACAACTTTGGCTGAAAAAAAGTAATCAGAACCTAGTTTGTTGTTTAAATCAAGCACTGGCAAATGTAGCGTAAGCCCCTACAGCAGACAGGCACTTAGAAAAATTCCTCTCATCAGCTGAAATTTTAGGCAACCTCTTTTGTCTTGTTTGAAGGTTCTACCCATGAACATTGGACACAATCTGGTCAGTCAGCTTCATTAACGTGGTCTTTGCAGCTTGCCTTATTTTAGCCACGTAAAATCCAGGTCTCAAGCCTAGGCCAGCACCCTCAGCTTCCGTTGCCAAGGTGGAGAATGATGGATGTGCCTTGAGGAGGGGTCACTCTCTCCTAGGAGAGACATCATGAGACAGCTGTGTCGCTACATACCTGATCTATTGCTTCTACCAAGAATACTGTCAAACTCAAGTATTTAGGATACTTGTGGACACTAATATAAGCACTGCAAGCTGTATTAATTTGACTTGTCAGGAGTACTTTCCAGACCATCCAGACCAAGATAGTCTGAGTATTTAGCACTGGTAACTGCACATAATCCAGGAGATCCACTGAGAACCAGCAGATAAAGGCGGTTTTGCTCTGTGGGCACATATGCCATGGGTTTAATGTTTGACTCTTCAAACTGCTACGTAACCAGAGCATCCCCTGGCACGCCTGCCACTCCAAGCACTACGGCTGGGTGTTCAAACACAGGGACAAATGTAGCGTGGTCCCAGATTTTAGCCAGGAGAAGCTGAAGTCAGAGCGCTCCTAACAGAAATGATACTGCTCCTTTTTAATAATGAAGGTAATTAAGCCTCAGATGCCATCGTAAAAGTCATGGCAAATTCATTACCATCAGCAAACCAAGTCAAATGTATTTTGAAGTCGGGCTGCTCCCATTGGTGCCAGAGGAGGTTTACCACAGGCTTCCCCAGAAGCAAAGTCAGGTCAGCGCTGAGCCTTTGCAAATTCTCAGCTTGCCGTGATGTGCTCTAGCTTAGTCGTTGGACGGGGCAGGGATAGGAGCCACCAGCTGAAGTTTTGTGTCTGTGCTGCAGCAGATGAGGCTGGCTGCTTGCCCTTGCAGCATGCTATTTCACCCTTTGCTATGTTCTCTGCAGCACTTGGCTTTAAGGAGGACTTTAGAAGTCTTTAGAAATAGTTTTGGTTATGAGATAGCTTAGCAAAGCCTATGACACAGGCTTAATACGATAAATGCAAAGTATTACTGAAGCTTGGGAGGTCTGTGTTTTACTCAGCAGTGCTAGCCAGTTCACCTCCCTGGTGGGTTGGCCCCAGCCAGCAGCTAAGCACCCACGCTGTCGCTCACTGTCCCCCACCCAGTGGGATGGTGGGAGAAATAGGAAGAGCAAAAGCAAGAAAGCTCATGGGTCAAATGAAGGCAGTTTAATAGGTGAGGGAAACAGAAAAAAACAGCAAGCAAAGCAAAGGCAACCACTCGCCACCTCCCACAGGCAGATTGATGTCCAGCCAGTCCCTGAACATAGGCCACCTTGGAAGCCAGCTCCCCATCCCTCCTTCTTCTTCTCCTCCCTCAGTTTTTGCTGCCGAGCATGATGTTACATGGTAGGGAGGTGAACAGCTGCAAAACACAGATCCTTCCTCAAAGGGTGTGGGAATTTCTAGGCACTTGTAACCATTACAAAGTAGAAAAAAATAGATACAGGGATAGATTTGTCCTACCTGTGATCCTTAGAGAGTCCTTTCTTTAGGATGGTGTGACAGACATGGGGATGTGGGTTTCCTCAAGGAGGATAACTGGATGAGAGGTGTTTTCTTTTTCCTTCTCTCAAAAGAGAAATGACCGTTTATTTAAGCGAACAATGCAATGAACCTTCCCATTCCATTTCAGAAGAAACCCGGAGCTGCGACTACTTAAAAAACACTTTCTGCAACACAAAGCACCGTTCCACTCACAGAGATATTTATAGAGGAAATTAGCACAACTTCTTGATAAATCTGTTGGATTAAAAAGTGATGCGGCTGGCAAACGCAGTTTCCCTTTTAAGCTGTTTGAGCATTTCTGTCATAACAAACATTGTCCCCAAATTGTGGCACCCTTTCCTCTCACAAATTTTTGAGTGTTGCTGGAACACACTCTGATATGATTCCCTTTCATTTCTGACACCGTTATGTCATTTTATGGATTTGCGCTGACAGCATTTCATTTCGACATCATTATAGCATCTCAACTGACTTTCCACACTGAGCACACCAAAAGAGTTTTGTGATGATACTATACTAAGAACAGTTAGAATGCAAAATAACCCTGCTGAAGAGTAATTATTATACATGAACATGATCAGGTTTTCTTGCTTATATTTTCAGCTGTTGCAAAGTTCGATATTTTCTTTCTTTTAAAAATGGCCAAGAGATTCAAGGTATAGGTAAAGCTACCCTGAGGCTGGAGGATGCGGAGCCTGGTGGGTGCACAGCCTGCTGTAGTGGCTAGCAAAGGTGGGCACAGCACTCACCAGGAGTCAGGAGTCAGTCCATCATCTTTGGCCCCTCGGAAGTCAAGTGCCTGAGCTGGGCAGCGAGGTGCCCAGGTGCCTCAACTCCCATTATGGGCAGCAGAAGGAACCAAATGGGGTTTGACCCGTCAGTGTTAGACCCGTCTCTTAAGATGTGGTGAGATTTTGTTGGGACATGTCGGTCCCAACGGCAGAGGGAGCCTGGAGAAGTCAACTAGCCTCGCTGCCTAACTTTTAAACAGTGAAAGTTAGGAGAGTCTAGTTCCACCCAAAGGGGTAAGAAAAGGCAACTGGACAAAAATACCATGGTAGAAAAACAAAAAAACCCCAAACCCCAACCCCCCAACACATCTCTTTTTATGCCTCTCAGCGCTATGTCTTATAGATTCATGGCTGCACAAGCAGAGGAATCCCAGGGGACAAGTCTAAGCCAGGTGCCTCTCTGAGGCCTCTGTGATGAGGGGGAATCGATCCCACCGGAGATGCTCTTGCAGTGACATCCACGCAGGCCAGCAGTGCAGCCACCTCAGGATCACACACATCTCCCTGGCCCCCGTGGAGGGCAGCTCTGGTTCCCTGAACCCAGCTGCAAAACCTCCACCTGCATCTGACTGTTCCCATGCTTGGATCTGCTCTAAGCAAGGAAAGATACGCAAGCTCATGCACAATTACATTAAAAATTAAAGAATAGTAAGGTAGTGGCAGCTCCAAATACAGCAAACCTTGGATTTATCAAAATGTATGATATTCAGAGAGTCTTCATTCATTTCCCTTCTGGAAGTGTGTTCTAACACAGGCTCTAATTACATCATCAACCACTATTTTTTTTTTTTTTAATTGGAACATTTGTGTTGGCGAGGATATCCAAGGCATGCTTAGGAAGTGAGATAGGTCAGTATTTTTACTGTCATTTTAAAATTAGTGATCCTCTCCCTTAGCTACTGCATTTGGTACAGCAAGTAGAGTCAGTCATTTCTTCATGATCTTTTGCAGGAGTGGGAATTTTCTAGTCTTTGTAGTATGTAAGTGCCTTACTAACCTTGATAACATTTTTCCTCAGGTGAAATGAGATAATGAATAGCATTAATTCCCCTGTTTGAGATGGAAAAATGAGACAGAGGAGACTTGCTGGAGTCCAGATTAAAGTCAGCTCTTTGGGCTCTCACATCCATCCCACCAGCGTACATGCCACTGTCTCCACCTGTGCGTGGATGTCCTCAGGCAGATAGAAAAACAGGGCTCTATTTTCTTCTCCTTTACGTTTTGTGTATGTTTGACAGTGTCACGCTGTAATGACGTAGTAGGTTGCCTGGAGATAGTGTGCACCTGAAAGTAGAAAAGCTCCTAATGTGCTTTTAGTCAGCTAAGCCCTCAGTTAAATGTGCCAGCAAGCCCTGGCTGCGTGGGACAGGGAGCAGGAGTGAGAGGAATCAGGTGGGGAAGCAGTGAGCTGGGAATACAGCTTTTTGAGAGAGTGCTGCACGTTTTTTATTTTAGATTTATGGCTCAGCTGATGTGGATCAAAAAAGTTACCTGGGGGCAATTCTAAATTATCGTATTCCAGTGAGAAGTCCCAGGTAAATCTGAAAGTCTGGAGGCATAGCACTGGGACCTCAGCAGCTTGAGCCCCGTCTCAGCTGAGTAGTGCAGAGTTTCCTCCGTGTGCTTTGGAGAGCGAGCAGCAGTAGGATCTATGACATGAGTGTGGAGTGGTGTGTGGGAAATGGGTATGTCACCTGTAGCCGGACCCATGAATAGTGTTAGGCTTATGTTTTGTCACGCAATTATTTTTTTATAAGGGATTACATTGGAATATTATTAAAGACAGGTTCTGCACTGTGGATGGCTCCTGTATTTGCAAGTGAGTTTATCTGTAAAACAGCAGGTGATGCTGCTGTGATCCTTAAACATGTCCCATGCATCTTACAGCCCAGAGGAAATTGCTGTAGTACCTATGGGCCACCACTGGGCATCCTTCTGCTTGTCCAAGTGGAAGGGTTTGGTGGTCTAGGCAGTCAAAGGGGTCCTCAGTTACAGGGTCTCTGTACATACAGCATACGCCTCATATCGAAACTTGGAAACAGCCACAGTTCCCATCCATAGCTGTGGATGCCCCATCATTGGAAGTGTTCAAGGTCAGGTTGGACGGGGCTTTGAGCAACCTGATCTAGTGAAAGATGTCCCTGCCCATGGCAGGGGGTTGGACGTGATGATCTTTAAAGGTCCGTTCCAACCCAAACCAGGCTGATTCCTCCCCGTGCAAAAGTCTCCCAGGCCAGAAAGGGGTTTTGACATTTCTGTGAGCAAGCAAGAGGACGAGCCGCTCTCCTCATGGCTCCTGTAGGCATTGCAAGGGAAGAACGTCATTTATCACAGGTTATTCCTGAGCTAGTAAAGCTTGAGCAGAGAGAGACTCATGAGATGGAGCTCATCCTTTCAAATCCAAGCTCGTGCCTTTCGGCTGCCTCACCCCGAGACAGATGTGCTGCGCCCAGCCTCCAGAAAACCTGATTCATGGCTTCATCCACAGCCCATTGCCAGCAAGCAAAAGATTTCCATTGACTTCACTCAGTTTTGTGGCCGGCCCCTGGGACTCAAAACACATTGCAAAAGGCCAGTTCTCTGCTGAATCTGTCAAGGGTCTCCTGTGTTGTTAGAGCCAGCAGAGCCTCGCTGGTTGCTGCCAGCGGGGAATTTGGCCCTATGTGCCATTTCCAGCGCGGATGTCGCAAGCTGACTTCACCCGCCGTTCATCTTGTGCTTCTTCTTTAGGTTGGGAAATGAGCTGTAATTGAGAATGTAGCTTTTTAAATATCAAAGCCGGTTTACATTCATTAAGTTTATGAAATGATGGTTAAAAATAAAACCTAAAATGATGTCTCTTGAGTTTTTGCTGATAAAAAATGTGTCAGACTTTCTGGAAAATCCTACCTCTGGGATTACTGCCAAGTGTTTGCTTTTCTATTGCTACCATATTTTGACCTCAAATGGAACTTTCTAATTACATCACAAATATTATTATATCATGTAAATTAGGAAGCTGTTAGCATAGTCCAGGATAAAATAGATGAAAAATAACAGGCTACAGCCACTTTTCATTACACTCCGAAGGTCTAAAAAGTTCTGAAGTATAAATCCTCAATCCTGTTTCTCTGAGTATTGAAGAACAGATTACCTCACAGCAAGGCAAGCCGGTTACTTAAAGAAGCTGGCTAATTCATGAGACATTATTTCTGTCCTCTTCTGTTGGCATCTTTTGTAATAGTTTATTAACAATGATTTGTGTTCTGTTGAGTAAGCTGTGTTTGTATAACACCATTGGCACTATATTAGCTGAGACCAAGGGTATTCTGGCTAGTTAGTCACAGCTATCAAATGCTTGGAACTTAATTTTCACTCTTTTCTGGCTAAGCATCTTTAACAAGTATTTTGCTGCAGGGTAGAAAAAGTCCTCAATAGTCAACAGCATTGTTTGCAGGACTGGACATGCATTTGCAGCCAGATGAATATGTTTGATGTGCTCTTGCGGTGGAAGCACAATGACATCTACTGGCCAATGCAGATGGCTGTAAGAGTGTTTGCAGGAGGATTATACGCAGAAAACAGCGCAGATTCGACTCTGTGAGGAAAGGGGATGTCATCCTTCTGAGAGGCGGGATGATAAATCAGAAGAACATCCGCAGATATCTCAAGTAATACAATAGAAATTGCAAACCAGAAAATATAAGGTATTTTACTTATGTGCCACTTGCTTATTGCTAGTTGAAAAACAAACAAGCAAGCAAAACACTGGCCAAATCCTCTGATGGTGCAAAGCTTCCCTATTGTCTTCAGTAGTGGCTGGGGGGGGGGGAAAAAAGAGAAAAAAAAAAAAAAAATCAGATGAAAAAAGGAGTTAAAGTAACTTACACTGGGTGTAACCAGCTGAAATCCACAAGCAAGATCCAAAATGCACAAACGCGCCTCCTCTGCTCTTGAAAGAGAGATCCATGTAAGCAGGGGTTTCTGATACCCTAAAATGACACAGTCCTGATTTCTGCACTGCACTGCTCTTAGCGCATTTTTCTCTTAACATGATGCAATCTCTGTAAGTCTTGTGCAGAAAATTATACCTAATCAACCCCAAATGCAGGGTGCTCCAGCAGTAAGGTATTTCTCTTGCAAATAGTGTTATTAAAAATAAATAAAGGAGGCAATCAAAACATGTCTGTTTCTGAAAATGTGAATGCTAACGATAGCAAAGAGAATAAATTTCCTACCAGCTCACGCTTCTTATGTTCAAAGTGTATAATTTTGAAATCCCTTGTCTTCCATCAGCTCTGCTCCTATAATTTTTAGTTCTGTTGCCTCAACAAGAAGATGCAGTTCAGCAGAACCAGCAGCTCCGAGAATCATCATACTTGCTTTCTAAAATGGGCAGGCTGTGCCAATTTACTCAGTGGGTTGGAAATGTTACACAGCTACGGTATCAGCGTAACATCCAGAAGAGGAATACGCTGTGCTGAAAGGAAGGCTTTGGCTCCCGTTCATGGAAGCAAATCAGCCCAGAGCTGAGGGATACAGCATGGACCTGACCCAGTCCAGGGTTGTACAGGCTTCTAGGTGGTGAGAAGAAAATCTAGGCTGTCCAAAAAGGGCCAATATTGTGCATGGAAGCAAGAGCAGCAAATATGAGCAATGCGTTACTATAAAGCTCTGCATTAAAGGCAGTCACCCTAATCCATGGAGACTTGAGTACCATTGCACGTTGATTTTAGTGGGAGTCAAGAACGTGCTCAAAGTGAAGCATCATCTTGTAGGCTCTGTTTATAACATAAGAGAGCGATCCAAAGCTCTGTACAATTTTGTGTTTTACACTCTCACTTAGATTTCATCCCTTAGAAAGCAGAGGAGGGAATGTGAGCAAAGGGGCAAGGAATTGACCCTAATGTCACAACTCCACTGCTCAACAATGGGCTTTTCACAGTGCTGTTTGCAAGGAAGAAAAGAAAAGGGGAGAGGGGGAGAGGGAGGAGACAGAAGGAGAAAAGGCAAAACACAGAAAAGAAAAAAATTATAACGTGTTACTAGTTCAGTCTGTGATTATAATGATCTAAACATGGTCTTCCTCATAGCAATAAAACAGAAATCTGTGATAAAAATGATCCGACAGTCAAAATATTACAGAAGGTTCTTACCGAGACCATATACAGCAGATGTATCCTTCTGTACATCGGATTTAGACATTCCCTGCAGGGGATGCAGGGATGCTAGCAATGGGACAACTGTGGGCTGGATTTCCCTCATCAAATAATTTTAGAGCATCAGAATTGGCATTTGATTCCTGACTGACAGCATTCAGGATGCAGGACAAAACAGGAATGCGTGTATCTGCGAAGCTGCTTGTTCGGATATGACATCCTGGGTTTTGGTTCTGAATGGCTATATTGTATTGAGAAAAAAAAAAATCAAGAGCAAGAAAATGTCTTCCATATTTTCTGATATGTGTAACTTCTTTAAACAGAGCTATTATGGGATGTGAACTTCCATGTTAAACACAATGACACCTAATAATGAAAAAAAAATAAATCAGATGCAGACTTCTGGGCTGCTGCCCTATGTTACCACACCATCCATGACTTCTGCAAGTGGTCATGTATGTCAGCGGTCTTCTTACTGCAGTAACCAACTGAGATGCGACCTGAAAACTATTGTGTGACACTTGTGTCCCTGTTTAGTGCTAATATAAGCCTTCTGCCTTTTACGCTGGCAGGTGGGTGCACGTGTGTATGTGTCCGCAGGTGCGTTCCACAATAATTCTGGGTAATAATCAAACACTCTCCAGAGTCCACCCAGTTATTCTCTTCCCTCAATTGACTTTTATTTACATTTCCCATGTACTTGGTTACATCGGAACTGTTAAGAAAAAAAATTTGTTCAGATAATAACGGGTGGGTTTTCTTCATCCACACCCCAAAAATCTGCTGAAACTCTTGACCAGCAAGAAGACAGTCAGTGGTAACCTTCGCTCCCCCTCCGAAAAGCATTGCATTGCCTGGGTTATTTGTTTAAAGAGAGAGTGTGAGGTCAAACTGGGACCTAAAGATAGTAATTGTAAACACTTTTTTTTTTTAACAAACCAAAGACTTGTGGAGGTATTTCTATATTTATCATTTCCAGTGGATACAGGGGATTTTGGTGTATCTTTGTTACAACAAACCAAACTTGTGGAGGTATTTCTATATTTATCATTTCCAGTGGATACAGGGGATTTTGGTGTGTTTTTGTTACAAATAAACATCTTCCACTCGGCCAATGCATCCCAGACAATGCAGCCTTATACTCATGCATGGGAAGCAGGGAGAGAAAATGATGAGAAATTCATTACTTAAACCTGAAACGAATCAACGAATTTTGTTTGTCTGAGTTGGGAGAATGAGGAAATACAGACAGGCAGTTAAATACTTGAAAAATATTTATAAATTCTCAGGAAGTAAAGGTGGGAGGGTTAAGCACCCTAGTTAAAAGCACAGATGGAAGAACATTTGTCCTCAGGTGTGCCAGATCTCTGCTATTGCCAGTTAAACAGAGTGGGGAATGGCCTTTTACATCATTTTTTGTTCCCTTGTTTTCAATACAGAGGTCTGCTTGCATATGTGGATGCATAAAGATGTGTCTTCTTCACATACGTGTGTAGAGATGAACCAGAGAGCTTTGCACACACAGAGCTGCAGTCTCCATCCGGGCACATTTCACGAGCGAGCTGGCGTTGTTCACCTTTGGGTGCTCACTTTGAGACATCCTGGAAGAATCTGCTTTTCGGGAGCATGCAGCCTGTGCTGTCTTTGGGTCACTTAATTCAGACACCAGAAGTGATGAACACTTTGTTTCCAGCCTTACAGCAACTTCTGTCAAGCCCAAAGACAGTTCTCCTCTGGGACACCAAAACTGGACATGGGAACTCCCCCGGTGAGGGGTGAAGCCAGGAGAGGGAGGTGAGGGTGCTGAGGCTGCTCTGCTCTCACTTTGACCTCTTGTTGGCCCTGGGTAAATCTCTTCATTTTCTTTAGCAACCAGGCAAAAAGGAGACACTTATCCACTGAGGAAGGGATGATTACTAGGTAGTGAATGACCAAACTGTGGAATGGGTAAACAGCATAGCCATGCTAATTATTCTTAGCAGCTTTTAGTCCTCATCTCCTTTTAAACATGCTTTTTCACTCTGTGGCAACTCAGCTGCCTTCCTCTGGTCCTGCAGTGTGGCACAAGTGCTGAGATTTGACTTACTACCATCTGGAGGTAAGATGGATGGAATACAAAACTTCTATTTTGCTAAATGAGCAAACACAAACAGCTGTCTTTGGCCCTTTCCCATCACTCTCCATCCTGAAAAGACCAACCAGAGAACGGAATAGGATGCATATAAAATATCCTTAAACCTGTGAGCATCTCCCAGTAGGTGGTGTTCAAATGACTTTTGAATGTTTCAGCATACCTTTAGTTCTCTTTGATTCTTCTGAGGTTATATGGGTGGTTACTGGCAGAATTATATAAATACGGTCTTCACAGCTAAGCAGTCCTTGGATCCAGATTTGGAGTTCAGTGTGGGTGGCACAGGAGTAAATGCCAATAAGAAGGCTAGGACAGGGTTGTTACTCACAGAAACTAAATGACTCAGTACAGAGCCTTTGCAAGCTGCAATTAAAGAGCCAGAAGAATATTTTGTAACTACTAAAGTGTAAGGGGGAAACCTCAGGTTTTTTGTAATGCTGTTTTATTTTCCCTCTAATAAATGTTTTAATCTTACCTTAAGACATATTTCTATTACTCAACGTCAATCAGAGACAATCAGTGTCTTTCAAGTCTTTTGCTGCTAGGGGCATTTGCAACTCTGCTGCGGGAACATCTTTCAGTTCATTTTAGGGTTAAGACTTCAGATCTCAATAACTGCACGTTCCCTTTGTTGAGAGACCCTCTACAGTATATACAGAAAGATTTTACTAAACTTCCCATAGACTTTACATTGGTTTTGTATGGATAACATCACATGATGACGAGGTATTGTCCAAAAAATTTTTAATAAAAGCCATCACATTGACACAGTGTGGTTTAATACAAAGTTGTGCAAACCTCGAAGACAATATGAGCTATTGGCTAAAGCACTGAATTGAGACCCAGGAAAGTCTTAAGTTATTGTACCGTCTCTGCCGCTGTCTTAGTGAACGCTAGGTTTGCAGGATGTCTCAGTTTCTCAAGTTTCCCATCTGTTGAATGGGGATGTAGTACTCACAGGCAATCTTGATGTAGCTGAAGGCACGTTTTGAAATGCAAGCATGCAAAGCAATCGGTGAGTGTCAAGTACCCGTGCACAGGGTACAGTTTATATTGTGGGAAGTACTGGGATGAGTTACCAGAAAGAAAAACAAAGTCACCATATTAAAAACCTTAAAAAATCTGATTACAAAGTAAAACAGGGAAATATGGTTTTGGTACATTACTTCAGACCGCTACAATAACAAAACAGTTTTGTGTGCACTTGTGCATGTGTGTGTGTGTGTACGGGCATACGTATGTGTGCTTGGAGGGGCATGTGGGTGTATGTATATGTATATACATTTATATAAAAATAGGTATACACATATATATCTGCACACACTACTGGTGTGGCATATCTATTCTTTTGCTTGTACAACAGCACGTGTATCATACAGACAATAGCTGAGCAGGAATCGAAAGCATTTACTGACAACAAGAAAAATTATTTGTGTTCTAGAATCAGAAAAGCGATTTTTGACTTTGTTTTCCTCTTTTTCTAATCAATCAGTAGTGTAAATATTTCTAAACTGGCTGTTTACCAAATTTCAGTAACATCAGTTTGGCCAGCTGAAGAG
This sequence comes from Aptenodytes forsteri, assembly GCF_000699145.1. Taxonomy (NCBI): domain Eukaryota; kingdom Metazoa; phylum Chordata; class Aves; order Sphenisciformes; family Spheniscidae; genus Aptenodytes; species Aptenodytes forsteri. The sequence continues at coordinate 1,695,916 of NW_008796063.1, forward strand.
CTGAGCTCAGGATCAGACCGTAATATATACGTATTTCATGGGATTCATATCTTCAGATTTCTCTGAGCTGTTCATGAAAAAACAAGAATCAAAAATTGCTATAAGCAGTTCCATAGAGAGGGAGGAATGACCCCAATTTTGCACCATGAACTGTCCTGCAATCACTGTCACGACTGAGTTTTCGAGACAATCATCATATCCCAGTGGATTTCAGAGCACATTGAATGCAGTCCTCCTGGGAAGGTTGAAAAGAAGGGGTATTATCTGAAGACCCGCTAGACCAACTGAATTCAGACCTGCATGGATAATGTTGCCCCTGGCTCTGATGAGGTATAACAATTTTCAAACATGTCGGAGATGCCTGTGGATTTTAAAGCACTTTGAAATCCAGGTCTTAAATGAGAAGTTTTGCTCCCAGGGCATAACTTTGAAAACAGAGTACAGGAAGACAGTAAATGAGTCACAGCAAAGCCCTCTGGAAGCTGTGAGGAGCACAATTTTGATATACGAAGCTGAACAACAGAAGGGATACAATTCTTCTCCTTTTGAAGAATTTCTGAAGTATTGATCCCCTCCAGTACAGCTCATGATATGCTTGTGCTCCTCCATGCACAAAAAATAAAAAATGATCCCTCAAACGCAGTAGGACTTGCCAGATATTAATGCTGGGATATTTTTTAAAGGTGGGCTTCATTTTGGGTATCCATTTCTTAAACAACCTGACATTTGAAATACAGACTGTACCCTAGACCTGGATGGGATTCTCCAATTTCTCGACATGGCAAACGTTTGAATTTTAGAGCTCACAGAAAAATCAGCTGTCCTACAGAATGCTGTTTTCACCATAAGCTCCAGAAGTACATCATTGCACCATTAAACACTTTGCTTTCAAGACTCATTGTCAAGGATTTTAAAATATACATTATTTTTTCTACCCTATTAATTAATATAAAAATGTTGTAAGTTATATATGGTGAAAAAAAAAACCAAAACAGGAGAATAAACGATACTATGGCACTTTGTAGTTGCTATCTCCCATCAGTGGAAAGTCTCCAACTTTTTTCTTTTGAAGAGATTGTGACCATCCTACTATCTAACATGTTAGACTGAAACAGTTGATAATTTTTTTCCTACAGCTTGCTTTTGCAGTTGAAGGGCTTTGTGCTTTCTATAGCACCTGGAGCTGCTACTGCTCCATAGCATATGAGAACAAATTATCATTCAACGTCTCAGTGTAAAATCAAATCTCAAAGAAGTAAAAAACCAAATGCCACTTTCACAGATCAGTGAGGAGTTTGTGATCACTAACTTACTTGTTTTTCAGTCTAAAAATTATTCCTGTGGCACCTTGTAAATAACTTTTGTTTTGGTTTAGGAGAAGTGCAAAGCCATAATTCACAAAGCAAACAGCAATAAACTCATTATTAAAAGCCATATTTCACAGATGTGATCATTTCAATACTAAGAAATGCAGCATGTCTTTTGATCACTACTGATCCTGCCTTGAGGTGGTTTGGGAAGGGGGCGGAGAGAGGAATTGATGAACAGTGATAGTGCTGTTGGATGAAACGGGTTCAAGGAACCTCGAGTATGTTAAAGCTACCTTTTTTTCATGTGGTATCCTAGAGTTCCATCCTGAATCTCAACCATTAATACGTGATGTTATATCAAGAAACCACAAAGGAACATCCTGCCTACCAAGAAATGTAACCCCAAATATTACCAGATCCAGTGAATAATAAACCCAGGATGAGTAACCATCCAGATACACCCCAGCCTGCAGTGTGGTGCTGAATTTCAGGGTAGGGAACACATCAAACAGACACGAACAGTTACAGAGGCACAGAGTTTCATGTCGGATTTGTTTTCCTGCTCGATTACAACATCAGAAACTGGATAAAGACAAGAGATGCCTATCCAGCGCTTCACATCAAAGGTGGTGCCAAGTGTTTTAATGCAAGGCCAATTAAGTATTCCGGTACCTGGGCAGTACATTAAATTGTCCTGGACAGGCTGGATGCATTCAGAGGGCTATCAAAGGGCTAGGAAGAGCCTGAGATGGGAAATGTGCTTTGCTGATAGCGTATTGTTTATGCCAAAATGATGAATGACATTGGATTACGCGTGCTTCATTTGAAACAGCAGACAATGATCTGGATTTGTTAAACCCTAACAGTTTTATAGCAAAGCCTTGAACCTGAAAACCCGTAGCCTCTGAGGAACGTAAAAGGAGAAATCCAAACACCCTCAAAGGGTGACAAAATTAATGTTTGGCTTCAAATTTTGCATCTCAGCTCTGACTTCTGAAGCGTGCAGCACAGTCTGGGCGCTCGCCAGCTGCACCTCCCATGATCAATGCAGTCAACTGCTTCGTTTCTCTCCCAGTGGGAGGGTATGGGCTCTCACACTGGTACGACCCATAGGGCTCATGCTTCACTCATGGCATGTAGTCTGTCATCTATATATCTTAAAAAAGGAGAAGGGTTTCCAGTTGATCTGAGATTGGTTTACTTGGTGGAGGGAGGGAGAAAGAGAAAGCGTATTCTTCTTCCCAGTTCCCTTTACCACAGTACTGCTGCCAAAACTGAAGCAGCCACACAGAGAGCTGAGGAAACTTTTAAAACTTAATTAGGGAAGAAAGCAAACAAAATAATACTATGGTGTGTTTACTCAGAGCTGCAATGCTGCCAGAGAAACCACATAGCTTGCATTTGTAAGCTATGCTTTTCATACAAAACATATTTAATTAAACCAGGAGACAGGACAACAAGCTTTCTTCTAACTTCGTTTAAACACATGTTTATGTTGTGTTTTAAATTCCCCTTGGGTTAATGTGAAGCTGGGCTAAAAGCTTAAAAGTGATGTAGCCTAGCTAGTTTTATTCCCAGAGTTTAGACTTTGGGGCCCAATGGCATGTCATCTGGAGCTCCCAGGATCCATGGACACCGTTGTTCAGAAGGGGCTCTCTTGTGCTCCCCTCCTGACACTCGGTTAGTCTGGCCATCTTCTCCCTTGTTCTGTTTCCCCCCTCTGTTACAACTGCCAACATAACAATTTCTGTGCTCTTTTTGTGTTCTTTGGGAAGGAATTTTAATGGATTTGTGGAAGCATCTTTGCATGGCTTTGAGTTTTATAATGACTTACTAAGTAGACCAGGGAAACAAAGCTTTACGCATGAACGGTGCATGCTTTATATTATACTTGAAATAACAAAACATGCACTTTCAAACTTTTCCTGGTTTCGGCTGGGATAGAGTTAATTTTCTTCCTAGTAGCTGGTACAGTGCTGTGTTTTGGATTTAGTATGAGAATAATGTTGATAACACACC